>NC_046317.1:36223930-36525180 GCF_009819535.1 Lacerta agilis
TGGAGTTTAAGGCTGCATACATCCTAACTAGGGCTAGGCGATTACTGGTTTTCAATATCTCGACATATCACATTATCTGAAATAAGGAAGGAGCTACGCAGAGGCGAACTGGACAATGTCCTGGCAACTGCTACTACTTAAGGGTCTAAAACTGATGATGATATTATCAGTCGCATCAAGGCCACTTTCAGAAGCTTTCTGCTTTAGTTACAATTCTTTATTATTAGGAATAGAAAAAATAAATTAGGATTAGCAAAAAAAACAGTGATGATGAAACAATTATGCTTACTAGGGGGAAAAGCTGGTGAGGAAATCAGAAGCTATTTCTGAACTTAAAAAAAGATTGTATGATAGGTCAACTATTACACATTATATTGCATTGTTTTTTAATGTTATACAATTCCCATTTTATATTTATACACGTGATTAAATATAAATTTGATTTATGCATTGATACAGTGGAAATAAACAAGGTTAATACATGCAAGGTGAGGTTAAGGAAGGGTGATATAAGCAATCATGGCCTCATATGTGCTTTCCAAATGCTATATTAGAAATGTGGCCACATAAATTGAGTTGTCCCTGTTGGGCATCTCATGAAACAGTCATGCTTAAAAACTCCAGCTTGCGTTAGCCATATTGGTGCTCCTGAGGCTCTTGCTCTTCAGGATATGTTGCATTCATTGAACAAAGCTGCCTGATAGATTTTATAGTTATCTATGAGGACTCCCATAGAAGGCCTGGAACCCTCAACACATTGTGCAAAATATGCTATTTAAGACATGAGATTGTTAAAATGCTCTGAGGCTTCTGAGGTCTGCTGGTGGTACCTGCTCCCGGAGGAATTTATGTTTATACGAAATACAAAGCAGAATCGTGTTGGGAGGAGTAGGTGCTTTTATCAGACAAAGCAGATTGTTCTTTCAAATCCCAGCCTCCAAAAATTAAAATGCAGGTTTCATTCTGCTTCTATATATATGGCGAATACATTAGGTGCTGAGAACTACTTATATCTGTGATACGAAGCTGTGAGCTGACAGAAAAGTGATAGCAGTTGAATCTGCAAAGAAAGAGGGGAAGGAAGTTTTAATGAAGCCAGAAATCAAGGACACCTTCCATGTGTTAATTACCTGAAGAAATTATAATGGTCTGCAGTGCTGCACTGCTGGCCCTGCCCGTGAAGCACCACTGACTGTGCCTCTGATGTCCACACAGTGAGGGTGGACATCTGCGAGTGGGAAGCCACTGCACTTACAGGTCTATGGTTGAGAGCAGTTTGGGGCACCAGGATTTTTTAAAAGTAGATTTTACAACTGCCCAAATTACCCAGACATTAAAACCCCCGAAACAATAGCAAACAAATGCAAAGTGTGCTTGCTCAGTGTATGCTTCTCCACAGCAATCAGTAGTTCTTATCTACTGTGTAGTGGCAATTGTATTTACAGAATAATTTACCACAATTTGCCCTCCCAGGTTACTGCGCCTCCCCACTCTGTGGCTAGCCGACTTCATAGCCATTCAGCAAGAGGCTCTAGCACTATGGTGGAATTCTGAAGGGCTGCATCACTAGACTCTGGCCTGACTTTGCTCACAACTGTAGTTTTGTAATAATAATATTATAATAATTTATTATTTATACCCCACCCATCTGGCTGGGTTTCCCCAACCACTCTGAGCGGCTTCCAACCAAATAGTAAGAACACAAAACAGCATTGAACATTAAAACCTTCCCTAAGTTTAGGTTCTATATTTAGAATATTTTAAGGGTATTTATAAGGCTGTGACAAAGTATTACCTGCCTGAAGATGAAGGTGATGAAGGAGGGGAGGTCCCAGCCAAGGAAAAGAATGTGTTTTACCATGCTTTGGGAGGTTCAAGTATGGAAACTGAGCACATGCTACATTTATATAACTGGTGTACCTGCTGTTCCTTACATTGCCTGTCTTTAAGTGCTTAATAAACAGATATGCCTAACAAGCCTAACCCCATCTCTCCATTTGTCAAACTTCACATTATCAGCTTTCCAACAAACCGCTTACTCTAGTCCTTCCATCTTGTCTGGATTCAGCTTCAGTTTGCTAGCATTCACCCAGTCTATTGTTGCAGCAAGGCTCTGGTTTAGCGCTTCCACTTTAGTGCTTCATTTGAATTTGATGAAAAGCAGGAATAGATCTGGGTGTCATCTGCATACTGATGGCACTTCATCACAAACCTCTGGATGATCTCAGTAGTTTTATGTAGATGTTCATTAACATGTGGGACAAAATAAACCCCATGGGACCCATAGCATAACTGCCAAGTAGCATGCTTCTGGAACTGTCTGCCCAGGTAAGAGCACAACCACTTGAACACAGTGCCCCCAATTCCCACTGTAGTCAGCCCACCCAGAGGGATAACATGGTTGAAGGTCCTGAAACTCCTTCAGAGTTCTAGAAGCATCAACATGGTCATACTGTCTCTGCCTTTCTTCTGCCAAAGGTGACCAAAGCAATCTAGGGCGCTCAACCCAGCCTGAATCCCAACTGAAATAGATATACAAACACAGTCTCATCCAAAAAAAAATCCAGGATTGAATAGCAGACATGAGCTCAAGCATCCAGTGAAACAAGGAATTATTAGCAACTGGCCAACAATCATTGAAATCTTCTGGGTGCAGAGTAGGTTTCTTCAGGAGCAGTTAAAAAAATACCCATTTTATAACAGATGGGACCACTCCCTCTTGCAAGGGTACATTTGTCATCTCCTGAACCCAACCAGTCAATCCCTTCCTGTTTGATGTAATGAGCCATGAGAGGAAAGGGCTGATCTAAATGGGCCACACTAGTCCAAGCAGTTTCGAGTACACATGAAATGGAAAGCAGTTATCCAAGAAGTCTTTAGGCCTCAAATATGGATATCCATCAACAATATAGGACAAAATGGTGTTCTGGACACTTCCATAGACTGATCTGATCCAGTTCCTGCACCTGAATCACTTAATTTTAACCTCAGATGCTTTGAGAACATGTCACAGCAGTATTCTGAGAGCTATCTGAACATCAGCCGATGATGCAGATTGCAGAAGTCCCAAACCCCTTGGGAAAGCTCTGCTGGAGACAACAGTGAAGATGCAGTGGTATCAGACAAAAACTGCTTCTTTGTCAATAATGAGAGTGCTAAATAGGTGTGATCACAAGGAGTTTGAATGTCCCATATGGCTTTTGACTTTTACCTGTTAAAAGGTCTTCATTAGACCTGACAATGTACCCAATCTAGTATTACTGTTTTTAAAACCCCTAAAAGAGTACACCACGGCTCATTAGTACAACATGTAAAGAATGCCAGTTTTCCACATTTTCATGCATTAATTAATAAATCATGCATATGAATTGCTTAATAGTTTTCCTAATTGAGATACATGGCTGAAATTACAGAAACTTTCTGGGTGGCCCAGCTAAGTGCTGGGTATTAGGAGGTATAGGAAAAGCACAAAAGACCACGGATTCTTGAAATTGAAATACAGATTCCACATCAAACGTACGTTTGTCATTTTCCAGGCTAAGTTGTCAGGTTATATAGTCAACTTTGATGTGGGTTCTGTATTTCAATTGCAAAAACATAAAGGCTATGGCTTCTTCACAGAGTGGTTTCACATAGCAAATCTGTCCCATTCCAGTTTCTTTTTAGTGCTAATTGAAATAAACAAAGCCTTCTCAACAAAATACCAGCACAGAGAATGTGGCATTAAATTTATAGAGGAAGGAAAGAAATGGCTTAGTTGCCCTAAAGGGAATGTGAGGCTGACAGTAGGAACTGAGCAGCGTGTTCAAATTATGGCAATTAAATATAATTGTAGATTTGGTTAATCTGAATCAGGATGGCATCATTCCACTATGTTCATAGGAGCTTCTTCTATAATTCTATGAGCTATATGAATTTAGCAAAGTCTCCTGAAGAAGTTCAGTTCCAGGTCTTAATATCTACTCTAATTCTGCATGTCAATTATGCTGCAGCCAAGAGTTCAAATAAAGGTCTGGGGATCTAGAGGATGCAGCTATCTCTATTAAAGCGCCTCTACTGTAAGCATATAGAGAGGTCAGTAGACGGTTGATGGTTTGGCCTTATTATGTTTTATGAGCCTGCTGCTCTTAGACAAGACCCCCATGTATCATGATTTAGATATGCAATGGAATCCTCATTGGAAAGGGAATTGCAAAATTACTTTAGCAAAAACATTTGTCTCTCCCTCTTTTTGGCTGAATCCTTTTGACCTCTATAATGCATATACATATACATGCCTTTAAAAATAGTGCGCTATATCTCATCTATGGCTCCTCAATGTTAAATTTCCATGCCTGTTTTTGGAAGCTACACAATCTGACGTGGAATCTATTTTACTTAGGGATAAACCGGACAATTGTTATGTATTTTGCCCTTGTATTGTGGATCTTTTCCTTTTCTTTTAAAGAAATATCCAGCTTTGTGGGGTGGGATAATTTTGACCAGGAAAATGGTGTGGGGTGGGGTGGGGGGAAGGGGAGAGAAGCTTCAGCTTGGCCCCACCATAGTATTGAACAGAATTGCCCCATTCCTGTAGAATTTGCAGTGGGAGGAAAGCTTGCATTTTTTAATTAAAAAAATAACAACTATGAAAGGGCAACCTACATGGCAAACATCAGATCTAGTTCAGCCCTACTTCCAGGAACATTCTGAAAAGTCATTCTACACAGGCTCAGTTGCACTCTTTTTTATTGCCTCCTTTCCCCCTTGGATCACTTCCCCCTGCTTCTTGCTAATCCCGTATTCCTTGTTTTACAGAATCCTGGCCCAGAATAAGGCAAGAATGCAGAATGGGATCAAAGTTCCGTCATGCCCTCCTACCAACAGGATATTTCTTTCTACAGATAGCACATGTTCTTTATTTTAGTGCTATACCTGTGACTGTCTATGTGGCCACAGAATCTGGGTCTTTGGGTGAAGAATGCTTGTTACAAGCCCTAATGAGATAAGAAGTGATTACTCCCCTTGCATTTCACATGGAGTCAACACAAAATACATGACTTTCCAGAATGATTGAGATTTAGTATCTCTTCTTTTCAGAAAGACCTAAACAAAGTAAAGAATTTACTTACCTTGTTAGGTGCAAAGAATGAAATCCCATGGTCCATGGAAAGTTGCCCAGGGATAACGGGATAGACTGGATCTATTCCCCCAGTGTGTGTGTGTGTGTGTGTGTGTGTGTGAGAGAGAGAGAGAGAGAGAGAGAGTGAGTGAGTCTCAGTGAGGGGGATCCATAATTGAAGCTTCCCTCCCTTCCCCATTCCAGTAGCGCCCTGGCTCAACCCACATTGGAACACCAATGTTACTTGGACCCAAAATAGGCTGTTCTAGGAAGTGGCTTAGATCCACTGGTCATGCTGTTGAGGATGTGTCTCATTGTTAAAAAAAAAATCAAACCCCAGAGATGAATGGAAGAATACAGGGCATTCCTCTGCTCACATTTCTACCCTGCCATTGAGCAGTTAAATTCCCTTCGTAATTATCCCCCTATCAGTGATAGGACTGCACCCGAAAACCCAGCCTAGACATTCTCCCTTAAATGTGGTGATATTTGTCTTTTACAATCAAAAGTGATTTTCAGTACTCTTATTAATTTCTGTCTAACCATGTGCACAGTAACCTAATCATCTCAATGCATCACTTTATAGGATATAGTAGAGAAGACTATAGTTTTGCAATACATCTCAGAGCCATTTCCCCCCTCTAAACTTTACCAGACATTGTCTGGTTTAATTTATTTTTATGGCTGGTTCCTTAGCTTCTGGCAAAGCAAGTATTTAAAAAATGAACATATGTTGCATAAAACGACAATGCATTTAAATTAGGCAAAAGTTACTTAGTTTTGACATGTGTTGCCAGCATAACCCTGTTTGTGCAGAATAAAACTATGGTATATATATATATATACCATTATTTTCTTAGGTATGAGTTCTTACAGCACTCTGTGTTATGTTTAAAGTTACATATTGGAGAAAAAAATGAAGGGGGGCATCTACAAATCAGTCATATGTGAGTTCCAAGGCACATTTTTCCTCCTTGCATGTAGAACTCATATATGTTTAGGCATAAGTGCAATAATTTTGTTCAGCACATACATTTTTGCTCTATACAAGAGAACAGTAATAAGAAACTGGCCTTTTACTTGCAGACTTAACATCTGAAAAGGGACGAGAAGGAAAAAAGACACAGAAGAGGAAAGAAGAGGAAAAGTCTTGGCAAAAAGATAATTTTTTCAAATGTTGTTTAAACATAATAATACTTGATCTGAGCTTAAACTGAGTGAAAGTTATTGGACCATTTAGCTCAGAGAAGCATCTACACACACTGGCAGCAGCTTGCCAGGGTTCCAGGCAGGGATCATGCCTTTTGTCACTGGTCAAAGGAATGGCTCTGGTGAGCTGTGGCAGCAAGTAGCAACCTTAAGTATTGATAGCTGGTTAGAGTAGATAGTGGTCATGGGTTAACACAGAGACACTCTGATTCTAGGCTAGACTGTGATGTAGTTGTTAGTACTGACTTTTATTTTACTTTATTTTTTCTACAGTGTACCTGACTCTTTAGTTGCATACCAAGCCAAACCATTGTTTACTTTTACGCTGAAATCATTTCCAAGAGATCTTGGACTCTTTGGTGTTGTTCACATTGAGCTGTAGTACTGGGGAGCAAAGTATGACTTCATTATTTTACGCTTAACTGCATTCATTTAAGCAGAAAGGTATTTTTTAATTGTTTTTTTGGCAAAATGAAGAAACCTAGGTCCCTTCACAACTTAACATACTCCTCACACAGAGATCTTATTTGGATATAACAGTTTACAGAGAGGTAGCTGTAGTTGTGTGTTGGAGGAAACAAAAACAACAGAGGGTAAGATTCAGACTTCACACCTGGCAGTGGAAGCATCTCTGCAGCAGAGTCTTCTGCAGATGCTGCTTCTGATGGACAGGGGAAGTGACTTTTGTTGATTCATCTTCCTCCCTGCAGCTCTTGGTGGCATCGTCCACCCTTCAGTTGAGGGACCTTTCAGGACAGTGAAGGAAAGTGGCACTGCAGGGGGGAGGCAAACAGGCAAATGTTGTCTCCTCCATCCACCATCACGATCCCTCTTGCTGGATCTTTCCATCCATGGACGACGGAGTAAGTAGCTGAAAGTGAACGAGGGAAAACAAGCTGCTTGAAAGAAGAGGAGCACATCTTGGAGATCTGACAGATGGACTTAACAAAATGGAGTAGCGTATGAAAGTACTGAAATGCGCCCGAGCAGCATGTTAGTCGAGAACAATCAGATTCAAATTTGTATTGCTGAAGCTTCCATGCTGGTAGTTAAACCTTACAACTTTGTGATTTGGTGGATGAGTCAGATGGCAGATGAGAGCCAGAAAGTAGAGCGTAAACCACAGATGCAGCATAAGGAAAAGTGAAACAACTCACAATGATGGTTTCACTTGTGATGTGACTGGGGAAATGATTGTGACATTAACCAATACTCCAAAATATGTAAGAGAAACCATAAATAGCACCAGAAGAATCACAGAGTATTTCATTACTCTACTCATCATTGAACATAATTAAATTCTAATGAGATTAAGAAATCTTATGTATGATAAACATTAATTATAATTGTACTTGAAGTCCTAGAGTCCAGAGTGAATCTGATGTAAAATGATGTAGCAGGTCTGTGAGGGGAGGAAAGAATGAATGGATGTCCACTTTTTCTCTCTGGCAGTAGAATAATTTATGACTTGCCACTGAATCACATTTCCAGCATCCTGGCATTTAGGGAAAACTTGGGTTTGATAAGCATATAATGTACTAATCTTTCTTACCATTATATAGTAAGTGAGATGAGGGTGGTCTTGGGTTCAGATTCCACTGACATTATTATTTATTAACTTCTTTTTAATGACAATGATCTTGAAAACAGTTTACAATAATAACAAATCAGTTATTATTTATTAAATTTCTATACTGCCATTTAATTTAGGATTAAAGGGCAGTTTACAGCATAAAAAACAAAAATACATTACACAGTAGCAAACAAAAACATCACCTACCCACCCACACCCAGCAGTTTTAAAGGTCATAGATTGTTTAATTAATCAAAGGCCTTGGATGAGAGCAATGTTTTTGCCCGGTGCCTAAAAATATGTAATGAAGGTGCCAGGTGAGCCTCACTAGGGAGAGCATTCCATAAGCAGAAAAGGCCCATTCTTGTGTCGCCACCCTCTGGACCTCTTGTGGAGAAGGTGCATGAAGAAGGGCCTCAGATGATGATGATGAAGAAGAAGATTTTGGACTTGATATCCTGCCTTTCACTCCTCTTAAGGAGTCTCAAAGCGGCTAACAATCTCCTTTCCCTTCCTCTCCCACAACAAACACTCTTTGAGGTGAGTGAGGCTGAGAGAAGTGTGACTAGCCCAAGGTCACCCAGCAGCTGCATGTGGAGGAGCAGGGAAGCAAACCCAGTTCACCAGATTACAAGTCCACTGTTCTAAACCACTTAACCACTACACCACACTTAACCACTACAATTTAAAGCTGCAGGCATCAGTTGTCTTGGGATGAGGCACTTCTCCTGCAGAATCATTGCTGGATGAGAAATATTGTATGCCAGAGTCCAGCTAGACCTGATGAGAATGTTTGACTAGAAGTGTTTTCTCTGGCTATGGTCTGAAGATACACTTTCATTTATTCCATAGCTATGGCCTGTATCCAATGCTCTAGCTCTGCTCAAGCAACAGACTTCAGTGCACACACCTGAACTTCCGGTTCCTCTCTTGTCCCTTCCAGCCTAATGTGTGTCCTTAAAATCAGCTCCAGAGAATTGGTGAAGTGCTGTTGCATGAGCGACCCAACGTAAGAGCAGCAGGTACAACCAGATGCCTGTTACCCTCTGCTTTTCAAAGCCACCTTAAGAATGGACTTGCATTCTCTTCTGTTTCATTAAGAGACAGTGCAAAGGAAAAAGTGGTCCATACTTAGTATTTATTTTTCTTTCAGCGGAATGTAAGAAAACACATTGCCAGTTTCATAATCAGCAACTTTGTAGAAAACTAACTGGATTGGATCCTGACAGTTATACTTAGAGTAGATCCATTGATATCAGTGGTATTTCCTCTGTATTCATAGGAGTAAGTCTGGATCCAACTCACCCTCCTCAATGCTTGCAAAATATTTTGAGTAACCGAGGCAGGGATGGCTCACCGGAAAATTATAATAATAGCTCCATTCAGCACAGAACACCCAGGAGAAATGCTGAGCTCTGTTGAAATGCTCCAGTTGCATTGCATAGTGTCTGGAATACACTAAGGTTAAGCTGTTCCCTCTGATGTTATGTGACCAACCATAGTCTTATGGCCTATAAAATAGCTTGTGAAACAACTTGCTTTAACCTAGGAATGCAGGTTGCTCAGTCAGGACTCGTTCCAGTCATTACAGGTCTCCTGCTAAGATAGCAGCGCAAGATGGCAGAGTGTATGGGAAGCATTTAAAAAGATCTTTTGGTAGTCTTACCACAGGCTGGCTGTGGTAGCCTGCAGAACAGGCTGTATTATACTGATTGCTGAGGCCAACATTTCTAAGCATTAAAAAAGGCAAAGAATGGCATGTATCATTTACAACCTGTTAGTACCTCCCCCCACCCCACCCCCCAAAGCACATATGTATACAGTGTTCTTCCATATGAAACACTGTGTTTTTATGCATTTCCCCATAAACCAGCTTCAATCTGAATTGATAAAAAAACCAAGAACAATCTAGCTGTGTTTTAAACTGGTAAAGTGTACACAGCCAGAGATGATGCAGTTTTTCATTCTACTTGGGGATGGCTAATTTGTGTACCAAAAAAGAGTAACATTTGAGATTTGTGCAAAATTTGAGATTTGTAGAAAAAAAAATAGAAAGGGGGGCTAATACAGATTAAAGCTTTGCTTAATTAACCCATTCAATATATTTATAGCACCCTTCTTAAAAAGTTTTTGCTCTATGGTGCTGTAATTAACGCTGTGCAGGACACAAACATTAGCCTTCATACTCCTTAAGAGAAATCTACTGGACTACTGGCTGCAGACTTTCCCAGTTCCCTTTCCAAACCTGGCTAGAACCAATAGCCAGGCTATAAATCAAAAGCAGATATTGCTTGTTAATATCTGGAGGCTATCCTGTGTAATTCCAAGTGATGTGTTATAATTAATGAAAAGAGTAGTCTAAATTCAAATGTGTATCTGCTACCTATTGGTGTAATACACCCATAGTTTTTATGGCCTATTAGATTATCAGAAGGCACCTGTAAAAGATCTAATACACTGGTAACGATATAAATCTTGAAGGTTAGACTAAAACTTTCACCATTGAAATTTATGTCTTTATTACTATTGATATTAAATATTCTTGTAATATTTGTTACTTTCCAAGGATGCCTGTTGCATCTTACTCTCACTTTCTATTTGCAGGTGCCTTCTTGAATTTCACCTATGGGCAAATGTATTCTATAGTGGAACACATGAGTGAGTTCCAGTGAGTTCCACTGAACTTTTTCAATCAATCAATCAATCAATCAATAGTAAGCATGCTTAATGATTGCAGCCTTACAGAGCAGTCCAGACCTCAAGTTATGACCACTGGAATAGACTTGCTACTAGTCTAACACCAATCCAGCACATTTAGGACTGTATCTAACAACTTCATCCCATTCCTACAAGGACGTCTGTTGAACAGGAGACCCTTCCCTCTTCTCTTGCTGTGCCTCCTCTCACCTATTTGGGTGATGCACAGAGGCAGGGAGGAGAGGAAAGGGAAGTTCTGTTGTACAAGTGGAGGTCCTTTGAATAGGTGGGGCAACTCTGCTGGATACAACCCTTTTGGATGTTACCCCAGAAAGGCAGAAGAAGCATAATGTACTTACTGACTTCCACAGCTTTGCTCCCAAATGTGAAGCCACTCTTTAAATCTCTGATTTCTGGAATGAAGCAGTGAAGACAAATTGTCTCTTTTGGTTCTTCTCCAGTTTGTTGGGTCACACCTGTCTTGTGGCCTGCCAGGTTTGTAAGATATGACTCTTGAGAATGCTATATTTATTCCAGTGAATAGCTTCATTCTCTATAGATGTTTGAACACTGAATAAAATATCACTTGCTTTTCCTTTGCTGATCCAGGTATTTCTGAGCATTAAAAGGGACAACTAACTATGCATATGTCATTTACAACACATAAGTCCTGCCCCCTACAAATAAAAGAGAATCTCATTCAGACAGTAGTCAGGACTAATAGTAAGATTCCTTGTTCAAATGAGGCTGTGTACACCCTCCTGTTTACTATGCATCCAGTGTGCTCCCACCACTGGTGTGGAACAGGGTGTATACATGATGCTGGCCACAATCTGTATGTATCCTGTTTCTTTCCTGTTCTTTCTTATGAAATTTTGTGTTTTGATGCATCTCTCCCCAAACAATCTTCGATCCAAATTGAAACTGGCTGTGTTTTCAGTCAGTGATGTGTACACAGTATGAGATGCTGCAATTTAGTATTCTACCCAGGAATTGTTAATTCTTGTATACAATTTGTTGAAGAAGAAGAAAAGACAGAGAAGGGGGGAATCTAGTCTAAATGAAAACTTTGCGTTAATTAACTCACTAGATATATTTCTAGCATTTTTTTCTCTACTACCTGCTTACACTTTCTTAAAACACACACACACACACACACACACACACACACACACACAACAAAAATACCCTGACCTCTGTGTGCAACTGCAGCACTCATCCTATGTTAAAACAATCCCAACACCTGTTCCTTTGTCAGGTTCCACAAAGCTATCTGACTAATAACGTGATGGGGCTGATAGTAAAATAATCCCTTTTGCTATGTGAATGTTTTTGATTGAGTAGGATGCACCATGGGACATGCTGCAGTTTTTGTGACAGCATGAAACGAAGGGGGAAACATTGGATAGAAAAAGAATACAAATGTGTGTTGGGTGCCAGCAACACAACCAAAGTAGGAGTGAAAAATAAATTATGTTTTCAGGGTAGGATTCTGTTGGAATAGGTTTATACAGTTGCATCTCTCACAAATTTAGTTTCTACTACATTAAGTGCTTATGTTGCTGTGATTGATCTACTGGGTTTTTCCTCCCTTTTATTTTAATCTTATACATAAGAGGCTGTTCTTTTGTAAGAACTGGTATCGACTCTCTAATTAGAAAGCTGTAAAGTGCTATGCAATGTGGAACACCTTAGATCTGGGTCAAACCATGTCACAACTTTCCCCAACCCCAGATCACTGGCAAGGGTGACCACTGGAACTGGGAGCACTTTGCTCTGAACCTCCTGCTCAACATCAATATCAGTAGAAAATCAAACAAAACTAGAACTTGGAAGTAGAACTAAGAAACCTCTTCTTTTGCATATACCAGGCCATACACCTTCAGATCTTCCAGTCTGAACTCAGCCCAGCTCAGCTATGTAGTGTGTCCTGCCATTTGGATAATTCTTAAAGAGAACTTCTGGGAGAAAATTTATAATGAACTCAAAAAAAGTGTTGATTACTAGGCCTTTTAATCCATTCTCCAAAAAAATCTGGAATCTGGAATACTGTGTCCAGTTCTGGGCACCACAGTTCAAGAAGGATACTGACAAGCTGGAACGTGTCCAGAAGAGGGCAACCAAAATGGTCAAAGGCCTGGAAACAATGCCTTATGAGGAACGGCTTAGGGAGCTGGATATGTTTAGCCTGGAGAAGAGAAGGTTAAGGGGTGATATGATAGCCATGTTCAAATATATAAAAGGATGTCATATAGAGGAGGGTGAAAGGTTGTTTTCTGTTGCTCCAGAGAAGCGGACACGGAGCAATGGATTCAAACTACAAGAAAGAAGATTCCACCTAAACATTAGGAAGAACTTCCTGACAGTGAGAGCTGTTCGGCAGTGGTATTTGCTACCAAGGAGTGTGGTGGAGTCTCCTTCTTTTGAGGTCTTTAAGCAGAGGCTTGACAGCCATCTGTCAGGAATGCTTTGATGGCGTTTCCTGCTTGGCAGGGGGTTGGACTGGATGGCCCTTGTGGTCTCTTCCAACTCTATGATTCTATGATTCTATGAGCTCTTTCAATTTTGAGAGACTGGTAATAGGTGTTGAGATGATAAATGTGGTGGAAAAGTTTGCCCACAAGGGGGAAAAACCCAAGGTACCGTATTGCTTGCTGACTCATTAGTTCAATCAGGATTTAGCAATGAGTAGTTTCTTCCGCATCATAAAATGGTTGAAATGGTGACTTGCAAGTTTCGTATGACTTGGCAATCCACTTTTTTAAAGTAACAGGGCCTCTTCTAATAGAGGTTAATAACATTCCATTCTGTCCTTCTCCACCTACTCAAAGGCAAAAAAGAAAATGAAAAGAAAAGAAAGCTGCAAGAGAATGTCTTCCTCTGTCCTGAAATATAGTGAAAAGTGGTAGGAAGAAAGGAATGCTTGTTGGGATAGAAAATGGCATGGTTCAGAATTTCCAATTATGGCAACAGAGGACAGATAAGAGCACTGTGTTCTTAAGTAGTGTTCAAACAGCTTCTCTGAAGAATGACAATGCCTCAGGTAGGCCCTCAAAAGCAAGCCCTCACAAAATTATTACCTCTATATTCCTTGAAGAGCCCTGGCAATCACGGCAAAGAAAGAATGATTGCAACTTGGTTGTAGCCAGAATAAAATCGTTTGTAAGTGATTCCATTTACCTGCAGCTTCTTCAATGCAGGGTTCTTCCTTCAGAATCATGGCATGGGACAGAAAAATGTTGAGCACTGTGTACTGTTGGAGGATATCCAGAAAGTGGCTGAAGGGATGTGCCAGTGACGCTCCGGTGAGGTCAGAGTGTGGGCATGGCTAAGAGAACGAAGCATCGCTGGTTATGTGTATGAAATGCTAGTTCTTTATAATGTGAGGTGCTCAAGGCCAAAGCAAAAAGTAGCGCGGCCTGCCTGGAAATTTGATAAACAAGTATGTTCCATTGTATTCTTCTTGCAAAGTTTTATAGCGAAGCATTTCTAATTACTGGAAGGCACTCTAGGGCTCGGATAATCAAATAATTTACACCTAGATGCTTTGACAGCACTCGGCCTTTGGCCTTGTGCCTAACACCACAATAAAGCGTAAATCATTACAGGGTGATTCACACACTGTCATGTCTTATTGCTTAATTAATTTGTCTGAAATCACTTTCTCTAAGAAGTCAAGGCAAACGGGATGTGTTGTATGCATTTCTTTAACAAAAGGATCAACACATAGCCCCCACGCTGTCATGTTAAATGAAAGACTCTTATTTCAGTCCTTCATTATTAATTTTGGAATAAAGAATCTGCATAGCTGAGTTGAAACACAGTTACAAGCACCCATCATGCATATTACTCATGATACCATTACAGTTTTATTATCAGTATTTTATTATTTACTGAGATGTAAGATCCACCTTCTTCAGTGGGACTGCCTTCTGTGCAAGTGCTGTTAGGACCAAAGCTTTAAATTCATCCAGCAGCCACTCAGTCCTCCTCCCTGGCCAACCAACTAATCTTTCCCCACTTTCCCATGTGTATGGTGGGCATGTATGCCTTGCCAAAAAATGAGAAAAAGTATCACCAAAAATCACATGATACAGGTGGATGCAGATTTGCACAAATTTTGTTTAGTCTGGACACTGAGGTCCAGCTTTGAAGGCCTTCTAGCAGTTCTCTCACTGCAAGAAGTGAAACTACAGGGAACCAGGCAGAGAGACACCTGCCCTGTGGAAAGTCCTCCCATCAGATGTCAAGGAGATAAAGAGCTATAAAACACTTGAAGTCAGTCCTGTACCAGGAAGTTTTTAATGTTTGATATTTTATTATGTTTTTATGTGTGTTGGAAGCCATCCAGAGTGACTGGGGCAACCAAGCCTGCTGAGCGGGGTATTATTATTATTAGTGTCGATGTAAACATATGCATACAGTACCTACTGTGATTTAAATGGAAATGCAATACATCTCACCATAGTGGAGAAATGCAACCTGCCCAGTTTACCTGTCCAGGTGTTAACTGTTGATGGACAACTTCAAGGTTCCTGCTCTCCTTCCACATGGTTCTTTATCTTTCAACTTGACTGGATAGGTGTTGGAATAGAGGACTGTCCTCTATTAGACCTTCAGATAATGACCTCAGTAAAGTAAGACACATGACCCTACTCACACACTTGAATGCTGCACAAGCAGCTTTGTAGGTCACTGTGACTATTGTGGATCTATAATACTGAGGTATCTGGAAATAAGACCAAGTGCAAGTACATCCACGTGAATTATTTGAGGGTTGTCCTCATGAGATACAAACTGCATGCTACATTTGTCGTCCACAGTCCAGGATAAAGGCTATATAGGGTATGGTCCAGAAAAATCCATAGATAAAGGAAAGAGAGGAGAAACAAAGGAACACTGGAAGCTTCCTTATACTGAGTGACACCACTGGTCCATCTAGAATAACATTGTCTGATCAAATGCTGGTTCTCTGGGGTTTCAGGCAGAGAACCATTCCCAGCCCTACCTGCAGATGCTGGGGATTAAACTGAGCACCTTCTGCATGCAAAGCAGATGCTCTTAGAAGGAAGTGGATGAAGTGGCCAGCAGTAAAAAAAGGAAGTAAGAAGTGACTGATCGTAAAAGCCTTTCAAAGTGAAACAGTTTATGGAGGCGCTTACAATTCAGCTGTGCTTCAGGTCTAAAAAGCACAGGGTGTCATCCAGTTATGTCATACTCAGGGAAGACCCATTGAAATCAATGGGCTGAAGTGCATTTATTAGACCCCCCTATTATGCTGGGAGATCTATGCAGACTTCGTTTTACTTTTACTACATTGAACCATCAGAGGGTGATGATCAAAAAATGGCATAGAGATGGGGGTATTTATTCCTTTCTCCCTGTGCCAGTTTCCCTATGCAAGCCAGATACTAAAGTGTTACCCTTGCTGAAGAAAACAAGGAGTTATTTGGGGCTAATTCTTTTCTTTCTTTTTTTAACTGTACCATTTGCAAATATTAGCATCCCCAACCACTGCATTTAGTAAAAGCAAACAAACCAAAATGGCACATTTCTCTACATAGTGTACAGTTTGGCCCTTAGGAATTAGGTTTTTAAGACAGCGTTTACATAACAGTTGTGATTATATAGTTAAGGCCATTAACAGGAAGGCGGGAGGAATGTTTCATGTGAGAGTCCACTGTCAGAATAACAAGCTGATGTCATACAGGACTGCAAATAAACATCAGATGTGAACATCCTTCAGTGATTATCTCCCTGGGAATAAATCTAAACCAGAGACCTAGAATTTGGAACCTTTTTATCGCGCAATCAGCCCTTCAATTGCCCAGGCCTCTTGATATTTTTTATTAACAGCATTATGAATGCAAACAACATTTTGGAGTCAGTAATAAAAAGACACAAATGTGCTCTAAGCTTGCAAGAGTCTCATTTCTTCCTATTTTTTTTTAAACTATATAGGTCAGAGGTACTGAGCTTATATTTAAAAATAAACACCTGCAAAATGTAGATGTTGGCCTCTGTTTTCCCTCTGTTTCACATGTCAGCTAAAAATTGGACATCTGGTAATAGTAACCCAGAACATGCTAGTTGGAAGCTTGATTATTTTTATAACTGAATATAATTTTTTTCTTTAAAGACTGTTCCAAAGTATAACAAAATGTATAAAAGCTACATTTTAGTGAATCTCTCCCTCCCTCCCTCCCTCCCTCCCTCCCTCCCTCCCTCCCCCGCCCTCTCTCTCTCTCTCACACACACACCTTAAAAAATTAACTCAATGTTAAGTCTTGTTTTCTTTATCTGAAATAACATGGTACTAACATGCTCTTCTGGTGTGGCTATAACCAAAAAATCTAGGCCACAAGACATTCTCCTGCCGAGTTTAACAGTACAGTGGTATCTTGGTTCTCAAACACCTTGGTTCCCAGCACAACAGGAAGGTCTTCACCTGCCAGCAGCAGGATGACAAGGGACAAGGAGGGAGCCAGTTTAGTTTTTCCAGGGAGTTCCAAAGTCTGGGAGCAGCCACCAATAAGGCCCTCTCCTGCATCCCTACTAACTGTGCCTGTGAGGGTCGTGGAACTGAGAGAAGGGCCTCCCCTGGAGAGCTCAAAACTCGGGCAGCTTCTTATGAGGGAATACGGCCTTTCAGGTAGCTTGGACCTTACCTGCATAGGGCTTTACAGGTCATAACAATCACTTTGAATTCTGTCCAGAAACACTCTGGTAGCCAGCAGAGCTGTTCTAGCAAGGGACCCTAGGCCTGGTTATGTCTGCTTGCCATAACTTTCTGTGTACCCCACCCCCGTCCCAATGCATTATAATGTACATTACAATATTTTCAACAATGGGTTAAGCCTCTCTTTTTTTGGTTTGTTTTCTGGGGCATTTGAAAGAAGTTACATTTGTGATTTGTTTTTAGCTTTTTTATTCTTTTATGATACAATATAATGTTTTGCTTTTGTTGTGTTTTATTGTTGTTGTATCCTGTACTTATATATGACTGGATGATGGGTGGTTTATTTTTTTATATATTACATAAAAATACATACAAATAAATAAAACTACATTTCCAGGGAAAGATGCATGGAAAAATGTAATAATGTGACGCTAGAGTTATTAAAATGTAACAATTGTCCAACAATTGTTGCAATTAGGCAAATTACTGTTGGTTATGCCTATATACTATGCTGTTCAGTTACATTTAACCTGCAGAGATAGACTGGAGCATACAAAGAGTACAGAATTTTTTTTAAGGAGCTAAATTTTTGCTTGGATTTATTATATCATTTTGATGTTTTTTAATTATGGATTGTAGTGTTCACCAAAGTGTGCTTCTTTTGTTGTAAACATTTACCTACTAAATATATTCACCTTTCTGATAGCTGTCCTTAGCTGTCTTTATCCATCATTCCTCAATAGCTCATTTAGTATTACAGGAATAGAGTTCAGGATCAAACCAGCCTCTAACAGAAACAGTTTATATTCTCTATTGCTATAAACTGTTGAGGGCAAGGAGTGTTCAGCTGACGATAGGCACATTATATTCTGCAATAACTGTCGCTGTGGTTATGGTTCATCTGTAAAAAATAAAATAAAAAAATAAAAGTACTACCAAAAGAACTTTATAATACCATAAGAAGCACCAGGAAGGGGGAAAAGAATAGATTTAAACCAGTGCTATAGCAATGGCTACAAAGATCAGTTTCTCCGCTAATGCTTACAAATTTCAATGCTTGCTTATATTTGATCTCAGTCCTGAATTTCTTGAAAGACGACACCAAATGTATGTTCAGCCTCATGCTTTCTTTTCTTTTCCCCCTGTAGAACTGGGAACCATATGGGTGCAGGCCTGGGTGCAGTGAGCCCTAGGGTGCCTTTAGCCAGTTCAGTTGAAATTTAGAGTCTGTCCCATCCTATCACCCAGTAGCAATAGAACATTTGTTCCCTGAAGGCCTGGCACACTGCCAGCAGCAGGTGTTAGGCTGTCCTCTGGGAAGGAGGCAGCAGGCACAGGCATTGATGTGTGCCTGCGACAAGATGTTGCGAATCTGCTCTGGTAGCGACGGTGACAGCATCTGGGACAGTGTGCTGTGAGTCACTACTCTGTAACCATTAAAAACCAGTTGCCGTCCCCTTTCCAAGAAAGAAATTAAAATCACACTCCAAAACAGTTCTAGTTTAACACAAACACATAAAAATTGTGTGTTTTTGTGTGTGCGCATGCACCCAGATAAGAAAAAAAGTTACTTTATGCTGTAAATATGTAGTCTGAGAAAAGAAAGGCAGAGCATTGAATGCATGTTTTGGGTAGAAGACTCTGCATAGAAAAGAATGGCTGAAATAAAAGAATACAGACCTTGGCTGCAATTCTAGACAGCCAAGGAAAAGAATGGAAGATGTGTGTGCATAGCTTGGGGCATATTGAAAATCTTTTATGGCAGCCAGTCACCTAGCTGAACAGGCAAGCTTGTTCAGTCTGGTAGGTGGCTGGTTGCAGCAAAAACCTTTTAAAACACTCTGGCTCCCTTGTCCACATTTAACGGTCTAAGATCATGGGCCTTGGCAATTGCAGGTAGCATTCACGAATTGTTTTTTTTTTTTTTTAATACAGAATCCTTTTTATATATAACCAACACCTATTCATTCAAACAGCTTGAGCTGATTTCTCCCTTTATGGAGAAAGCAGAGCTTGCCACAGCCATTCATGTTCTGGTTATGTTCCATCCAGACTGGACTACTACAATGCACTCTATGGGTGCCTGCCTTTGGAGGCAGTGTGGAAGTTCCACCTGTTTGGTTGCTTGTGAAGGCCAAGCAACCTGAGTAGATAACAGTGATTCTGAACCTGTTGCCAGTGTGCTTCTAGGCCTCATTCGAAATGCTGGTTGTTGTCACAATTGAGTTTGTTTAGATCTCTCACATGCATACCACCCGAATTCAGTGATTTGTCAGTTTTTATTTAGTGTATTAGGCCTAGAACTTCATCTCTCATCCCCAGACTCACTTCCTGCAAAAGTTAGTTTAGACACTGGAATCTGCTCTATATATTCTGCTGTGAAGACAGATGCAAAAAAAGAAAAAGAAAAAAAAAGAGTAATTGAGTTTCTCTGGAATCTCCTTATCCTGCTTTAGCATACCTTTGACTCCCTTGCCATCTTAGGGTCCAGCCTCACTCATAGATGGTGCTCTGCTACTGATGTGTTTAAAGAGCTTCTTGTGGATGCAGTGCCAGATTTACCTATAAGCTAAACAAGCTATAGTTTAGGGCCCCACTCTCTTGGGGGCCCCAAAAAGATTAAAGGAAAAAAACACCTGGATGTACATTTCCAAAATGTAAGATAAAAAACAAATAAAATAAAACCTACATACAGCAACAGTGTTTTGTGTTCTGTAGGCTCCTATTTTGTTATGTGCAAATGGCTTTAGATACCTATTAGGTCCATAAATTACCATATAGTACCCTGTTTCTCCTAAAATAAGACATGGCCATAAAATAAGCCATAGCAGGATTTCTATGCATTTGCGAAATATAAGCCGTTCCCCGAAAATAAGCCATACCCCGAAAATAAGCCATAGTGATGCGGCACCTCCCATTAAAACAGCCTGGAGAGGCGTGGCTATACAGCGTACTGATGCGATGCGGTTAAAATAAGACATCCCCTGAAAATAAGCCGTACTGTGTTTTGTTGAGGGGAAAAAAATATAAGACGGTGTCTTATTTTAGGAGAAACACGGTATATATTCAACACAAAAAACAGTGACAATTTGTTTTTGGCAAAGAACAGCTGGACATATAAAGGGCCCCATTACCTTCAGTATCTTAGGGCCTCATCAAACCTAAATCCGGCGCTTTGTGGATGGTCTGCATGGTGCTGCATGGTGACTCAAGTGACCTACATTGTGTGCTGGAGGAATTTCTGCATGTACTGCCTAGTGATTGCTCTAGCAGCCATTATATAGTTCAACTCCGAAAACACATTAAGTTGTCTTTCTGTAGATATATCTGTAGCTCTCTTTTCGCACATGGGCTTTGAATACTGACTAAGCCGGGGGGGGGGATAGATTGGAAAGAAATTAGACTGTACCTTTTCAATTTAGTTGCGCAGACAATTTGGCAATCTAGTTTGTATTTCAGCAACCCACTTTTATGTATCTTAGCTTAAATTCCTTACATCTTGTTGAAAGGCTTTGTTACTTTGGGTCTGATCTGCGCAGCAATACCAAATGGTTTTTAATCCAATGCAGATAATATCTGTTTAAGACCACCTTTGTTTAAGAAAGCAGGCCATTTTGCTGGGATAGTGGCAGGCTGGATGTATAACATATTTTTCTTTCTTTTTTTCTAACAGCAGCTCTGAAGAAGACGTTCTATGTCATCCAACTGTTTGCCATGATCAGTTTCTGGTTTTCTTGCTCCAGACTCTAAGATTAAACACAAACCTCAAGGCATTTGGCATAGGTCATTCAGCCAGTCCACACATTCAGACATGCTCCTGAATTTCCTACATACAGACATCAAGTGGTTCTCGCTTGCTCATATTCCTGTGGAAGAACCTGCATATTATTGCTTTTATTGCTGTTGTGTAACAACCCATCTTTATTCATTTCTATTTTATTCATCTAATTTCTTTACTGTCTCTCTGTTCAAAGAATACACAAAGTGGTGTTCAACTACTTTTTGGATCACAAGCAATCACAGTAATTGCCTGTAAATGTATATCTGTGTCCTTCTGTTTCACATGTTATTTCATTCAAGGTCCAGGGCCTTTTACATGTATGAAACTGAAGACCCCCCTCCCACAAAAGGGGCTCATTTCCTTTAAATGGGGATGATAATTTCTTCATGCTAGGCCATTTTCCATTTAGAAACACAGCTTTCAAAAGCTGCAAATACCGAAAGGGGATTGATAGGCTGAGGGCAGAGTGATTTACTGTAGCAAGCCACTAGAATGCCTGTTTAATGTAGCAGCCATAGTGCTACCCTTTAAAAACAATCTCTGCTGTAAATCTAGAAGCTCTGGAATGGGAATGAGTAAACGAATTAAACAAAAATATTATTCAAAACGTAAGCAGGGCTCTGTGGGATCCTTGTCAAAATATCCACACTACGCTGTAATACTGTCATATTACAAAGTATTGCAGGGTTTTACTAAAATAAATAAATTTGGGGCAACATGCCTGAAGGATGTTTTCATGTGTTATGGAGTCCATTGGTTATGTGAACTTCATATATCATGGTATGATTCGTGTTAAATTGGTAGCTACTCTCTGTGTATCATAACTGTAGCTGCTACACTTGGATAGAATCCAGCAAACAGTTCTATCCCTCTCCTTAAGTCAGGAACAAGACACACCAGCGGAGAATGACAATGTTCTTCTCACCACTCATTTTCTCCTTTCACAGTACAGTCCTGTGCAGGTTTATTGAAAAGCAGCAGCGGAGCAAGCCGATTGGGTGCCTGCAGTGCGTACACGTGCCCTGCGCCCCGGGGTGGGGCCAGGTGCCCACGGGGTGGGGCCAGCTGGGGCAAGATGCTATGTGGGGCCTCCACGGAGTCTGCCTGCCTCCTCCCTCTCAGCTGCCCTACAGCTGGGGGGGGGAGGCGGCGGGTGGACCATTTGGGGCAGCGTGGAGTCTGTGGGTGCCCAAGCCACCGTGTCACTCCCAGGACTGCACTCCCAGGAGCACTGCATGCCCCGCGGTGAGTGCCACCTGCCATTTTGTCACCCCGTCAGTGGTGACACCCGGGGTGAACCGCCCCCACCACCCCCTTCCTCTGCCCCTGCTCAAAAGTAAGTGCTCAATGTGTTTAGGATTACAGACTCAGTGGGCTCATGGGCCTCAGCCAGGAACCAGATGATATTTATTTATTCTTAATATTTATAAAGTTTCTTACCCATCCTTCAGTGCCACATCCCAGGCCAGATTACAACCATAAAACATGCAATAATAAAGACAGATAAAATCATTTCTAAAATGCAAAAGATATTCCAAATGGAACAGAACAATAATGGTTCATCAAAACAAGTGACATGTGACATGTGATGAAATAATGGGAAATGTTCACTTGCACAGTGGGATTCCCCCCCTCCCCATGCATGCCCTGCACCCTCCTTAAA
The DNA here is from genome assembly GCF_009819535.1 of Lacerta agilis. NCBI lineage: Eukaryota > Metazoa > Chordata > Lepidosauria > Squamata > Lacertidae > Lacerta > Lacerta agilis. The sequence goes on from NC_046317.1 coordinate 36,246,634, forward strand.
ATAGCTCTAGAGGGTTGGGAGAACCTCTGTAACAGAGGGGACACTGCTGAGCACGCAGAAATCCTTGCACTGATAGGGTGGAATCCAGCTTAGCTCTGAATGAACACTCCTCTGTGATATGTGTTGCAGTCTGTGGAGCCCACTTCTGGTACAGAAGGAATATTCAGCATCTGTGCCTGCAATCAGCAAGAAGTATGAAGCTTATGCAATAACCATGCCTGCTATACCTTACCTTCTTGTTTTGCTTAGTCAGCAGATCTGACTACTGATTCATCTGAAGACTGATGAATGGATGTCACAATAATGTGTTCCCCTGTGGCTGACTCCCGTACTGTCGGAATGCTTACATCAGAAATCTAGGATGCTCTCATGTATGCCTTGGAATTAATTTTTTACCCAGTACCACCTAACCTCAGCTGAAACTGTGGGGATGTTTAGGAATGTGGATGAGGATATCCTATCCCAGCTTGTGTTAACAAGCTCCAAACGTAGCAGAGTTTCATTCCCCTTCTAAAGCACAGCAGAAAACGGTTGCACAGGCTTGCTAAAGCCTCTAGAAGAATTTATATTCCTGGTATATTCCCCTTCTTCCCTCTTAAAAGTAAAGACACAACACAGTGCTTTATAAAAGATATAGAAAGAGTTTACTTACAGTCATCCTGAGTTACAGTACAGTCTCAGAAGGCAGGCTAGTTTAGATAAATGTATTTACATGTAGTGAAGCTGGTTCCATAGGGGAACAGGCTTCTCCTGTGCTCCTCTCGGCTGCAAGCAAAGAGAGCATCCTGCTCCTTGAAGAGACGAGTCCAAAAGAGAAAGATAGAGACTGCCCCCTGTGCTTTTGTGTAAACCTGCCCAGGTGAAGCCACACCCATCTCCAGTTACATAGGGGAAGTTGTCTCAGTCCAGGTAAACAGAAAGTTAAGGCTGGAGGACTGAGACACTTTCATGTCCACTCTAGCAATGTTGTGTTTTGACTGCTCTGTGTTTATATCCCACAGAAACCACATTCTGAAATGGGTTCTTAAGTGGTCTTAGCCCTGACAGCAACCTTCAGTGAGAGACAACCATCATCTCTCGACAGAACATGAAAAACAGTTTGGAAAAAGAGGGTGCAATATTGGCTACCTTTGGCCAATATTGAAAGCAAATGCATTAATATCCCATGAAACAGGTTCTGGAGTTGAGCTCTGAGAGGTTGTAAATTCTTCCAATAGCCAGAGTGAAAGGCCAAAGGTAGCCTGGAATGGATTGCCCAAGAGTGCTCCCTGCTGCGTGAAGGAAGCTGCCTTGACTCAAAGCCAAGACCAATGGGCTGTGTTTATTTTGCTGCTCTGTGGAAAACTGCAGAGGTTGTGTTTCTGGCACTGAAAACTGGAAGACTACAGGGGTGGAAAAAGAAACCCCCAAAGAAGGTGAAGAGATGAAAATGTAAATAAACAACAGAAGCTAGTATTAGCTTATTGCCCATGTTGTATGTTTTTAAAAGCTCTTTCTTCTTTTTTTAAAAAAAACCCTCTTTAAGATCTATAAAAGCTACAATTTTCCAAAAGGCACCTATACAGGCTAAAATTGCCTCTGGCTAATCTGGCAATGATTCTAATAAGCTCTAGTGAGAGAAACCTCTTCCCACTGTTTTAAAGTAGATAAACTGCAGTGATACCTAATATGACCCCATGTTCATACCTGAGGAAAACAACTTTAATGGTTTAAAAACCTATATTCACAATCAAATTTGAAGTCATATAAAATCTGAGGAAGGGAATTAATTTGTCATTTGGAGTATCAGTTGTAGTGATTTTGTTGTTTGTTTGTAGACTGGTTTAAACATTTAAAATATTCTGTGAAAGATCACATGAAATACTATCTTTGTGCCTAAATGTCCAATATTTGCAAATAAAGGGGAGGCGGTTGTGACTGAAGGATTTGATATTCACTCCTTTTGGCCTTCTCCCTCTGCTTCACAATCTGCTAGTTACTCAGGGTGACATCTTTAGTCGATGTGAGAGTAGTTTTCATAAAGTGCAGAACCTTTTCAGTGGCTGCCTTCGTACGGTGGCATTTCCTCCAGTAGGAGATTGGTTTGGGCCCGATGTAGTCTTCTTTTCTGGAGACAGAAGACTTGAAGCCCCTGTTTGCTGTTAGATACTTGATCTTGTCCCTGGTTTAAATTCCATTAGGAGTTTTTTTGTTTTTGTTTTTAGTGGATTTCAGTTTGTTTTTAATGATGTAAACTGTTTGGCGATTGCACATTGATGATAAAAGTTAAAGCACTGGCCGTATGTACATAGCTCCCTTTAATTTAACTACCCTTCCCTTCTACAAATGCCAAGATAAGAATGATGTGTTGAAGAAAAGGTTAAAGCTGTTTTTCTCAAGTTGTATTTTAATGCCTTCTCACTTAAGCTACAAGAACACTTATTTATCAAGCAGTGTCAACTATGGTTCCAGTTTCTCACTCAGATGTACCCCTTGTTCCTTTAACATCAGGGCAGTGAGGCACATGGGGGTCTCACTTGCAAGAACTCAAGTCCTGCTTTATATGGGGAAGGTAGGAAAACATACCATTTATAGCAGGAACAATGTGTCATGGGTTATGTTAAAGCAACAAACTATGTCTCCAGGCCTGGATTCCAACATCAATCATTTTCTTCGGTTAAGTAGGAACATAGGAAGTTGCCACATGCTGAATCAGACCATTGGTCCATCTTTCTCCACACTGACTACATTACCTGGTAGTGGTTCTAAAGACAGGAGTCTTTGCCAGCCCTGCCTGGAGATATACTAGACATACAATATATTCTATTTTTGTTTAGCTGCAAGAGGTGGGGGAACTAAACCAAGACAGTGTGGCCTAAAATGCTCGGGAACTTAGTCCATTATTGTAGTCACCGATGGCACATGAAGTGAACCTGACAGAAATATTTAAATAGATGAAGAACATCAGAGGATATCTAAATATACACAGGTACATGCAGTGACACACGTTATCTGTAAAACCTCACAGTAGCACACAAACCACATGCAAATTCACAAACAGATGTCCCCCCATCTACAAATATGCAAGCATATAGATGGTCCACACTCTTACAAATGCAGACCACTGTAGCCTGCTCATTTCAGCGGCAGCCATTTTCCTTTTGGGAAGCAGGTCTCAACAGTGAAGCAGCTATCTGCTTTTAAAATTGTATTCTGGTTTAGGTGCATGTGAAGACGATTGAGTGAACAGACAAATGGTGGCTCAAGAAGGCTGTAGAGGGAAATGAGGAGCAGGTGGGGCTTGTCAACTTGGGAAGGTAGCCCATCTAGGAGATAGAAAACTCTGATCTAAACCTCCGCTGCCTTGAGTCTATACTCATTTGTGAGAAAGGCTTTGGCAGTAAACCCTGAGAAAAAATTTGTACTCGTTACCTTGTGGGAGTACAGATTTTTTCTTCAGGAGAAGACTATGGAGTAAACCCTACCCAAATCTGGAATGGAGTACCTAAGACATCTCCTATGCTTCCTTCTGGCAACTCCTGCAACCAAGCTAGTGCCAAATGTATTCTTGTGGACCACATCAGTGAGGCTGAGAGAAGGGTATTGTCATCTGGGCAGCCCAGGCTTGAGCCCTGAAGAGTTCATTTCGGTGCTGCTAACACAGCAAAAACAATGCGGGAGACTGCAGTTATGAGTTACCAGTTTCTGCACCCACAGCAGGTGCTGTGATTCTTCACCCCCCAGAGATGCACTTCATTGTCTCTCAAGACAGATGGATGCCAACAACATTGTTATAAATCTCTTTATGCAACTTCTTGCCTGAAAAGCAACCAACACGTTTTTAAAGAATAAATAAACGAGAACGCACTGAACAGATCTGAGTTCCACCACTTGCCCTTAGCAAAACGAGTGGTTTAAATGGGAACTTTAAAATGTTAGGAAAACATAATTGATTTTTTTTTGGTATTTTGGCATCACAATAAGAAATGCAGTTGTCTTCCAGTTAATAAAATTATTTCCTTAATGCTATATGGTAATGACTTTCAGCAACTGATTACAATTTCACAATCCAGGATAGGAGCTCTGCTCCTTGTTTTAAAGTTTTTAGATCCCCAAACCGTTTAGTAATTCAGGACCAGTTTACTTAAAAGACATACAGTACTTATATGCATAAATTTGCTTTACTGAGAGATTTCCCTGCATTAATTGTTATTGAATAAGGACATGATTGTAGCCATAAATCATGTTTAAAAGGATAAAGTCAAGCCAAAGTAAATGGCTATGTCATTTGCTTGTGATAAAGTACATAATAATGCATATATCTACTGTAAAGAGCTTAATCTATATGTTGCTGAGGAACATGGATCCAACGGTTTAGTGGAACTGGGATTCAGTTTAACATATTATAAAGCATCCTATACACTACACCTTAAGAGCAGTGCAAAGCCAGGGATGATTCTGCTCCAACATTTGGATTTTTCTCTTTTTTGTTTGTATTTTCAAGGCCCATTTCTATAGCAAGTCCAGCTATATGACCTTATTTCTTTATAGTTTAAAAGCCAAAAAGTCTTCTCAGTATTAGGATGAAAGCCCTCATGAGCATAGGAAAAACAGAACTCTGGGCAGACTGGTATATGGGGCCAGAGTGAACAACAGAAGCAGGAAGACTTAAGCTAATTTCATATTTCTGAAGCTTAGCCTGCTTGGATTCCTCAAGAAGTTTTTTTATAAAACAGGGCTGGGCACTGGATTTGGGTTAAGCCTGAATGCCGAACAACACATCTGGGCTTTGGCCAAGTAGAGGTAAGGAGCGGGTGGAAGTTCCACTCTCAGAATACAGAAGACAGAGTTAAGGTGAAATACTCAGTTGTGCCTTACATATCTGAAAATTACTTTTAATATTCTGTAAGTATACACTACAGAATGCACTCATATGTTCTGCTGATAGGATAAATAGCAATTAAAAATGAGTGCTCCTTCGATGAATAGGCCAGACGCATGTCAACATAAAGTCCTTTTCAGCTGCCAAACATTTGTAATCCTTATAGACTTCATTATGAAAAATTCATAGCTTGAGTGGATATAAAACTTGTCCAAATACAGGACAGTTAAATCCCCTTTAGTTTCTTTGAGCGCAATACAGACATCTGAGTAAATTAAGAAGTTGTATGGTCCCTTGAGTTTGGGTTGGGCCCTAGAATGGGTTGGAGGCAGAGCAGTGCATAGTCCTGCTATATAATCAAAGGACAGAACCCGGCTGCAAGAAACAATAAGTGGAACTGAAGAAACTGGAAGTCTATGAGGTCCACAGCCATGAATAAGGACTCAGATCCAATGGCATATCCATTGTGCAAAACACAGGAAGTCACCTTCTTGCCTCCTCCTTTCCTATTGTAGTGGCACAACTCTGTTTATAGATTTTGTAACACTGTGTTTCAGAAGATCCTGGTTGAAACAGACCTAAGTGAAGCTTGAGGAAGAGAGCATGAAAGCAGGCAAACAGCATTATAACAGTAGGCATATGTGTGTGTTGCGTGTGTGTTTTATGGAACATTACAAATGAATAGCAAAAAACCAACAACACACTGGACTAGAGTTTTGATTTCAGTAATTTTTCTCCCTGCATCTTATACACAGGTGCACAAGCTACTTTTCTTGGAAAAAAATAAATGGAAAGACCGTGACGTTACGGAGAATGTAGCAAAATTTCTGAGATGAAACTACATCACTATAAGATTTGAGAGGCACTTTTTACCCTTATTGTTTCAGTTTTATCTTAAAGCATCTCCTTTTATGAACAGATAACAACTTTATGTTTTGATTCATATACATTAGTATCCTCTGTATACCAATAATGGAGACTGAATGATGATGATTGCCATATTGACCATTGCATAAGAATTCAGAAAAGCCCTGCTGTATCAGACCCATCTACTTGAGCATCCTGTTCTCACAGCTAGATGCCCCTGGGTAGCCTGCCAGCACACTCCATCACTTATGATTACCAGCCACTGGAGCAGTCACTGATAGCCTTCTCCTCCATCATTCTTATGTTACTCTGTGCGAGAGATATTTTGCTACAGTCATTTGCTGTTCTTAATTACAGACAGCATGTGTATTTATTGTCAGGTATCTGAAAAAATAAGCAAGCACTCGGATGAAGCACAAAGAGACCAGTAGCTAATGAGGATGCAAGAGAAATGAAAATATTTATCTTTATTTTGCTTCATTGTTGGTGAAATGACAAATTCCCAGTGATCTATGGTTAAAATGCTACAGTCAGAATTACCTAAAATGGCAATTATACATCCTGGTTTTTGTTTTGTCATGTAGCAGTCTGTTGTTACTTCATGCTGTCAAGGATTAACACACTAATAAAATCAATTATGGAGCTTACTTGTTTACTGTGTAGACAGTGTGTTTAGATAAAACTACTAATTCTTGTTTTGTGATGTGATTTTTTTTAAATGAATGCCTTTCTCAAAATAAGAAGTGGTTGACATTAAACACTCTCATTAGCTTGTGATGATGAGGAAAGTTCTTTTGGCAAAGGTGCCCCCCTCCCCCGCTATTTTTATGCAGTCACTTACTGTAATTCATTTAAAAAGAGATGCAAAGGAGTATAACTAATTAGAATAAATAAGCTATTGATGCAGTTTTCCATTATTATATTATTTTGTTAGGCGAAAAAATGCTGCTCCTTTGATGCAATTGTTATGATTTAAAACAAACAAAATCCATTTGTCTGCCTTACACACCATTGTTTAACAGGATGCAAAATTGGGAGAGAACTATATTGACCATGAATAGAAATAATAGAATTAAATGCCTTTCGTTAGTGAAAATATCTTGTATATTAGGAGTGGGGGACCAATTGGTTATTTTTCTTTTAAAAAATCCTCATTAAAATTCTTCAATGCTTAAGTGCAAATTTTACTGAATAAACACAATTTGCATGCAGTTTTGACTAATGTAAACCTTTTCACAAAAAATTCTCCTAATCAAATTTATGTTCACTTACGGTATATATTTATTTTATGTGGCGTTTCCCTTTATATGCATTTTTGTAAACATTGGGAGGAGAACTGCATTGCAAAATTCTAGGAAAGTGTGTCATAAGCCACACAGAAACCTTTTGGCAGGCCTGGCAACTGGGGGAGGAGAGGTGTGACAAGAGTGGGCAACCTAATCTTGGGGTGAGACCCAGTGGAAGGAGAGGTGCTGATCTGGAGCTGGGGAATGGACCAAGTGGGTTGTTGGGGAATATTCCCACCTCACTGACAGCAGATATCCCAAGTACAGAGGAGGGTGTGTTTGATATGGCCTCGGTCTGAGCTCCTGATGGTGAGGGACTTCCCACCTCTGGGGAAGTGCCTGTGACTAGGTTGGACAGTGTCAACCCCTCCTTCATCTCCAAGGATGCAATTTCAGCTGACCTGGCATGTCCAGACCCAGCCTAACCATCAAAGTATATGATTGCTTGCCTAGTCCCCATGCCTCAGTATGGGAGTGTTGTGACTGACTGTACCCACCCTACTCACCCTACTCTTCAAAAGGAGAGATCAAGAAGTGGATAATATGTTGGGACAACATGTTAGCTTGTTCCTAGCCATGGACCTCACAGCTTTGGTTTAACCATTAACCTTTGCACCTGTTCCATGTTTGGGTCATGAGTCCCTGAGACAGGACAAAGTGTAAATTTGATAGATTTGGTTTTAAACTAAATTTAATTTTCCCTCCATCCCTCACTTAAGATGGCTTGGTTCAAACATCACAGTAAGCCAAACTGTGGGACCATGACAACAAACCTTGACTACAGATTGTGGTTTTATGAAGGACAGAGCATAACTATGATCCTGAGTTCAGACCCACTAAGCCAAGCCTTGGCTTATAACTGCTATGTTACCTTGATATGGAGAGGAGCCAAGTGACTGTGATTTTCCTGGGAGTCAGCACATTTGTGCAGTATGTTGTTGCAACCCTTTCCCATCACATGTTGGTATTTTAAAGCTAATTAAAGATCCAATTAAAAGGAGAACCTCTGCTTCTTAATAGCAGCGTAGGAAGATTTTTGCCAGGCGAAGTGCTTTTGCACTCAGAACCTCCCTGCCTCCCATAATCCATGCCGGAGTAAGAGCCAGGTACGAAGATGACCTGCGAGTAAAGCCCATTCCCCCCATCCCTGGGGGGAATTTGCAAGGATGATTTACCCTCTGTCATCCTTGTTTTTCTTTCGCCGGCGATCATCCGCTGTTGTGGGGGCTGCCTCCATTAAGGCATGTGGAACCGGAAACCCAGATGAGCATACAGTATCTTTAAATCTAGTGTCTGATCTTCAGAGATGGCAACCATGAACTTGAATGAAGATAGAATCATAGAGTTGGAAAAGACCCAAAGGGTCATCTAGTCCCAGCCAATGCAGTTCAGGATGTGGAAGTATTCTTGACATAAAGCAACCTGATTTACAGTGGTACCTCAATTTACGAATTTAATCTGTTCTGAATGCACGTTCGTAGGTCGAAAAATTCGTAAGTCAAAAAAAGCGATTACCCCATAGGAATGCATTGGAAATGAAAAATTCGAAAAAATTCGTAAGTTGAGTAAACCACATCTAAAATTCGTAAGTCGAGTAAACCCCATCTAAAACCGCCAACAGATGTCCTTCGGATGTCGAAAAATTTGTAGGCGTGCGGGCACTTTTTTCATTTGTAAGTCGAAAAATTCGTATGTTGAGTAATTCGTAAGTCGAAGTACCACTGTATCTGTATAAACTCACTCATTCATGCTTAGTAACACATGCCTTGAATGTATGTCCAAACTACAGTATAAATTAATATCAGGGCTGCTTTTCATGTTACAAAAAGGTGTGCTTTTGTGGCTGTTCCTTTTTTTTTTTTTTGCCTTCGGACTGGTGCAGCAGAACAGCATGGATAAGACCTGGCACTGGTAGTTGGAACAGTTTAGGATCCAGCATATCTTTAGCTAATCCAGTCCCCCCCCCCAAGCCCCAGAAACACTTGATTTCAGGGGGTTCCACTGGCTACCACTGGTAGGGATACTGTCAACATTATCTTCCACAAGACTGCACTTTCAGCAGGTACAACAGTGACTTCCACAGTGGTGCAGCCCACCAGTGGCAGAGAGGGGTAGCATGGGGCTTCCAGTTATAAATCTGTGAACAAAATACTGTCAGCTCTATATTTAGTCCAAAAACTTCATTGCTGCCAACATTATCTCTTTTAAAGTTGCTGCAACTTTTTCATAGTGTGCGTGTGTCTCTCTCTCTCTCTCTCTCTCTCTCTCTCTCTCTCTCTATATATATATATATATATATATATATATATATATATATATATATATCAGATTGAGTAATTAAATATATCCAGACTTCATTTTAACCAAGCAGTAGTTTTCTGCTATAAATTAAGCAACCTTAGATTCAACAGCTGGCTGGCATTCCCTTCATGCCAAATACAGGATCTCAACAGATTACAACATTAATTTTGTTGTTGTTGTTCCTTTACACAGAGCAAAGGCGGTTAATTTACAGCCTGCAAGCTGCACATGTCTCCACTCCACAGGCACTTTTATGCAATGAGTGGGCTCTTGTTAGGATGAAAACTGCTTTGCCACTTTATTGCTTTCAGGCTGATCTATGCAATCATTACATTTCACACGAAAACATTAACATTAAATGTAGGTAACTTTTGGTGAATGGTCCAACAAACATCTATATCAGAATTCATTGTATATCACTCTGTTCCCCCTTCTGCACATTTTATGGTTTGATACTTGGATGACTTGTGGTTTTTCTTATGCTTATCCCCTCATGTTTTGTTTTATATTGTGATGACTTAAGGGAAATGCAGGTGATTCAGCTATTGGTTGACTATCCAACAGTAATTTGTGTAGGTTTGTAACGAAAGGAGGCTTTTTCAAGATGGTGCTAATTAGTGGGAATCAGTGCAAGGATGGTACTCAGGACCAGCTATCCTTAATTTGAAGAATGCTTCATGAGAAAAGGAATACAGTGTTCCTTACTAAAATCTTCATTTTTGTGAGGCAATATGGCTTTCTGAATTTGAGAGCCACCCCAGGGGATGTTATAATGGCTGATTATACACATTGAAGTGCTCTTAATCTTCATGAATTCTTTTGAGATTTTTTTTCTCCCTGATGTGGATATATTTAATTCCAAGCCCATGAGCTCTAGTGTTATGAAACATGGAGGAAAAACTTTTCAGTATCCATTTTCTCAATGCTGTGCGTAATCTTATAAGTATCTATCATGTTACCTCATACTTGCCTTGTCTCTAAACTAAAATGCCCCCAATCCTGTAACTGTTCTTCACAATGGATTTGCTCTTTCCCTTTGATCGTTTTCTGAAGCTTTTTCCAACTCTACAATGTCCTTTTTGAGATGAGGTGAGACAGAATGCCTCTGCCTCTCACAGTTCTGGGGTACAATTTCCCTTTCTTCTTATGAAGCTGTGAACACTTTTTTTTTTTTCAAAACCACAACTTTATTAAAATTTGATGGTGCTGGAGGGGTCCATATAAAAGCCTGCAGTAAATGCTCTGAATTCCAGTATTTGCCTTTTCTGGAGCTGGCTGAATAACTATCTGATCTGCTATAATGTCCTCAGGCATATAAGCCAGCACTTTATTTTACCTGTTGGCTTCTGTACCAAGGAATAACTGCTGCTTTTACCCATACATAGCTGTTGGCTGCAATGCATTCAGAAGCACTTACTGGTACTTCTGAGCAAAACATAGGTTGGTGTTGTCCGTAGCAGTATTTGATTAAGTTAGCAAAAGTGAAAACATGACTCTGCAAAATTTACAGGCTGTCAAAAGCACCAACAATACAATTGCCCTGATCCAGTGGCTCTTTGTATTCGCTAGGATACACACACCTGGATTTTCACCATGGATACAGACCTCCATTTTCACATTGTGGAGGAAGCATGTCTGTGTTCTGATCTTGTTGTACATGTTGAGATGGAATATATATCTTCCTCAAGTGAAAGATGCATAGACTGGGGCCCTGAGGATTACAAGAGCTGGATTTATTCCAATCCCTTCTCCTGGTTCGGTTGTACAGTGTTCCTTCTCCCCCACCCCTTCATTATTTCTAATCCCACTGTGATTTTAAACCTAGATGTGAATTGCACATTATCATGTTCAAATGCATTGCTTTCCACAAAGCAACCTCAGTCACAGTTGGATTGTTGTTGTTGCTGTTTAACTGCTACTGCAATACAAACACGGACTAATAACAGTCATTGGGAAATTGGTGCAAACAGAAATAGGAGGGATGTTTTCCTTCGTTCCCTCGGTGTTGTCCCATTTCCTTTTTCTCAGAAAGCATACAGTCCCGATTAATGAAAAATTTTCTGGCTTCCTTTCAGTGTCTGGCTTCGGAACATTTGCTATTTGATATCTGAGATACGTACAACATGTTCACAGTGAATTCTCCGACTGAAAACAGCAGAGTTCAAACCAAGTCAATTAATTCACAGAGTGAATGGATTCGAGCCCAGAATCTCATGCCTTGTGGAGGCCTCTTTGATACTCCTGCCAAAAGATATCTGTTTATAAATGCAGTAAATGTAACTATTTGATACTTATAGCTCTTGCAGTCTTATGTGACCCCCCCCTCCCTTGTTATGGCTGATCTCCGATAATTGAGTTACATTTTGCAGACATTTCAGGCATTTTTCTCTCCCTCTGTAGTCTGCTTTCCCCCCTTTCTCTCTCCCTGCCTCCCTCTCTCTGGCACTATAACTCAGCCAGTACCTTCAATGGTCTCACATTTCTTCCCCCTGCCCCCACCCTCGTTGCCTTGGATATTCTGCTGAAGTCAGGCATAATAAAGTCCCATCCAGTATCCATACACCCAGCCAGGCTCCTTCTTGAACCTGTTTTTGTTGCTTTGGAATCTGAGACTGCCTGGCTTATCTGAGAAAGCAGAACCATTTAGGCACATGACCTTGATGAAAGCTACCACGATAAATGCTCTAAAGCACCCATAAACTCATTCATTTACATGGTACACATTTATTCAATTTCTAGTATGCAGAGGAGCTGCCACTGAAATTCTGCCGCCCCTTGGGCAAGACACATCAGATGCTTGGAAATGGCAATTTATTCCTGAAACCCGACATAGGCAGATGTTCTAGGGGGGAGGGGGAGGTAGGGATTAGTTAGGGAGTGGATGGCGCTGTGGTCTAAACCACTGAGCTTTTTGGGCTTGCTGATGGGGGGTCAGCAGTTCGAATCTGTGCAACGGGGTGAGCTCCCGTGCTCTGTCCCAGCTTCTGCCAACCTAGCAGTTTGAAAGCATACCAGTGCAAGTAGATAAATAGGTACCGCTGCAGTGGGAAGGTAAATGGTGTTTCTGTGTGCTCTGGCTTCCGTCATGGTATTCTGTTGCGCCAGAAGTGGTTTAGTCATGCTGGCCACATGACCCAAAAAGCTATCTGTGGACAAATGCCACCTCCCTTGGTCTGAAGTGAGATGATCGCTGCACACCATGGTAACCTTTGACTGGACTTACCTTTTCCCCTACCTTTAGGGATTAGTAAAATTGCAAATTAAGAGGAAATATTACCCTGCCCAAGTGCAATGGAAAAGAAAGCAACCATGTGCCCCAATGGCAGAGGAACTAGAAGACATGAACACTAGAAGACATGCTGTGGTGCACTTTGAGGTCCCAAGGAAACATCTCAAAAGAAGCAGAGAACTATATAGTCAGCTACAAGTATGGTCAATGGCATGCAAATGGTGCTATGGTGACCAGAAAGATGATCTTTATAGCTGATCTGCCTCCCAAGGGCAGTGTGGGAGGAAGCAGCCCAAATGTTGCTCTTAAGAGTGCAGTTAAAAAGCAGTGACCCCTCAATTGTGTTTCTTATCCTAAAATAAGGCAGACTTAAGTTCCCTCATCAGAAGCCATGTCTGTTTTTGATGGAACATCTGAGTCTCTTTGACCACAAGATAGCAGATCTCACACAAATTACATGGCAAAGGGGAAGTCCATGTTTCACTACTTGAAGGCGGGCATTTTGAGTTCTTGCTCCCATGAAGGAAAAGGAAAAGGCAGAAAGTAGGGATTTGAGGCTCTTCCTGCCCTTCTATTATTTAAATCCAATGCACATGGGTCTCTAAAAAGCTGAAAATGGTAGCATCAGGAGATGTTAGCTGCTAAGAAAATTGCTGTGAATGCCTAGGTCTTGTAAAATTCCACAGTAAGGTGAAGTTGACTTAGACTGTACTAAAGCTATGTATACACTAGTGACTTAAAATTCAGTGTGGTTGTTTTCTGCTGCTACATTTCAAGTCACATTTGCACACTCTTGAACCCACCCAAGAGGGGGCAGGGATGTTTTGACCTGATGCACACTCCCTGTTTTATTTGCCTGTGTCTGCAACCTCCTCAACTCCCACCCAAGACACTATCATCTGTGCTTGCGCTGTCAACTGTCCTTTCAGGTGGCAACTGGTTAGAGTGAAAATGCATTGTTCAAAAGCCAGTGATGGGAGCACACTGGAGCCAGAGTAAATGGCAATTGGTATACAGCCTAACAGAGGTATCTTTCCCCTGCCTGATTAAAGGTAGAGGAAAGCCTATTAGAATTCCTCTAGCATTCAGACACAGACAATGGGTGATAGATGTCCAAGGAAGATCCTTGCCTGCAGCTTAATGCCTGGGAAGTCATGGTCACAGTTCTCCTAGGACACTCTATTGAACTGATCTCCACAACAACAAATTAGGAATCCATATTGTTTTAATTACAACAGAAAGGTTACTGTTTAAATAGATGGGGGGAAATACACTGGAGAATTTGTGTTATTTAGATGAACTCAATGCATCCAAGTCAGTCCATCTACATTCCAGGCCCTTTGACCGTAAATGTTCGCTGGCTTGTGGCCATTCACTTTTGCATTTGGCCCAATAACTAAGCCCATTCAGCTCTTCATCATGATTACATGCCTGGGTGTAATGCAACTATGAAGGCAATTGCAACACACTCTGGTTATGATGACCCTTCATTAAACACCAAGGATTTATTTCTGGAAAAGATCTGAAAAACTATAACATTCAGCAAGTTGTCATCTCTTAGGCAGGAGGTCTAGGAATCTGACTGGCTGAAACCGCACAGCAACTAGCATGAATTTCTAATGCAAAATTGGGCATCCTGCAAAGAATCATGAGTCAGATTCATTTAGAACATGAAGTGAAGCTTCTAGTCTTTGTGATTGCCAAGTAAAGTCTGAAAACTTGTGGAAACTTTCTGCATATCCAATTGTTTCCCCCCCCCATAGAGAACACCATTCAATGTGGATGTGATAGCATTGGATGGAAAGAAGAAAATAGCTATTTTCAAATTGAATGGGCAGTCTAGCCAATGCAGGCTCTTCATTTTGCTTTGAGATACAGAAAATACAAAACTAATGTAACTTTCATGCATAAGAAGAGCCACACGCTCCGTCTTCTTTCTTGATATAAAAGTATGATAACAGGGACTCTATAAAACATGACAGAAAATTGACCTAACTGCATTTACACATAAAGCTTTAGAAACCAGTGGTCATCTTAGCTGACATCTAATTGCACAGCCAAGTCCCAATGTTCTATATAGCATTATCTCTATCCCAACAATCCAGTTGCTCTGTCTACAAATATTCTCGAGTTGCAAACCATCCCCCACCTAGTCCCTAATAAACTGGAAGAGAGGCTGTCCAAATGAGCATAAATCTCTAATAAATGCTGTGTAAGACTTTGTCATATGACAAATGAGTCTGCACCATTCAAGAATTGAAAATGGTAACCTGGTGGAGGCACAGGTATAATGTTCCAAATTAGTTAGACGAAGTTAACTGAATCTTGGCCAATGGGATTGAAGTTGAACTAATTCTGTCGGAGTCCAACCCAATACGAATAACCACAATTAGACCCAATGACATGGGAATTGGAAGGAAGGAATTGGTGAAGTGATGGGGGAGGCAGCACCCACTCACAGTTGCTTACCCATGATTAAGCAATCAAGAATGTTTTATCTCCATCAGCCCTGTAGACACCATATTTCTTGAAATGCCTAATGAAATGCAAGGCTCATAAACAGGATGCATTTCAAACAATGCCACAGATTGTATCATGGTAGCTGTGGAAGTCACAGGATCTCAGTACCATGTTAAAGGGCTCACTTTGAGGAAATAAAAGCTTAATTTCATTATCATAAGGATGATTATATGCAGCTTTGAACTGCACTGTTTCCTGTTTATCTTACTCACGGCCTTGATCTAAGCTGCATTTACTATTTAGAGATAATTACTTATTTTTATTTTTTCATTTTTTCACAGTTAAGTGGAGCATTTTAGCACAGCTGAATTGCTGTGAGCCTTGGTGGAACAAATCTATTAGCGGTATGGCTTGAAACAATACACAAAAGAGCCCTGTGTGTGGTCTGCTCAACATGCTTTTCACTTCCTTATGTTAAACAATAAATCTCTGAGTCAGCTAGAAGTTGGGAGCCCAGCATCCAAGGAGAGCTGCATTTTATCTTTTATTCATTGGCAGGAGCATAGCTGTAGGAGGTATTCAAATCACACTTTTATTTAAACAAACACAGCTGGATCACATCCTCTTAATATAGCAATTCTCTAATGAAAAATAACAACATAGTAGTTATCTCCTTTCTTTTGTGCAGCTCTCAATTTGCTAAAATTAGGCAGGCTTCAATCCCATACAAAAGTTGGCATGTTTTCATGACCAGAGCTCATAGCAACTAACTGCAAAATTATAATGGGGATGCAATTATAATGAAGCATGTGAAATGCATGTCCTTCTGCTGCTGTATGCTATGCAAGGTTATACGATTATGTTGTAATAATAACCTTTCCTATAAGACTTCTTTGTCAGACAGGTCATTCCATTTCCTTAATGTTGAGTTCTCCAGTTATATGCGAAATTGATTTAATATTAACTATGAGCATGATGTAATCCAGTGCTAGAAATCTGGAGCTCCCCTAGTTGAAACACTCCTATATGCTACAAAAACTGTATACTCTGCTGGCTAAATCTTTGAGCAGCATTTGATTAGCACAGTTATTAAGTAATTGCAGATTACTGTGTGTAGTTGGAGGCTTGGACTCAGTGAGCTCATTCAGTGCATCAACTCCCTGGAAGGCTGCCTTTCGCACACCAGGGATGAGAAATGTGTGGCTTCCAGATGTTGTTAGACTCCAATTCTCATCAGCCAGTGGTCAGAGATTGTGGACATTGTAGCCCAGCTATATCAGCATGGCCACAGACTCCCCATCCCTGCTAAGAAGTTGACACTGGTTCTCTGCACTGCATGACAAAAATGGATTAGCTTGTGTGGTGTGCATTTTTTCCAGCAACCCAGTGTGTGGTGTATAGAAATTAAATTAATTAATTATTATAATAACAATACAAAAATACATAACATAGTTAGAAACAAAAACAATACTCCCACAGTTTTAAAGACCATAGATTGTTTTATTATAGAAGATATATAGATATAGATGGTAAGATAAAGGACCCCTGGACAGTTAAGTCCAGTCAAAGGTGACTATGGGGTTGTGGTGCTCCTCTCACTTTCAGGCTGAAGGAACCGGCGTTTGTCCACAGACAGCTTTCCGGGTAATGTGGTCAGCATGACTAAACTGCTTCTGGTGCAACAGAACGCCATGACAGAAGCCAGAGTGCACAGAAACGCTGCTTACCTTCCTGCCACAGTGGTACCTATTTATCTACTTGCACTGGTGTGCTTTTGAACTGCTAGGTTGGCAGGAGCTGGGACAGAGCAATGGGAGTTCACTCTGCCATGGGGATTTGAACTGTCGACCTTCCAATCCGCAAGCCCAAGAGGCTCAGTGGTTTAGACCGCAGAGACACCAGCGTCCCTATTATTATAGAAGATATATTGTTATGCCAACCACACTTTCCTGAACTGTGAGAAGTCCAAGGGAACAGCTTTAGGGTTCGTATGATAGAAGAAGAAACCAAGAGGCTTTATGTTAGAAGCAAAACATATTGGAAGCAAGGAAACTCCTAAAAACAAGTAGCAGATCTGCTAATCCCACTTCACATTCCAAAAAAGGAACTACACCAAAGAATGCTTCAGGTTTTAGACAACTCCAGCCAAAAACTCTCAGTTCTGTCTCAATTTGTGTCCAAATCCAACTTGCTTTAGCTGCTTCTCTGTCTCTCCTGCTAGCTGAAGGCTGTCCTCTCCAAAGAAGGGGAGAGAGTTTGCCATCCATCAATGGGCATTAATATTATTTTACTCAATCCATGATCATCAATTAGTTGTCCAGTGATATGCATGTTCACAGTAATCAATACAGTCAAATTTATAGCAGCAATACCAAAACCTATCAAAGCTAAATGAATCATTGTGATAACCTTATTCAATCACTTTGTATCCTGTTCAATACCTTTAATGCCCTGTGGAGATATAATGTCTATGCAAATGCAGAATTATTCAATCTAGGATAGCAAACAGATATAAGGGTTACTTTGATTGCTTGTTTTAAACAAATTATACACTATTTAACAATTTATATACCACTTAACTATATTAGTCTCTTGTAAGGATAGAATACAAAAATAAAAACCAAGTAAGCCTTAAAAAACCAAACATCAGTTAAAATGCCTGCTAGAAGTTATGTACTTCAGTAGGTACTGGAAGTTCAGTAGGAAGGAGGGTCTATCAGACCTCAAGTGGAAGGGAGTTCTATAAAATTGGGCCTAGAATACTAAACACATGGCTCCTGGTGGATGCAAGCCACTGGAGAAAATTAGAAAAACAGTGACTCCCCAAAAGACCTCAGTGATCAGGCAGGAATATAATACATTTGGGTTCAAGCTCAGTTTATTAGATCTCATTCAGTCTACCACTGCACCCAGACAACAGTCCAGCTCATGCACAGTCTTCCCTGACTCAGATATTATGGGTAAGTAGAGCTGTGGTCATACATGGTCTCAACCCCTAGGAACAGATGGATTACCACCTCCTCTGTAATTAGGTACAATTTGGAAAGCATGCATTTTAGGACTGAGACACTGATGCAAATTGGCAAGACACAGAGAGGGGCGTGGTGGTACTGATAAGAAAAAGAGTTAGAACTTAGCAAGGTTCTTTGAAAGAATGGGCAGACTCTGTGAGGCTCAGAGGCCACCCATTGAAGAATAGGAATGTGCAGGATGGCACCATGCAGAAGATATTTGGCAAAGAAGACAAGTCTTCCAGCAATTGTCCACCCACGACTGATGGCGTAAAAACAAATAAGTAACCTTGGCATTGACCTTCAGGAATACAGCCCAGTCAAAATAATTTCCTTACAATGACAAGTAAGAAGTCTGGGCACAGTGACAACTTGTAGATTTTGCCTATTGATGTGCATCTTCTTTGGAGACAACACTCATGTCTGCCAGTATAGCCTGTCAGTAAGATCTGTGTCTAAAATTATCATGATTCTCGCCAATGGTATGCAAACAAAGAGGAAGCGATTTAAACAAAGATTAGCACCCAACAATTGTCATCTTTAAGCTACAAAATCTTTTAAATTAACAATTCCACCAATTTTTTTTTACAGAATATTTGTGAGCTCTACATTCTTGCTTAACTTCACAGGAATTCTGTGATGTGGGTTAGTAAGACTTTCATTTTACAGGTAAGCATAAAAGCCAAGAAATAATGACCACCCCAAGCTTACACAATGAGGCTGCTACAGAGGTGTGACATCAATCCAGATCTCCTTTGCCGAAATCCATATTTTCAGCAATTGAGCCACACTATTTAGATAACCCCATAGCATTGTCCATCTTAACTCATGCGGTATTCCATCATAATCCAATGTTGTAGGGCTTGATGGAGGGGCACCATAATTGGACTTTGTGCGTCCTGTTGGTGGCCAAAATGCTGGTGTTCTCAATATGGAAGCAACATACTCCCCAGTGCCTACTCACAGCACGCTCTGCTGGAGCCTATTCTTCCCCTTTCCTCCCTCCCTCACCAAATGCCTTCCCCACTTTAGTTTTGTTCTTTCATTGAACTGTATGAAACTTTGATGTTCATTTCCCCTTTCCCCTTTATTATTCTGATTCATTGATTGTATAGCTGAGGGAAAACAAAAACCAAAAATAAAAAGCATGTCCAAAATGCATTGCAGGAACTGATTTTTCATGTAATCTAAGTTCATGAGCAGCTTTTCACATGGTAATCTGTAGCTTTGAAATTCCCAAACTGGAACCTTGCAAGCAGGTCACTGACTTGCAAGCTGTGCAAGAGACCAGCCCTTTGAAAACCTTACATGAGAAAATGTGCAACTTTTGGCCAATAGATAGGACCAAGCCATATGTCTGGCATAAAAACATTGTCCTTTAGATGGGACTATATAGCAAATACTTTGGGACCATTCAATTGGATCAGAATTATTTTTTTTAAAAAAGAAAGGTATTATTAGGTAGGAAAGTGAAAGTGTTGTAATGGACTCCCAAAGTGTGGATGACCACGGCAATTCTTGGGAAAGTCACCTAAGGTCTGTGTTTATGTGAGGGAGGCCAAACACCAGCGACACCAGCGACTTGTTAAACTCCCGGGCAGGCCAATGTTGTCTTGGCTGATCTGCTTTCCAATGTCAGACAAAGAGGAAAAGCAATTGGCATCGCTTCTGCTGCAGTAAACACTCAGTGGAGCTTTGCCTGTAGATTTAGGTCATGCTTGACCAGCTTCAAAACTGCTGGAAGAATTTTTGATGTTGTTTTGCTGTGTGGATCTGAGAAATTAGATGTAGGCAAAAAGCACTGCCGTATGTGTTCCCGGTTTTCGGTGTTAACCAACCTTACTGCTAAAATTGGGAAAGGAGTACGACAAGGCTGTATATTGTCTCCCTGCTTATTTAACATTTGCAGAATTCATCATGCGAAAGGCTGGACTGGATGAATCGCAAGCCAGAATTAAGATTGCCAGAAGAAATATCAACAACCTCAGATATGCTGATGACACAACCTTGATGGCAGAAAGTGAGGAGGAATTAAAGAACCTTTTAATGAGGGTGAAAGAGGAGAGCCCAAAATATTGTCTGAAGCTCAACATCAAAAAAACTAAGATCATGGCCACTGGTCCCATCACCTGCTGGCAAATAGAAGGGGAAGGAATGGAGGCAGTGAGAGATTTTACTTTCTTGGGCTCCATGATCACTGCAGATGATAACAGCAGCCACGAAATTAGAAGACGCCTGCTTCTTGGGAGAAAAGCAATGACAAACCTAGGCAGCATCTTAAAAAGCAGAGACATCACCTTGCCGACAAAGGTCTGTATAGTTAAAGCTATGGTTTTCCCAGTAGTAACATATGGAAGTGAGAGCTGGACCATAAAGAAGGCTGATCGCCGAAGAATTGATGCTTTTGAATTATGGTGCTGGAGGAGACTCTTGAGAGTCTCACGGACTGCAAGAAGATCAAACCTATCCATTCTTAAGGAAATCAGGCCTGAGTGCTCACTGGGAGGACAGATCCTGAAGTTGAGGCTCCAATACTTTGGCCACCTCATGAGAAGAGAAGACTCCCTGGAAAAGACCCTGATGTTGGGAAAGATGGAGGGCACAAGGAGAAGGGGATGACAGAGGACAAGATGGTTGGACAGTGTTCTCGAAGCTACCAACATGAGTCTGACCAAACTGCGGGAGGCAGTGGAAGACAGGAGTGCCTGGCGTGCTCTGGTCCATGGGGTCATGAAGAGTCAGACACGACTAAATGACTAAACAACGACAACTGCTAAGGCACTGAGTTGGATCCAGTCATTCAGAAATGGTTCACTGATGGAAGAGTTTATTGCATGGATAGTTGAAACTCCACAAGAAAAAGAGCATAGAAGAACCCCTAGACAGAAAAAAGCAACAACCTTACGAGCGTGTAAGTGAAAATGTGCAGCTTAAGCCTTCTTCCATTCTCCATTGACTCAGACAAAGCTGGCTCCACTTCATCCTCTTTGTACAGAGAACTCTCTGTTCTCTTGCACCTTTGGAAAAATATGTAGCTGTGCTACATTTTAAAATTATGAAGTCAACATGCACGTCCCGCTCTATGGTTTTGGCATGTTGACCAGTTCTGCGCTAGCTTCAAATGCCCTAAAATCCACTGGAAAATGCCCATGGATACGAAGAGTGAATATGAAGCATTCTTAAGGCAAATTCCACACACCAAATCCCACAGCTGCTTAACAATCCCATGGCTGCTTAACAGATACTGCACCAAGTTGCATCTATTTTTTTCAGATTGCATGCCAAAAAGCAACGAGTACAAAGAGTAAGAGAGAAATGCTTTTTTCAAAAATTAAATTGGGCTTCAGTGAGGCTAGTTGGGTCAGCGTTGGCCAACTCACCATTATGTTTTAAATTTCAAGGGCATACTTCAAAACATGGTGCCGTACTCATTAAAAAAGAGTATCAATTTTTTTTTGTAGAGCCCAGTGTAAGAACAAGGTTCAGATCTGACCTGGAGGGTTGCGCCCAAACTCTGGAATGGTATGGGAGGTGGTACTGGGGGCTGCAGGGGAAAGGAGAAATTGGCCAAAATCACATCCTTTCCCTTTCTACTTCTGATAGCATGCTGAGCTGAGCTGCATTCAGAGCATTCTACCACAGGAAGGAGCAAATTCTGGATCCAGTCCTATATAAGTTGATACTTTGGGTAGAGGTAGCTTAATTTTTGCCACTAGCTCCTATCAAGACCATTGAAATGAATATCCATGAAATATGCATTATGCTCTGTAGGTGTTTCCAAAGACTTCTATAGGGCTACAACCCATGTGATATAGACTATCCATTACTGGAATTCTTTTAAATAAATCTTTATAGCAGGAGAAAGGGGCTCCAAATTTGATCAGACTGGTGATATTAGGGGAGGGGTGTTCAACCATTTCAGAGCTACGTGGATGGGTTTTGATCAGTAAAATGGAAATAAAATTAACAGTCCCTCTGCTACCACTATTGACACAGTTAAATTCAGAGTCCCCTGTACTTGCTTAGCACTTAAAACACACACACACACACACGCCTGCCTACCCAGAGATTTAATAATAGTTCTCTTGAATCTTATGTGGTTTGGCCCTCAGTCAGGCTTCCATTCTTGATCTACATCATTCAAAGCATTCCCTTCTGTTTCAGGGTTGCATGTGGCACATTGATATATCAGGTTTTTGATGCTGCCAATCTAATATTTTGTCATAATTGAATAATACTTGCAATTTTGTTAAACACTCAGTTCATTCTGTTTTTGTTATGCTTTCAGAATTAATAGCCAATTCAGTTTGGGACATGATAAATGACCATGTCAAACACTAATCACTTCTAGTTCTTGTTCCAACATATTCTGGGGGCAGGTGGGGGAGCATTCTCACAGTCTACACGTTTTTCAAAAATCAGGAATAAAAATGGCACTTACCCAGTCCATAGAATGATATTCGTTTATATTTTTTTTTAAAAAATAATCATCAGTATTTTTGGTTCTCATATAATTCCACAGTTCCCACTGTTCCTCTTCATGATAAAAATGGAGACACTGGCTTCAGGTAATGAAAGTAAGTCATACTTAAGTCTCATTGAGAGGTGGTAAATAACTTGCTTTAGCTGGGTTGGTACATTAGAATGATTCCAGCCATTTCAATTTAGACATAATGGGATACATCCAAAGTTCTTTGCCCATCAGCTCAAGAGCCTTTGAGCTAGTAGATTGGCGAGTTTTAATGTTGCACAGCAAAAGGAATCCATTGTAACAGTTGTAATAGCAGAAACTCATTAGGCAACAGATTGCACAGTCTAGACCAGTGATGGCCAAACTCGGCCCTCCAGCTCTTTCGGGACTACAGTTCCCATCACCCCTGACCACTGGTCCTGTTAGCTAGGGATGATGGGAGTTGTAGTCCCAAAACAGCTGGAGGGCCGAGTTTGGCCATCACTGGTCTAGACTCTATTGTTTAACAAAGTTACCAGCAGAACAAGTGTACCCTGAAGTTACTTTAACACAATGTTACATTGAATACAGCTATATTTCTCTATATATACACTTTCTTCTTAATTTAGGAACTTCATAAAATGTGGAACTGAATGCCTGTGTTATCTCTGGAGGATTAAAAATGTACATTTCACATCATGTTATACAAGCATTAATAGATCCTTTTAATTTCCCCTTCATGTCTATGCCCTATAACTATTCACATGATCAATTATCTACAAATTCCAGTGCAAAATAAACTGATCCACAATTTCTGGACTACTGGGTTAATGGGAACTTTGTTAGCCACTAGCTCTCACATTTCCTGCATCTTCCAGTGCAGAACTTGGTAAAAAAAAAAAAAAGTATCAAAAGGCATCTACTTCAAATGCATCCACTTCAAAGGACAGAATCAGGAGTGTGCTCCTGTTTATTCCCTTTCTTCCTTTGCAGTTGTAGCTTGGAATGAGCTGTGTCCTCAAAGGAAGAGCACAAGACCCACTTGTGGAAGGGATCAGCTCCACTTAGCAGCTCCAATTGGGAGCCCCCAAATGGAGTCAACCCCATTTGGCTTGTAATCAATTCTGAATTTAAATCCCATGCTAAATGCAAGGCCCAGATGCAGCAGGGATTGAGAGTTATGGTTGAGAGCTCCTGAGTGGAGCTGAGCCAAGCTAAATGTAAAAGGTGCTTAATGCAAGCCCTGCTTGCAGAGGAACAATATTTTCGATTTTTGCAGCCATTACTTTACCTGTCCTACAGCTGAAATCAGTTGTGGGGCAGGTGAACATGGCTGAAGTAAAAGAGCCCTGACCCAATTAGGACCCCTGGATGGCCTAATGTGGCCCATGAATCAGAGGTTCCCCATGCCTGATGTATTATGTGACTGCCAATTGATCCTAATTAATGGGTTATTATTCAACAAACCTCTACATTAAATGCACTTCAAAATGTACTGCTGCACTGCCGACTACATGAAGATTAGTTTATCAGTTTGTTTTCATATATAGCCATGGAAATAATTCAATGGAAGTCAACTAAGCATAACTCTCAGATAATGCAAAAATTAATTCAGTTAAAAATAGGTTAAAGAAATTGCTTTACCACCTACTAGGTACTAACTGTTTGGGTTGGTGATGTTATATTTTCTATACTTTGGTTATAGAAAATAGAACCAAACTCTATACTTATTTGGTCATTGAAACACTTATATAATGACAATACAGGTGTAACTTTTACAAACAACAACAGCCAGGTACTGGTATATTCTAGAATTCTAACTCTATACATCTCCAGCATTCTAACCCTATATTTTAGTTACTACTGACAGGTAGAGGGCAAATTTGCATAATGAACTGTTTAAATATTCAGTTTTATCAGGGCTTCAAGGCACTATTTGTCCTCAGCCTCTTCAATAGCTAGTGACCCTAATGAAATCAACATCATTGTCAAATCAAATTAGTCTTCTTGTTAATTTCAGACAGTGATGTTCATCTTTTTGATGCTTTCAAACAACTCTTTGGTAAATTCTTGCGACATCATGCTACTTAAATATGCTAAATGAGTCACTTGTTCAACGCTGCAATTGTCAGAAAAATATGAAACTTTGCTCTAAGGTAAATATTGTTGGGTCACTTGAAATATATGCAAATTTGACATTTCTTAACTGATTAGCATATCCACACATCAAAGATTCCTATATATCACATCAGATATGTTTGATTCAGGAGAGTTAAGGTCAGTGACACTTGGCATACTCTTTCTTTTCCATCAGGCAAGATAGAAAATGAAAGGCATTTTGAAGGAAATGTGAGGAATGTAATTGTTTTGCTTAGGAGGAGAACATTTTCTTGCAAGAGGATGAAAATATGGTGCGTAGCAGAGGAAGGCTGAAACATGGTTTACAGCACTTAGTCATAAAGAGGGAAAAGGAACATTGTCCACTGGGCTTTGAAAACGTTCACACTCATAAAGGGAGAAATTCCAAGTGAATGCAGGCAGAGCAATCCTTTGGTTCCATTATGCTAGAGCAAATGGTGGTGGAATCTAGTCACAATCTGATGAACATCAGCATCGCAACAATAGCTATAGAAACAAAATAGAACAAGCACACCAAATCATCTTTAAAAACTGCCACACATACCAGTGTGTGATGGCAAGGTGATGTTTCCATCTTGGCCACGAAGAGAAGGGACTAATCAGCATGCAGCCCCATGAGGACATCATTGCCCTACCCATTCTACACCCTCTCAAACAATGCACACACACAACCAAGGACATGCAGAGCTCTTCATGCAAAGGAACACAGGAAGCTGCCATCTACTAAGTAAGATCACGGCTCAGTTTTATCTACTATTGACACTGGTTGCAAACTCTGGGCTCCGCTCAGGTTGGATTCAGCTATTGTACAAGCCAACTCTTTCCTGGGGCAGCCAGTGGTTTACTTCCAGTGTTTTCCTCTATCTTCCTGAGCTACGACCTTCACAGAAAGGAGTGATAAAAAAACACCCCAAGGCCCTTCAGCTTCCTATCCAGAGTATCATAGTCCCTTGCTATTTGTTGAAGGCTGTGTGTGGCAGTATTATTTGTACCCACATGAATAAAAAGGAAGGGGTTGTGGTCAGTGGGTTTTGGCAACTTCTCTGTCACATCTTGAATCTTTGCACCTGGAAGACAACAAACTTCTCAGGACATCCTGTTTTCTCTGCATACTACTGCAGGACAGGGTTCAGGCAGCTGTCCCTCTTCTGCTGGGATGTCCAGCACTGTTGGGGCAGGGCTGTTTTTTGTCAGATTACTCAACCCTTTCCTAACATCAAAGCTCAACACTCTCATCCCACCCCCCTCCCTCTCTCTGACCAACCCTGCCAAGAGGTCTCCATGTGTTCATAGTACCCATGGGTCATACTTATAACCCCTGGCTTCTTTCCTAACCCCATGAATGGGATAATTCAAGAACTGCAACATAGTCAAATATTTATTTCCTAAGAAATGCTTTAGATATTTAAGAGAGTAAAAAGGTAAAGGGACCCCTGACCATTAGGTCCAGTCGTGTCCGACTCTGGGGTTGCGGCGCTCATCTCATATTACTGGCTGAGGGAGCCGGCGTACAGCTTCCGGGTCATGTGGCCAGCATGACTAAGCCGCTTCTGGCGAACCAGAGCAGTGCACGGAAACGCCGTTTACCTTCCCGCCGGAGCGGTACCTATTTATCTACTTGCACTTTGAAGTGCTTTCGAACTGCTAGGTGGGGAGGAGCTGGGACAAAGCAACGGGAACTCACCCCGTCGCACGGATTCGAACCGCCGACCTTCTGATCAGCAAGCCCTAGGCTCTGTGGTTTAACCCACAGCACCACCCGCGTCCTTATTTAAGAGAGTAACAAACTTCAAATGTCTCCAATAGAGATTTAAAAAAGAATATGTCACATGAACAATGGATTAGGTTTATTTTAGTTTATGCCTTGCTAGATTGTCACTCTGTTCCAAAGTTGTGTCAATCTTTTTCTTCCTGAAATTAGAGTGGGTGTTCTGGGCGGTGGAACAAAACTTATATATATTAGTTTGGGTGGGTGAGGGTATGCTGTATGCCTAAGGCCCCTTCTAATTCCTGGATCCAGCAAGGTAAAAATCTAAGCCAGGATTCATATTATTGAAATAGCCAGACAAGTTTCTTGGTAATGGCCCTCTAAATATGGTCCATTAACATAACAAAGGACGTGGCTCTGGGCTAGGCAGTCAATGCATGGGTCCCCTCCCTCAACTTGCTGGTAGTTAGAAATTCAAAAGTCAGAGTTGAGGTGTGTGCAAAGTAGAAGCTAGAAGGAAGGCTGCAGGCTGAGGAGCTGGGAGACAGAACCATGCCTGATTTCTGCTGGGATCCAAGGCTGTGGCTATCGAAGAAGCAAGGCCTTCTTGGGGTGTTAATGCTGTGAGCCCCATTATCATAGGCTCAGGTTGTATTTATATGCAAAATAAACCATCATGAAGACACCACAGTCTCTGCTGCCCCTCATTCTGAGGAAACTGAACTTTGCGCCTGGAATCCATGGAATCTTGCATTGCTCAGAGACTGAAGTGGTGGAAGAGGGGAAAGCAGAAGCAAATCATTGATTGTTTTGGAATTGATCTGATTGCTTGAAGCACAGTAGTTACATGCTGAACACTTCTGTACCCGAATCTCTGAATGCGCCATTCGGTGGGGATGAATCCAATCAAAATGAAACTCAAAACAATCGATTTTAATCAGGTGTGGATATATTAAGGAAATTATAGAACACAATATATGATCTATTTAATTATCAATACTTTCAAATCCGAATTTTATCATGGTGAAATAACTGCCACAGTAGCCATTTTAGTTTGAAAGTCAGGGTGTGCGTGGACTTTACAAGATGTTCCAAATGGAAATATATATATATATATATATATATATATATATATATATATATATATATATGGAAAAGCATACATTTTTAGAAATTATTGGAGCAGAAATAGTGTCAGACACCACTAACATATGTTAATTTCCCTCTTGTAACTGAAATATAGGCAAACATTTCTCTACACGCTCTGCTCTATCCCTGCTCCCCACCATCTACATTTTGTATAGATATATTTACTCACACCCTGTGACCTCGCATACTAAGTTCTAGGGTGAATTGAATGGTTGACTTACTAGACTCCAGAAAATTAAAGACAAGAATGCTGATGGATCCATTTTTACTGCAGGGCAAACAGAACCACTATAATAAATTAGTTGTTGATGTTTGACAATAAATCAATAACCACTTTTATCTTCCAAGTAAAATATATTTTATCTTTGCCTCCCCTCTCCCCAGACTTAGGGCACTGTATAAAAAAAAGATATTGAATGCATATTCTTAAGGCAAGATTTCCAAATGGCATCGGTGCAAGATTCACATTTGCAAGCTGCCCATGCTTTCCCCATATTGGCAATGAGTTTGACAAATGAAAAAAGTCACTAATATTTTGACACCTTCACTGCCCAAGCATGATACCAGCTGGCTGCGAATTCGGGTGCTCATTGTTCTGCTGTATTTTAAAGACTGGTCTACAGCCAATGTACTGGACCAGCTCCATTCATTCATTTTGAAGAGTGAGGTTTCAGTAACGGCCATTAAAAAAAAAAAACGGTTTGGAAGCTGCTTCAAATTTAACAGCATCCTACAGATTACTGGAACTCAAGTGTGTTTTCCGACTCAAAGCCACTTCCTCCAACGCGAAATATTATTTTTCCATCCAATATATCACTAGCTGAAGGATTTATGAATTCAGAGTTATTTAGGTTGGGTTTTTTTTGTTGCTTTGAAACATTCTGCACAATAAGCACAAGAAATAAATAGTTCTTTATGCTGATTAGTTGCCTGTCATGTGAATTCAGTCTGGGGTTCTTTGTTTTGTTTTGTTTTGTTTTGTTTTACTTTAAAGATAGTTGGGGTGGGTTATGCAAATAAACTAAACATATATTGCACATGTGGCTTCGGGAAAGAAACTGTAAGTTTGAATGGAAGAGTTGAATTACCATCAATCCATATTGCAGTTCAGTTGGAACAAATTCTTTTTCAGAACTGTGCTTTTCTGCTTACCATGTGCTGGAGAAAGGTGAAAGCGCCTTACAGAAGGAACATTCCCCCCCCCCTTTTTTGAACCGCTTTCCAGAATTTAAAAGAAAATTATGCTTACCTTGCAAAGTCTTCCTTTACTGTGCCTGCAAAGGGTTTTATATACCCCCCCCAAGTCAATAACCATATTTAAACCCTCTGGCTTGCAAACTCACTGATTAAAAAACAGATTGCCAGTAGTCATCTGCTATTGTCTGTCTTCTTAAATTCTGTTTCTGGTTTAATTTACTTGATTGTCCCATACACTATTCATGAGTTCTATAATATTCCAAACTTTAATTTCAACAGATTAATTCTTGCTAATTATTCAACATATGAACCTGCACACGAGAATTCTACTGTATGTACCATCCTGAGGCACAGGCTGCAATGTCGAATCGTTTTCTGATTTCAAGTGGAAAACAAACTAATTATGTGGAAATATGATAATATATTGTGCTGCAGGGACCAGCCCTTTGTCTGTTTAGAAATGTTTGCTTATGATCTGCTCCCTGTGTTATTTCTTCCAGGAGGAGATGCCCTTTCTTAATGCATAAACATTATTGACTGGTCCATGATTCTTTACTTCATGTAAAGTTGATTTACATAATTTTATATTACTTCCATCTGATGGAAGCAAGCAAGACATCTAAGAAATCTAATAGTTGAGCTGGCCCCAAGCACTGAAGTGCAGAGATAAGGGTAAAGCCAGTCCTCTTCTAAATCCGGTATATCTTCTCTCTTGTTTCATGTATTTTCCCTCCTTTTACGTCAATTTGCTATGTAGCAAATTCTAGCACCTCATCACAATACTCTGCTAAGTCAAAATCAGCTATAAAAAATGAAGTAATTTGTCCCACAATGATAGCAATCACTCTAGCGAAATAAAATGCTGAGTTTGAGTCAGAGGGCCAAGGATTCCAATGTCAATTAGACTAGAAAACTGATGTTAATTGAACTTTGATGGTTTATACCATCTGAAGGTCTGAGACATTATGAGTACCTACTTTGGTGCTGTAGTTCACAGATATATAATGAACTAGTTTTGGAAAGGCAGTCAATTCAGGGGGAACAAACCCCAACTTTGCTATATTGAAGTTCAGCAAAGCGGAAGAAAGCAGAATTCAGGATACAAATGTTTTAGACCGTACATAGCACAGGAGGTGCTAAATCTTAAAATGGAGATAGTAAAGGGCTTCCTCATTCAAAAAAGCTTTTAGAAATTGGTGATTAGATGATATAATAATTTTATTATTATTATCCTGCCTTTTTCTTAGAACCAGGACTCAAGTTGGCTCACAAAAATTAAAACACAGACAAAACACATATAACTAAAACCAATAGGTTATTGTTAAAAAGTAGTTAAACTATCCATAAACAATGTAAAAAATGGATCTACTAAATTAGTACAGCACACTATTAAGAGCTCTTTCCTTAAAAGCAGTTGGTTCCCCCAAAATACAGAATATTTTCATGACGCAATGGGAGAAACTGTGGAAAGATGACATCAGATTTACAGCCTGTATTAATTTAAGGGAAAATGTCATGAAAATGATATACAGGTGGCACTATAGCCCAGTCAAATTATCAAAAATGTTTAAAAATCAGTCGCCCCTGTGTTGGAAATGTAAAAGTAGTTTGGGAACGTACTTCCACATGTGGTGGGAATGTGAGAAAGTTAAGGAGTACTGGGGAAAGGTTCATAATGAATTAAAAAAACTTCTGAAAATCTCTATAAAGAAAAAGCCAGAAACCTTTCTCCTGGGAATACTACCTCCAGAAATTAAGACAGAAAAAAGATCATTAACAATGTATGCCCTCACAGCGGCCAGAATTCTTCTAGCGAGAAACTGGAAGGGAGAGAGTATCCCCACAATATGTGATTGGCAAGCTTTAATGACAGAATATATGCAGTTAGCGGCAATGACGGGAAGAATGAGAGGTCAATTCAAACAAAAAACACAAAAAGAATGGGAAGTTTTTATTGATTATTTAAACCAGTACAGTAACATCAAAATCTCCTGGCAATAGGAAGGTGAAATCTGCGTAGGTACTGAATATCAACATATCATTAGAAAGAAATAGAAGACTAGACTGGATGTAACAAGACCTGTGTGAGAAAAAAAAAAAGGTTAAGATAAAGAAACAAAGAGCACGAACGGAAGTCCAATTTATGTATTGGTATATTGTATATTGTATTAGTGTTGTAAGTTGTAAAATTAATGTAGTTTTTTTTATTCCTTTTCTTTTCTTTTTTCCCTTTCCCCTTTTGCTTCTTCCCCTTTTTTTTCTTTCTTCCTCCCCCCCTTCCTTTTTCCCATCCCCTCCTAATCCCACTCTTTTTTTATCCTTTTTCGTTTGTCTTTTGACCCTCTTTTTAGGATTATTCTTTTAATATTGTTAAATTATGTACGGGTTGTATATAGAGGTGTGTGTGTTTCCTTTCTGTGTGTGTTTTGAAATTGTTATGTATTCTGTTGAGTTATGTGTATGATTTTGCTGTATAATAAAATTTAATAAAATTAAAAAAAAAAAACAAAAAAACAAAATACAGAATTTTGTTTAAAAAATTCTTCAACTGCCAGCAGAAAGACAAGGAGGAGACTTTAACCCACTGAAATTGCAGACATTTTTCTAATTAAAAATGAATTTCATAATGGATTAATTTCTCTCTTCTGTGCCTATGTCATCTAAGCAGTTGGCATGATGAACTCAGACAACTCAGGGAAACTCGGGCAATGTTGCTGCTACTACCACCTCTGACTGGGTTCTTCATGCTGATCTACTCAGTTTGTAAATAAAGCCTACCTGATAACTATATGATGTGCAGGGATAGAAAAAGATTATCACACCAAGCACACCACATTCCCCATATGCATTTTGGTAATTTTATCTTCAAGGAACTGGCCTTACTCATTACATTTGAACGTTACAGATGTGTGCTTATATTTAGTTGTAAATACACGTTTTAAGAGTTGTATCAACCAATTACTATGCCCTTTGCTTTAGAAAACTAGTGGTTTAATTTGGTGTTTTCTCTTGCTGATTTACAACAGTGATTTATATGGCCTTAATTTAAAACCAATCAAGCTTGCTGCAAGGAAAGAAAAATATGGTTGTGCTGCATTGAGGCCCACAAAAAACAAACCACCTCATTTAATGCTAAGGAATATTACCTCCCCTCTTGAGAAGAGAAAGCTTGGTCAACCATCTTCAATCCACATAAAGCTAGCAGAGGAAAATCACAGAAATAACTTGTTTTTCCTTACAGACCTTGATTCACTATTGTAGATATAAAGGACCAGGTCAGATGTAATAAGAAATGATGGTTTCTTGCTACAAGCATGGACTGGCACACTTCCCCTCCCCTTCATGCACGAGGGAGATCTGATTGGGGTTCAATAACTTGGTTTGTTATCTTTGGTACAGACCAATGTTTCCTCAGCTTGAACAAAACTGGAAACTTTGATTTAAAACAAACAAGGTGTTTCCCTCAAGAGAGGGTGAAATGGGGCATAGCTTAATAAGGTGGCTTGGCCTGCTAAGAGTCCCGGTGACCTGATAAATGTCTTGGAGGGCTACATTCAGCCTTCAGGTCTAACGTTCCCAACGTGTTTTAGATGTGTGCGGTCTTTTTAAATGTAATTGTTCAGAAGCCAAACTCATAATGGCTGTTCCAGTGATGCTTTTCATAGCATTTAAATAATTGAAGTTTATATATCACTTCAACTTGAAAAAAACTGTGTTCCCCCCCCTCTCTGCATCGATGGTTAGCATGTTTAGAAATGCACTAAAAACACAGAGAAAGGAAACCATGTTTGTGGTCCCAGGACACTCCACTGATTCTGCTATGGCCTAAAGCCATACTGTTCATGGCATACTGAGATGTCTGCTGATTTTAATCCACATGTTGCTAAATTAGATTGCGATTTGAATATGAGATTTCCATTGAAAATGTGGGTGTTGCTGAAAGTGGTATTGGAAAGTGTAAGCAATGCTGTCCATTCATCTCGGGAGGAGCCCCAGATCTCAGCCCTGGTGACCCCCTGCAGCTGCTTAACACTAGTGTCTATGATTCTGGTTGTTGAAAGTCCCAGAAATAATCTCAAAGGCCCAGGTGTACTGGGGAAAGTTTTTATCCAAAGCCTTGTGAAGACTCCAATTAGATTGGCCAGATATCAGAACTTGACCCAGACAATTTAGATTCTTAACACTTTCCCAAACCATGTGAACTAAAAACTGCTGCCATGGTTTGTGTCTAGTGACACCTAGTGAGTCTATTCTCCATTGTGATTTGCAACAAGCCATTTAGTTGTTGTTTGCACAGAACACAGCAAGGCAACATTCAGTGTTGGGGTTTGGAAAGGGAGGGGACATAGAGCGCAAATACATTATCCACATGCTGAAAGAATCTGAAATGAAAATACATTAAAAATTTAACAGGCTGCTGAAAATGGTCTCGTGGCAGGGGAAAGAGGTAAGGGGGGAAAGTGTATTATTTTAATATGCACCAGACAAAGGCAGCCCAATGTCACATCAGCAAAGTATGCTGCGATCTTGGCTCAGAACCATGTTTGGTTGTTGTTTTTCTCCCTCTGAACAAATATCATGGCTTTAAGTAGGCCAAGGAAGCCAAAGAAGATCTGCTTAGAGTCAGTGGGCATGTGTAATGCCAGCATGCAGCGACTGTTCGTGACCTGAGTTTATGCAGCTGCTTGAAATAAGCAAGAATAACAAGTGAGAGACCACAAACATTGATGGAAAGGTTCATTCAAAATGCAGGCCTCTTCTCATTTCTTCCCACCTACAGATGCATGTGCTCCTGTAAGACTCTTCTACGGAATTAGAAGGCGCATATGGGCCACCAGGGTGTGAAACGAAATTTGCTGCAGTGAATACAGGGTGCAATTCAGGTATAACAACCAGTGTCCCCCAAGCAACTGGAATGCTATTCGAGATGAAGCTGGGATGTGTGCAAGGCAGGGGAACACCAAAAGTTGGAGCATCCCCTGATATAACCTATATATTTGCATCATTTAAAAAACATTTGAACTGTGCATTCTTTTTGTATTTCCTTTAAAGGTTTTTCCTGTATTGCGTTGCCTTGCTTTTTCAATTCCCAGACCTCATACTCATCATATTCTCAGGAGCAATTTACAGAAGTCTCATCATCACAGTCTCTTAGCTCCTTCTACAACTGAGAATGGGTTCAGCCAGCTGACATTCTTAATATGGCTTTCCCTGTTAACACCTGTTATGCAATCAAGTGATGTGTAATGCTAATAGATAAAAGTTGCAAGTTGATATAAATATGAAATACGTATTCAATGCTGGGATGAAAAAGCCTCTCTCACGTGCACAACAAAGCCCAGGCTCATTTTCCTAATGGAAGATATGCAAGGAAGAGAATCCCCAGTCCATCAAAGACATCTATTTGCACAGGGTTTTATGCACCTGTTTTTTAGGCAACAGCAAATGCTTCCCACAGTGGAAGCTGCATCACACAGTACATATGCTACTCCTGACATTCATAACACCTCTTTAAGGAAACACATGGCCCCATATGTCCCAGGAACTTGTTTGCATTTTGTGATGCTGGAAGAGGAAATATGCTCCATGATAAATGTTTTCCTACTTTTTGTATGTGCAGAGAAATTGGGCTGCTTTATCCATAGTGGTACCTCGGTTTAAGAACAGCCCAGTTTAAGAACAATTTGTGTACATGTGTCAATTCTTGTACAAATGTTTGCTTATTCATTCATTTTCATTTGCTCCAGTGACATCATTAAAATGTGATGAACTATACAGAACACTGATGTCATCCTGTTCTCCAAAAGAAGAAAGAAATCAGCACAGGAGGATGGGAATGTTACTAAAGTAGCAGCAGCCACCAGGGAACCAATAGTTGGGAACCAATTATTATTCTATTCTGGTCTTCCTCCCAAAGGAACCCAGTGCGTGTTATGTGGATGTTGGTTCTCTAACTGAGTTCTGGTGTGAGGAGTTGGCTATTGGGTTGTGAGATGTCAAAGGCAGAAAGGGAGGTGGGGCCAGGTACCCTAGTGGATCCTGCCCAAAGATGGTGCAAAGAAAGAGGGAGGCAGCAGAGAGAAGGAAGGAGATGGGAGAGAAGTGAACCCAGTGGGGAATGTTTCCCATTCAGAGAAAATGTGTCAAGTGGCAGAGGGAACTTGGTAGAGGGAAAAGGCATCTAAAAGACACAGAGCCTGTTTTTTCAATAAATCATAGGTGGAAGAGCCTGGAATCAGCAGGAGGACTGAACTAGGGAGCAAGAAAGAGAAAACACATGGAGACTGAAGAACTGAGCAGCAGCTGTCAGGCACCTTCCTCCTTGGACCAATACTAACCTGCCTTGCCATCAGTTGGTCTCCGATCCACCAGAATTGTCTATCTCTCTCTATATACTTATTTGTTACATTACTATCTCATCTTTCCACCAAAGAGCTCAAGGTGGTTTACATGGTTCTCTATGACCGCGTTTTATCCTCTCAAGAGCCCTGCTGAGAGGCAGTGACTGGCCTAAGGTCACCCAGTGAGCTTCATGGCTGAGTGAGGATTTAGACCTGGGCCGTTCAGGTCCTAGTTCAGTACTCTAACCACTGCACCACAGTATATGTCCCCCAACAGAGGAGAGGCCATCAATGAGATCCTCTAAACTTCCTGGAAATTGAGGCCAGACTAGGGGCATGCTTTCTTCCACCCTGAGATCCAGAAGGGGATTGATGCTCACTGAAAGGAGGATCTCTCCTTTATGTTAAATTCACTAGTGAGTAGAATTTTTAACTGGGACTTCCCACTCCTAACACAAATACACAATCCACTGATGGGTCCAAGTCATGGGTGCATTTTCCCTGGAACCAATGCATCTAGTAAAACAGCTAGTATCTTTCCGAAGGACCACTTCATAGATAAATGCAATTTATTTAACTTTCTTCATTTCAGTATTTTTGAGCACAATAAAGAAATGGACGAACCCAAAATGATGCAAACTAGTATTGATTGGGAAATCTCCAAAGCCATGCCTGAGAAATGTCTCACTAAGATACTCCAAGGAAGAGATTCAGTCTTAAAACATGCCAGAAATATGTACATTTTCTAATAAATATTGGTTTGTAGAATTCCGGGATCCTCTCACCTTGGCTGTGTTGACATCATGCTCCCATGTTGTCTAAACAATATCATTTTCAACACCATGAGATCATTTTCTTTGAGCAGAGAAAAACCATGAACATATTTCTTTTCGTTAAATATCCTCTATGTTCATAAACTATCCTGATATAGGTTCTCCTTATCCCTGCCCCACCCCTATAATAGTTTTGCTTGTGTTGAAAAGACATGTCCCTAGGGTACCATTTATTTTATAATTTTTTAAAAAAAGTATGAGAAAAACACAGTTCCCACATTTCATTTGGAATTGTGATTCATGAGCAGACATCTTTTAGTTTAACCGCACACTTGACATGATTGTATTATTCATTAAGGGTCCATGAATAGAGGCCTTTATGTCTTATTTTATTGTCAGTGGGACAAATATTTTATTACATAATAGGCTAGTGTATCTTGGTACTATTTCATTTCCTTTGAAAACTGGGTGAAGTTTTCAGTGCCTTCAACTACAAAAAGAAAAGAAGGTGTGTGTGGGGTATTCCACCAGGTGCCATTTAAAATAGTATTTATCGTTACTACACCACGATTATTAAATGTGCTACTGAAAGTAAAATGAAGTCACATATTAATTTCTTCTATGAACTGTATAAACAGAACTAATGGCAAATTACTTAGTCTTTGCTTTGAACAGTGGGGTTTATGAGTGGGAGAATGGCATAATTTGAAAAGAAAAGAGTCCACCACAACCAAGGTTTACTCTCTAAGGAAGAGGAACATTGCAGCTTTGCCGAAGGAGCATACATTGTTCCTTCATTCTGAAGCCAGCTTTGCTTGATTTATGCTTTTCCTAAAGGGAAAAATCAGGAACAATATGGTAAACGCTTATGGAGACCTGGCACAGTATGAAGATAATCGTTTGTCCAGCAACATCTGAACAGGTCATATAACACAAATCAAACGAGAGGATTAAAAATAAGAAGCAGAAAGACAGGACAGAAGTAGTATTTTTGTTTTCCTTTTCAGGTGCTGCAAGGGATTTCTGGGAAATATTGTTTCTTTGCTCCCTTGAAGTTCTTAATACCAAAGCCAAGTAAAAATTTTGAAAATTGTTTTTGCAATGTTTACTCAGTGAGATCATTTTTTTTTGTCCTGATGAAATACAGGTGCAAAGACTAAACACAATGGTCCCAGTAGTCCTATTTCCCAACCATTTCCCTTCCCAGCAGATTTAGCAGCAACAGCAAACTCAGCCAGACAAGCATATATATATAGATATATTTTAAAAAGGAGGGGGGGTGGCGAGAGCTGCAAAAATAGAGAAATCTTCCTGTTCTATATAATTTAAAACAAAACAAAAACAAAACTGATCATATTTTATTTTCAAGGTCCACTTTCAGCCACCGTGCAGGCATCATCTGGGTCCTAAGTGAGGCAGCAGACTCGAAGAGCGATTGTCAGTGTATGTGCCTATGTCAGCTTGCAGACCAGATGGTAAAAATGCCTGATTTTCATAGGGATAGTAGGAGGTTCTCTTGTGCTCAAAAGAAAGGAGGCAGCACCCTCTAGCACCGAGACTTTGCTACCACTCTGGTGTCAGCAACTGACAAGCACAAATCAAGAGCGGCGAAAGCCCTTCCTGAGGATTTTCAGACCCTACTTATTTCCTGCCTCCAGCCCTGAAAAGGAAATCTTTCCCAGTTTCTTAATTCAATCACACATCCAACTGGCAACCTGACGTATCAAAATAGGAATCCAGGGAAGCTGCTCAAGGATGCAGATCAACAGAAGCTAATTAGCATTTAGTCACAGCCATCCTTAACTGATTGGCAGAACAGCTGTGGGGACCAAACAAAACATGCTGAGTTGCATATTTCTGAGGCCACCTGCCACTTGGCAGAAGCCAAAATAGGGTAAACTACCATTTCATAGTAGCTCGGCGCCGACCTTAGTTTTGAAGCAATTCTGAACAGACGTATTTGGCTAAGTGTATAATTAGTACTTGTTTCACCTGACACACAGTTCAACAATAGACCGTACAGCCTGCCGTACCTGTTAGTTTGACATGCTGATGTCTTAATTGAGATTGACAACTTGCTAAAGTGAGCATTTTTTCCCCCTAGCCGTACAGGCAGGATCAGCCCCTTTTGAAATAAGGCACATTTATGCTGCATTCAAAATTAAGCAAGTATATGTTAACGGGTTCCTTTTGATGCAGAGCGAAAAAACTCATTCTCAGAAAATACTGTTGGGGGCTTGTGTGGATAAATTGGGTAGAAATCAAAAAATTTAAAAGTGTCAAGAAGCAAGGACTGAAAATAAAGAACAGAGATATGGGAGGATGTATTTGGAAAAGCAGCTATAGGAAAAAAAAATACCACCATTTTGGATACTGTAGGGATATGGTGGCACAGCAAAATTTAATAATCATGATTTACACTTCAAGAGAGCGAAAGTATACCTGCGTTCCAAATCTCTAAACCAGGGATCTGGTTCACACATGTGCATAAATTATCAGGGTGCACACCAGCCACAAGATTTGATTAATATTTGCATCTGTAGCTTTGGGACTCAATTCAGTCTGTTTTGGAACCACTCTGTATTGTTCCAATTCAGCTCATTATGTTGGACCAAATTAGCTCTGCTAAAAACTTAGCACTGTTTTCTCTCCATTAACTATGAAGGGGAAACTAAAATTGATGTATTTACCCCCCCCCTCTTTTTTAACAGAAGTGAGTGGAATTTGCAGACATAAGAGCTTCTTCAGAATGGATTAATCCTAGCAAATTGTAGGCAGATACATTAAGGGATTTTCATAAAGGACATATTTAAAATCTAATGTCTTGGTCACTCCTTCTGAGGGTTTGAAACCTGTTCAATTTCATAATGATAACCGTTGTGGCTCACCCACAAGAACAGATGTTACTGTTTAGGT
This sequence comes from Lacerta agilis, assembly GCF_009819535.1. Taxonomy (NCBI): domain Eukaryota; kingdom Metazoa; phylum Chordata; class Lepidosauria; order Squamata; family Lacertidae; genus Lacerta; species Lacerta agilis. The sequence continues at coordinate 36,285,322 of NC_046317.1, forward strand.
GTGGGTAGGAATCATAAGGGGGCAGGAAGTGGAGGTTGTTGGGTGAGACACATGGGTTCCCTGGAAAGGCTGGGGTGGGGAGAAATGTCAACATCCAGCAACAAAGCTGTCACTCCAAGGGTCGCTAATGGAGGGTGGGCTTCTTCATCCCCCTTGTATTGGGGGGGTATAATCTATACTCCCCAAGGAGGAAAGACTTGCATAGAGAAATGGTTGGTAGAGGAAAAATTAGTTTAGATTCCAGCAAAGACTAGGGGTAGGAAATGGACTTCCAGATGTCTGCACTGACTTTCATAAGGGAAAACACAGATCCATGTGAGAAATATTTCAACATCCCTCCCCCAGATCAATGTGTTTGGAGTTCCTTGTAATGCCACAGTCAATTTGGAGTTACAGCTGGTTGTCCATTGAACCTCTTTATTTATTCCAACATCTATTTTGTTCCTATACCATGAAATCTGAAATGGTGTCCCTTGGACTGAGCTTTTGCATAAGTTTTATTTATTTTCTCACATTTATACCCCACTTTAATACAATCTGGAACCCAAAGCAGTATGCATGTGGCTCCCATATATTATAGGCATTGATGAGATCCAGACCTGCTTAGCTTCAGCAAGGCAATGGCTTCATATACCATCAGATCATATCCCATTAGAAAGTTTTGTTTTTCGTTCAGAATGAATATAATGAATCATTTGGTTTTAAATATCATTGCATTGACCCTCATGTTTGCTTCTGCCCATGTTACAAAGTATGTGCAATTGTGAGATCATACGATATTGAAATTTACAAAGGTATGGACTTTCAGGTCACTGGGTGGCATGCAATGTGCTTGTTCTGTTAGCGCAAGGATTTATGTTGGCTCAATGGAAGTCCCCCCCTCTCTCCCCCCCCTGTGTGCCCCTTGCCTGCTCCCAATCTGCTCTGGAGGTTGTGGGAGCCCCCCCCCCAACAAATGAAGTGGGCATGTGAGGGGAGGGGAGGGGAAAGTCCCATTGCATAAGCAGAAATCCTTGCACAGACAGAATGGGTCACTTAGCATTACATTGGATGCAACCCATTTGGTTAACAATAACTGTGGGCTTCTTTGGCCTTAAAGATGCTTAGTTCACAAAACCCAAACAGCTCACACAGGCAGCGGATTTTCTGTTACTGGCACATATTTTTCTATTGTATAATACAGTTCAAATATGAATCCCATTATCAGCAGCTTCTTCATTATGATTCAGTCTGAGCTTTGTTGAGGCTGCGACTTGGCAGTGCAAGGGCTCGCTTGGAAAGGATGGCACTCGAGCAATTAACCTAAGTGGGTCCACCATATAGAATTTTATTTAACCACTTAAAAAGCGTTGGTCTTATTATTGTAGCCTGCAAAATGAAAAGGCTAATCTTTGGAATGATCTTAATGAATGTAAACCTAGTTATTAGCAGCGGTAAACAAGAATCCATTTACTCATAACTTGTCATATCAGTGTAATAAATTAGCCAGGAACACATTACCATTTGACAGTTTAAACAATGCAGGAGAACAGAAAAATCCAACCCTCTCAGGGCCCATGTGAAGCCTGCTGGCAGTTTAACAGTCATTTGGAGATGGAAAGACATAGATCAACCTTCCTCAGTACAGTCTTGATAACTCTTTTTCCAGCATGCACCAAAACACGGCTTCCTGAAGGCTAATGAGTTCCAGATTTGTTTATCTTTGGTGGCTCAGGCAGATTCACAAGCCCCCTGACCCCACTTTGCAGAGGTCATGTCATACTATTGTAAAACAGCAGAGACAGGAATTTATCTCTTAAGTTGATGAATAAATATATGAGGTTATTTTAGAAAGTAACTAAAGGTCTTCAACCAATATTTGCTCCTGCAAATTCCTTTTCCCCAACTACTGAATGAGTGTATTATAGGAAAGAATCTCTCTCCTTCCATGTTTGAAGTAGATGTCACCCATCTCTTTTTCTCCATTCCAGTTGCCATGGCTATCACTGAGGGTGCTGTGGTCCTGCCTTCATTCTGCTTCTACTTCGGTTTTGACTTTTTTGCTTTCATATTCTTCCTAAGCAAGTATTGGATTACTCCTCTTTGCCTCAGTCATAAGACCTGACGTAGCGGCGGCCATTTTCCCCAGCCATAGAATCAGTCAATATATTAGAATGTCCTTCTTTCCCCACTTCAGTTTTGCCGGAAAAGAATAGACACAGGGCTGTGTTTCAAAGCTGTTTAATTTTGGTTATATCTCTTCCGTATTCCTGTCCCACACAGCAGTTTTGCACACCAGTAAAAACAACTGCCACCGCCATCTCCAATTACCACTACCCATAAACATTTAATTCCTAAACACGGCCTTGTGTTTCTTTAACAGCCCTCAATGCATCCTATGCATTTGAATGTCTTTCCTTTGCTGCCCTGACTCAAAGGAGATTGATGATTTATATTCAGCATTGCCCCAGTTCCACTATAGTGTGCCTTTCCCTCCTCATTGCTTCAACAAAGCCCCCTTTATAAAAGTTAATCACTTTCTGTATAAGCAATTCCATACTAGTTTATATTCTGTTGTTAATGGGGAGTGATGCTCTGAAAGTTGGTATCCATTGCAACAGCAGGTGTTAAGACAGAGGAGCAGGAAACAAAAGCATTTACTGCATGAAAAAGCCTAATAATAGACAATTTATTCACCTGGCTCAGGCTGCATTTGCATTTGAGATGAGTTCATTGTTATTTGGCAATCAGCTTATTGTGGGTCCCAGAGGAAGTGCATGGAAAAATCCAAGTTGAGGCAATAAGGTTTTGCTGATATTAGAGTTACATTATACGGAATAGAAACGAAAAGCTCTGTTCTGGATTAAATACTTGATTTGCTGGTAAAACTTTCAATGGTTTTGAAAGAGGCTTTAGGACTCACCCATTGCCTTTTGAAAAAGTAGAAATATTCCAAGGTGGTAGTTAGGGGAGTAATCAGGGAAGACTGAATCATATCATCATTTCTTGCAAGAGTGTGCACAAAGTACATCTGAGATCTCACTTTAGAGTTTGGGAAGCTCTCCAGTGCAGTTCTGCACTGTGCAGCAAAATATGAGTTGGTTAAGTATGTAGTGATTAGACAAGTAAACTCCATACAAAAAGCAAAAGAAATCAATGAATTCTAAATGGAATCATTAAGTATGGTGGTCCACACTCTTCTAAGCATCAGAACCACCAGATGAATGCAGTCACCATATTTATTTCATTTCATATTTTTATCCTTTCTTTCCAAAAGGAGAGCCAGTCTAGCTGATAAAAGCCATGAAATCAGCGTACAGTTATCACAGATAATCAACATAAAGAGAGTCTGGATCAGGTCAACGACCCTCCCAAACCAGCATCCTGTTCTCACGGGGACCAATCAGATGCCAGTGAGACCCACAAGCACAAGAGCACTTCTCAACCTCCCCTGCAGTTTACAGCAGCTGATATTCAAGAGCATTGTGGCCTCTGATCATGGAGGCAGTGCAAAGCTAGTACCATGGATAGCCTTATCCACCATGAATTTGTCTAATCCTCTTCCAAAGTTAGTGGCCATCACTGTCTCTTGTGGGAGGGAGTTCCATAGCTTAAATGTGCTAAGTGATACTAACCATTATCAGACCATCAAGTTATACTCACAGAACCATAAGTATCTGGGGATTTATTTATTTAATTTTTTTTAATCAATTAGGAGAGCCAACATTTATTGTTCATCATGTCTTCCATTCTGCTTTGACATCCGCACTTTGCTAACACCAACAGTGCTACTGCCTGAATCATTGTGGTATTGAATTCAATTCAATATTTTAATACTGGAAGCTAGCTTTCTAGTCCTCTCCTGGCTATTTCTGCACACGGACTATTTAATAGAGTCTCCAGCTGCATTATTCCTGCATTGCAGGGGGTTGGACTAGATGACCCTTGGGCTCGCTTCTAGATCTACAATTCTATGTTTCTACCTCTAAACAAGTTCTGGTTCGAATTCCCGCGACGGGGTGAGCTCCCGTTGCTCAGTCCCAGCTCCTGACAACCTAGCAGTTTGAAAGCACACAGTGCACATAGATAAATAGGTACCGCTCCGGCGGGAAGGTAAATGGCGTTTCCGTGCGCTGCTTTGGTTTCACCAGAAGTGGCTTAGTCATGCTGGCCACATGACCCGGAAAAACTGCAGACAAACGCCGGCTCCATCCCAGTAAAGCGAGATGGACTTAACGGTCAGGGGTCCCTTTACCTTTTACTTCTGTTATGTTTATTGTTTTGATTTGTTTATTTACTTTATCAAAAAAACAAACAAACAAACAAAAAAAACCTACCATTCCCTTCATAGTTCCACAAAATGTATTACATAGATGTAATTTGACCTGCTTTGGAAACACTAGTTTTATTAAACGATGCCTACCTACTTGAATAATGTCCATGGTTAGTGCTATAATTTATGGGAGAAATTCAGCATTGCACTGTTATGATCCGTCTGTCAGTGCAAGCATTTCTGCCAGATAGAATAATCTTTCCTCCCCCCCCCACCCCTGCTGTGTTGTTCTGTCCCCCCCCCCCACAACCCTCACTCCAGGCTGACTTGGGAGGGGCATGGGGGGGGGAAGAGACAAGGGAAAGCCCTATTGCACTAGCAGGACTTGTTGTGCTGGCTCCTGTTAGCACAACTGTTGGAGTTTAACCCAGCCCGGGAAGTATTGATCTGTCTTTCCTTTCTAAGAAGTTCTGTTTGCGCCACATAAAGAAACTTTTACAAAAGTATTTTCATATATATATATATATTCCTCCAATTCATTAAGGATCAGCCTCCAAACAATACATTATTTAAGCCCTTTGGGTTCTTACCTTTGAAACTTGATACTGGAATTCACACAATCCCTAACGCTTACGGCTTTCTCGCCATGTACAGAAATGCATTCCCATTAATCAAAAGAAAAGCTGAGTAAAGCGGTACAAGCGGTAGTCTCATTCAAGCAAATTAAAAGGCAGAATCATTATTAAATGGCAGTTCTGCTAAACATCTTCTGATGGAAGGAGTAATGGGGCACACTACACAGCATTGGGTGACTTTGCCAAAAATGTGACACCGAGCGACACAATAAATGAATGCATAAATAGTTATTGTTCAGAAGGGATAGTCATAAATCACCAAGCGAGCCACAGGACGTTTCTCCCCCCCCCTTTTTTTTGGTCAGGCTTCAAATGTGATCAACCTTCAGCTATAATATTAGTAAGAGCAACACCCGCCTTTCTTGTTGCATTAAAAATGAGGCAGCCATGGAGAGCATGCCATCTCCCCATAGTAGTATATGGTATGTGAAACCTGAAGCTCAGCAGTAAACTTTAGACCAGACAGCAGAATCTGCAGACAGGAGAGAAATTTTAAGGAATACAAGCAAGTATTTGGTTGTTCTAAGAGGCTATTAATCATAAAATATTTAACAACCCGTGAGATGGCAATGTCACCATTGTGAAATTAGCTGAGCGTTATGATAAATAGGTATGTATGGACAAAATAAGTTGATCAATATAACTTTTCTGCAAACCATTCATATCTTCAATACATGAGCTCCTCGCAGTTGATCCTACTGATTTATATTGAAATCCTTTTCATGTATACTCAGAAATAAGCCCCATTGAGTACGACTTACCCCCCCCCCCGCAGTAACCATGAATAGGATTGTAGAATTAAAGAACATTTAGCCTGCATCCATTGTACCATACTTAGGAAAAGTGTTTGAGCATATTTTGGCAGCCCAACTCCAGGTATCTCTAGACAAACTTGAATGCTTGAATGCTTTCTACTTGGGTTCCCGTCCTGTTTTGGGGGCCAAGTGCCTCAGGTGTCGTGTTCATAGGTGCCCAAGCATGTCCACAGCTGCAGTGGGCCCCAACAGAGGCCCCACCGGGAGGGGGAGGCCCTGGCCCAGTTGCCGCCACTGGAGAGCCACTGGAGACAAGGTAACGGGTGGGAGGCAGAACATGCATGGCATGATGGCATGAGTGAAATCATGACATCACATTGTGCATGCGTGCCATTGGACACCCACAATCTGGGGCCCAGGTCGGCGCCACTGGTCCTGTTGATGGCTACAAGGCTCCCACAATGTCCACGTAACCCCCAATCATGGTCTGTTTAGGTCATGCTGGCTGCGGCTTACAGGAGTTGGAGTCCAATAAGTCTTGAAGGCCACAGGTTCCCCACCTTTGCATAAGCAGTACAGTGGGAGACAAATATGATACATTCAAGGACAGTTTGGAGCTGGAACCACGAGGTATGGAGAGATCACTCAGCAAAGCACATTTCACAATGCACCCTAAGCTCCCACCAATAAAAAAGAAATACTTGTTTTGTAACGGTCTTGCGTGTATATGATAGTGGCTGTGGGTCGTCCAGCTTGGCTTGCCTCAGTCTGACTCCTGAATTGTTCTTAACTAATAGGATTCACACCAATTATTTTGGCAGCTGTTGCTTACTCAGAAAGCAGAGTCCCTCCTTTGTGTAGTTCTTTCGGAGAGAGGCTGTTTTTAATCCTCCAGACATGGATCCACTCCACTGCATCAACAGATGAAAGTAGCGATTCAGCTTTCACAAGAATGCCACTGCCTTGGAGTTCAAGGGACCAAAGGTGACTGGCGGTCTTTGTTTGAGAGCAATGACAGGAAGCCACCTGAAAAAATAATGGCACAGTGTTCTTTGTTCTAAGAGAGATTTTAAGGAAATGCCTTTTTTTCTCTCAGGATAGCGTTTATATTTTCCCCAAGTGTATATTTCTTCCTCAGTTACTCTAAACTAAAATTTAGTTATGCAGAAATTATATTTGTGCTCTGCTTCATAATTTAGAATAAAAGCCGGGGGGGGGGGGGTTGGCCTATGGATTATGTGCATGATTCACCCAAAGTTGCCCCCTTTGTTTTCAGTGGAAAGGTTAAGAGCATGCTTAACTTGGGCTTCAAAAAAGTTTCACTTTAACTGCAATGCGCATTCTATCTGTTTTAGGATTTGCTTTCTTCGGGGGCTGCTGAAAATTTGGTATGATGATGAAGCGTTCTCCTGCTTTCACTGCTGTTCTAAAGACTGGATAGCATGTTAAGGTACTTCCTGATGGAGGTTTTTCTTGGGCGCCCACTGCCTCAAATCTGCCTTTGAGATGCCCATCCCTCCTAGTACAAATGGTAAACAAGCAGGTCAGTGAAGATCAGCTGGCTGAGCCCCTTAAAGCAAGTGGTTCAAAACTCTGGGAGAGCACTTGTGTTTTTAATAGCAGAACGACAAAAAACATTCTGCAAGTGACATTTTATATGCAATGTGGATGCATTGATAGAAAAGCCGATAGTTATTCCCCTGCCACTTGACCACGCACATTAGAAATTGCCCAGGCTTGTGCAAGAGTGTTTAAAAAAAAAAAAAGCATGCCCTGATCATTTCAAATGCATAAATTTGTATTTAAATATGTATAGGCTAAAATTCAGAACTGGAAGGCTAGGGCAAAATGTCTTACTCATCTACTACATGAAACATTTGAAGCATGGAATTAAAAAAAAAATCGACTAGGAGTGCTTTGTTGTTTATTTCCATGTTTAGTGATTTTTAAAATGCAGGTTAAGCTCAATTACTAAGTTGCCACTGCACTTCTTCAGGTAGTTAGCCTGAAACTAGGTAGTTTAGCTTAGATCATTCTCTGCTTTACAGCTGGTCCCCCACCTCAGCTGCCTTGCGTGCTTCCTCGGGCAAAGTTAATTCTTTATCTGCCATGGGAATTGTCTGTGGTAGGGGGAGTGTCAGCCTTACTGAAGTTTTTTATGATGAGTCATGACATACTGACACTCCAGTTCAGTACACAACAGTCAGAGAAGTGTATAAATTAGCTGTTGCCTTCTGGAGAGTAGCTTCTGGTACACTCTTCTTTGAAGACTGTTCACTTCATCCTTTAATATTAACTCTCTCTATGTAAGTATCATGATTAGCTCACTGATGTATTATGTATATCATGCCACCTATTTACACATTGGTTGGTAACTATTGTACATGTTTTTGGAGCGTCATTCAGTCACATGCGTTGTTCTGTTTTATAAAGTTACCAAGTTCCACCACTTTGCTTCTAGGGTTTCTGATAAGGACTCATCCTATTGGTCCCTCTATGTCTATGACCTAGAGGTGGCTCTTTTTGACAAACTGTTTTTTATTTATTATTAAATGGACCAAGGAATTAGCAGAATTGCACCTCTTCCAAGCTGGGTGCATTTTTAAAAATAGGAATAAAGTTCTAAAAATAAACAATCCTAGTGAAAATCCACATGTGTGTTTGGAGAGACACTGCATTGTACTACTGCCTATGAAAATACTAGTTGAGTGTGCAAAGCTGCTATGTGTGAACAGGCACCTCATAAGACAAGAATATTATTGGAAAACTTTGCATAACTTGTTCTGAGTTCTTTATTGCACTGTAATGTAACTTTCTGCACTCGTTCTGAACTAATTATTAAAAACTTATCCAGTGTGTTCCTAGTGAACTTTTTTCTCCAGATGTGAAATCCTATGTGACCAAAATGGCTACATCCACACACAAGAGGGAGGGATCAACAGGCTTGGCGAAATCTCAAGTTTGATAAAGTAGGAAAAGTTTTTAGGGAGAAAAAACAACAACAACAACAACAACAACAACAACTGGGGGGGGGATCACCTCTCCAAATATCCCAAGGAAGAGTGATCATACTCAAGAGTGCACAGAATGTCAACTGACCATGGTGGAGGGGGAGAACATAAAACATGGGGGACAGTAGAATGGAATATTCTAAGACATTGAGTGGTTGGTTGGAGACATGAGCCAGCGCCCCTCACATTTTGTTGCAGATCTCCCTCCCTCCCTCTCATCTATAATATCCTGGTGCTGTTTGGACTGATAGTGACTAGTCCTCCTTGCAACAGTGGGGGATCAATTAGTACGGTCAGCCCTTGAGGAAATATGGAACCTGAATTAATTCCGACAGCTGTGATGGGGCAATCAGCCTGCTCAATTGTTTGGGCCACCAGAAGCAAAATAGCTAAGTTGTGCTAGACAGGGAACAAAGAAAGGCGGGAGTGCAGCAATAGAAACCACCCACCAAAATGTTAGCACGCAAGCACTTATGACTTGTAGTGATGGTTAGGTGTTTTTGAATGGATTTTCCAGAGTGAGGTGATTAAATGCTTTTAAAAGTACAGGATGGAATTTTGAAAACATCCTTGTCGAGCAGATGCTTTGAATAACCTGTGTGTGAGAGCAGCACTGATTCCACAACAAGCTCCCACCTGGAAGCATCCTTGCAGAATTAGGCTCAGATCCAGAGTGACTTCAGTGCACCCAGCAGTGCTTTCAAAAGTAGGCTCTCCTCTCATGGTTTGACATTCTGCTTCCAAAAGGAACTTCAGACTTGGCTTCTAATACAGTTAAATTTGTTGCTGCGAAAAGGGTAAAAAGAAAATACCATTTGTACACTATTCTTAAACAGGGAGTGGACTTTGGATACATAAAGATTCCTTAAATTGGGTCTCAATAAACTATCCTGGTAAGTTTAAGATCTGCTACAAAATTACAATGGAGGCAGGGGAAAGAGAACATAGAGGAAATTTATTAATATCACACTGTTTCCCTCCATGTTGGCCTTGTTTTCTTAATGGTTCAAGCCCCATTAAGCCCTCAAAAACATTCTGAAATACTTCTAACAAATCTTACGACTGAAGTTAGAATTTGTGATGCGTGGCTCCTAAGCATATTTACTGAGAATTTGGCCCCACTGAGGTTAAGGTGGCTTCATGACTAGTAGGCAGGTTTTGGATTTCAGCCTTCAGTTCTTGTATCTTTTCTGCAAAAGAGGTCAGCTGAATCCCTATTTGTCACGATTCCTTAATTATCATGGAGCCTCTAATCCAGGCCACAAATTCCTCACTGCCCATTCTCCCCGAGTCTGCCTGTCTCTCTCTTTTCCCCCCTTCAGAATGCGTATCTAATAGCAACCAATGACTTTTCCTATTTTCTCACTTGGAATCTGTTTTGGAGCTTGGAATTTCTATCTCACTTGAATCAGTAACATCTGTGAGTAGTGGGCCAGCTTGACTTAGACAGATTTCCTGCATTTTAAGGTTTTGTTTTTTTTCTTCTTCCCCCTCTGAGGAGATTGCTCTGGGACAATTACATTTAATGCCTCTCATTTCTTTCCCTTGCTCGGGGTTAGCTTGACTTGAAGGATTTGAAAGTGACTTTGAGGAACATTACCACCATTTTGAAAAAAAAGTTCCACTTTTAAAGCACTTGAAAAGAAAAAGTTTGAGGGGGATTCTAAAGCTGTATTGCAGCTTGCAGGTATGGCTTTGATTTTTCCTTTTCTTGGCAGGCTTGCTAGCTTTCCATTCCCTTTCTGAAACATTATTGGGTGACTAGAAGACAGGCATTTAAAAAAGGAAGAAAGAAAAACTGTTATATTAGACAAGAGCAGAGAGAAAAGGCGCTGCAATTTCACGCTCAGAATTAATTAGGCACTTTGACTTAAAATGCCCATTAGAAAATATGCTTTTCGGTACAAATAGCATGATTGTGTATTTTTAAAATATATACTGTATCTAGTGTTTACAAAAGACAGAAGTGTATTATTTTATTAAATTCAAAATATGTTGAGATGTCTCCTCTCTCTGCCATAGGAATATCCTCTAGCAAGGTACTGTCCCCCCCCCCCCCAGATTAAATGATTGTGCCTTGGCAGACTAAAGAAGGATGCGTTTGCTGCTATCCAAACTGCAGCTTTTCTGTTTTGAAGACTTCTTTGTCCTGGCAAGTGATCTTCTTGTTGCTGGTTCAGCAGACAACAAAGGTGTCACTCTCCCTTTCTAGATGGCTGTTAATAAATTATTCATGCAACTAGCTAGGAATCTGGATTTTCATGTGAATTGCACTGGCATTTTCTTCTTCTTCTCCTGCAGACTCCCACCATTTAAATAGACTTCTTTTTTTTCTTTTTTTACACACCTGCATGCTTCAGGCAATCAGGTGTTTAAAATCACAGATGGGCTGTTCTGCTCAGTCTCTCTCCCCCTCCCCTCCAGTGAGTTGCTTATCAAAGGAGTCCTGTGGATACTTTTGTCTTTTTATCCATTCTTGTGTGGGAATTCTACCCACCCCCCCTAAACTAATTAGCATGAGGGGAAAGGGGACTCTAACGGGACTTTGCTAATTAGCATTGGGGATCCCGTAACTTGGCTTATTAATTTTAAACTTAAAAGATGCAGGTGCCTTTGCATCCTTGCTCTGTAGGAGAGGGAAGCTTTAGAACTCCTGTATTGCCCCTTGCAATTGAGAATAACTGGTGTGTGTGTAAAGTCTGTCAGCAAATTGTCTAACTGCTACTGGAACTGAGAACTGTGTACAATGAAAGGACTGATTATGTTCATACTACTCTCTTTTCCCATGGCATTTTTTTAAAAAAATGTGAGCCCTGCAGCTAACAACAAAAGGTGGGTTACTAGCAGCCTCAGTGTCTCGAGAAAACAGATATTTTGCATAAGAGGATTTTTAAAATCCAGATTTGTGAAAGAAAACGTAACTGCAGTTTGAGTTGTTGTTGTTTTAAGTTGGAAGATGAAAAGTGAACATTAGAAAGCATAACCAGGTTCCTAGATGTGGTACTGAAGTAAAATAACTGTACGATAAGGGTGTATAAGATGTTAAGTTGTTTTACAGCAGCAACAATGTACAGCAATTAGAGATGTCCATATCAGCAGGGGGCCGCAGTGCACCTCATAAATGAGCAAGGGTTCTCTGACCCCTTTTGTACTGTAACAGGAATCATCGGTGTGTTGTACTTCCTGTTTTTGGTGCTTCATCTGTAACATTGAAAAAGGAAAGTTGCCATCTCATTCCCCCATATGAAGATACATGCAATTTCTTAATGGAGGAGACTCATTGACTCTGTTTTAGAACTTTACAGAAGCAGCAGTATGCTTCATGCTTCCTGTTTTTAGCGCTTAATGGAATGTGTGCATTCACCAGGCACACTCAGTTGATCTTCTGAAGGCACAAAGGCTTAAAGAGGTGGTGGGAATACACATGCAACTACCGGTATTTCCCCACAACCTTTCCTTGTCTGGTGGACTGCTTTTCACACCTTCACGTGTTCAGTATGAAGATCTGCAGCGGGTTTAAAAATATGTTCAGTTCAGAAGCATCCCTGCAATCGAGACATACTTCGCCTTATCAGAGTTCCCAAATGTGGGGAGGTTTTTGTATGTGTTCTGTTGAACACATGTGGAAACTCCCTTTGGGTGTGTGGAGGTCTGAACAGTAGGCTGTATGTGGGGATGTTGGAATGACTACAGTTTTAGGTAAAGGTAAAGGGACCCCTGACCATTAGGTCCAGTCGTGTCCGACTCTGAAGTTGTGGTGCTCATCTCGCGTTACTGGCCGAGGGAGCTGGCATACAGCTTCTGGGTCATGTGGCCAGCATGACTAAGCCGCTTCTGGCGAACCAGAGCAGCGCACAGAAACACTGTTTACCTTTCCGCTGGAGCAGTACCTATTTATCTACTTGCACTTTTATTATAATAATAATAATAATAATAATAATAATAATAATAATAATAATAATTTATTATTTATACCCCACCCATCTGGCCGGGTCTCCCCAGCCACTCTGGGCGGCCTCCAACAAATACCAAAATACAATACAGAGTCACAAATTAAAAACTTCCCTAAACAGGGCTGCCTTCAGGTATTTTCTAAATGACAGGTAGTTGTTTATCTCTCTAACTCCTGATGGGAGGGCGTTCCACAGGGCGGGCGCCACTACCGAAAAGGCCCTCTGTCTGGTTCCCTGTAGCTTTGCTTCTCGCGGTGAGGGAACTGCCAGAAGGCCCTCGGTGCTGGATCTCAGTGTCCGGGCTGAATGATGGGGGTGGAGACGCTCCTTCAGGTATACAGGACCGAGGCCGTTTAGGGCTTTAAAGGTCAACACCAACACTTTGAACTGTGCTCGGAAACGTACTGGGAGCCAATGCAGATCTCTCAGAACCGGTGTTATGTGGTCCCGGCGGCTACTCCCAGTCACCAGTCTCGCTGCCGCATTCTGGATTAATTGCAGTTTCCGGGTCACCTTCAAAGGTAGCCCCACATAGAGCGCATTGCAGTAGTCCAAGCGGGAGATAACTAGAGCATGCACCACTCTGGCAAGACAGTCTGCGGGCAGGTAGGGTCTCAGCCTGCGTACCAGATGGAGCTGGTAGACAGCCGCCCTGGACACAGAATTAACCTGCGCTTCCATGGACAGCTGTGAGTCCAAAATGACTCCCAGGCTGCGCACCTGGTCCTTCAGGGGCACAGTTACCCCATTCAGGACCAGGGAGTCCCCCACACCCGCCCGCCTCCTGTCCCCCAGAAACAGTACTTCTGTCTTGTCAGGATTCAACCTCAATCTGTTAGCCGCCATCCATCCTCCAACAGCCTCCAGGCACTCACACAGGACCTTCACCGCCTTCACTGGTTCTGATTTAAAAGAGAGGTAGAGCTGGGTGTCATCTGCATATTGATGAACACCCAACCCAAACCCCCTGATGATCTCTCCCAGCGGCTTCATATAGATATTAAAAAGCATGGGGGAGAGGACAGAACCCTGAGGCACCCCACAAGTGAGAGCCCAGGGGTCTGAACACTCATCCCCCACCACCACTTTCTGAACACGGCCCAGGAGGAAAGAGCGGAACCACTGTATAACAGGGCCCCCAGCTACCAACCCCTCTAGCCGGTCCAGAAGGATGTTATGGTCGATGGTGTCAAAGGCCGCTGAGAGATCCAGCAGAACCAGGAAACAGCTCTCACCTTTGTCCCTAGCCCGCCGGAGATCATCAACCAGCGCGACCAAGGCAGTTTCAGTCCCATGATGAGGCCTGAATCCTGATTGGAAGGGATCCAAATGGTCCGCATCTTCCAGGCGTGCTTGGAGTTGTTCAGCAACCACCCGCTCAATCACCTTGCCCAAGAATGGTAGATTTGAGACTGGGCGATAGTTGGCCATATTGGCCGGGTCTAGAGATTTTTTTTAAGAAGCGGTTTAATGACCGCCTCTTTCAGCGGGTCTGGAAAGATTCCCTCGCAGAGGGAAGCATTCACCACCGCGCAGAGCTCATTGCCCAGCCCTTCCCGGCTAGCTTTTATAAGCCAGGATGGGCAAGGATCAAGGAGACAGGTGGTCGGTTTCACTCGTCCAAGCAGCCTGTCCACATCCTCGGAGGTAACAGATTGGAATTGATCCCATGAAACATGACTAGGCAGGGCTCTAGCACTCTCCCGCCCCAGCCCTGCTCCCACGGTGGAATCTACCTCCTTCCGAATCTGAGCAACTTTATCTGCAAAAAACTTTGCAAAAGCATTGCAGGAGATCTTGGGGTCCCTACCAGACCCCGGTGACAAAGGTGGTTCTGCTAGGTTGCGAACCACCTGGAAGAGTCTCCTGCCGCTGTTTTCTGCAGATGCAATAGAAACAGCGAAGAAGGTCCTCTTCGCTGTCGCCATTGCCACTTGGTAGGCTCGAAGTTGAGCTCTAGCCCGTGTCCGGTCTGATTCAGAATGAGTTTTCCGCCACCGGCGCTCTAGCCGTCTCAGCGACTGTTTCATCGCCCTCAGCTCCGGGGAAAACCACGGAGCTGTCCGGGCTCCATGCAATCGGAGAGGACGCTTCGGAGCCAGACAGTCAATAGCCCTGGTTAACTCCGCATTCCAGCGGGCCACCAGGGAATCAACTGAAAGGCCATCAACATGGGATAATACATCCCCTACCACTCTCTGGAAGCCAACTGGATCCATTAAGTAGCGGGGCGGACCATCTGAATCGGTCCCACCTCCCTGCAGAGGGGAAGGGTCGCAGAGAAGTCCAGTTGCACCAGGAAGTGATCTGACCATGGCACTTCTTTTGTTTCACTTTTACTTAGTGTCAGATCACCAACATCCATAGAGGTGAACACCAGGTCTAAGGCATGTCCGCAGCTATGAGTTGGACCAGACTTATTCAGGGACAGCCCCATGGAGGCCATGCTTTCCACGAAGTCCCGAGCGGCCCCTTGTAAGGTCGTGTCGGCATGGATGTTAAAATCCCCTAAGACAACCAAACTAGGTGTCTCCAGGAGCATATCCGCCACGACCTGAAGCAGCTCGGGCAGGGAATCCTTGGTGCAGCGGGGAGGTCGGTACACCAAGAGGAATCCTGTACTGCCCCTATTGCCCAACTTCCAGAACATGTACTCAGAAAACTGGGTCTTACCAATAGGACGCCTGGTGCAAACTAATGACTTCCTAAAAATCACTGCAACCCCCCCTCCCCGCCCAGATGGCCTGGGTTGCTGTGCGTAAGAGAAACCTGGTGGACAAGCAGCGGCAAGGACAGGCCCATCTGCTTCATCCAACCAAGTCTCTGTTACACATGCCTTTTGACGTGCTTTCAAACTACTAGGTGGGCAGGAGCTGGGACCGAGCAACGGGAGCTCACCCTGTTGCGGGGATTCGAACCGCCGACCTTCTGATCATCAAGCCCTAGGCTCTGTGGTTTAACCCAAAGTGCCACTACAGTTTTACTTCAACTCAAACACAGCATGGACCTTCCCATTCCTGACATCAGGCTTGGGAAAAGGTAGACTTGGTTTGCCAGAAATGGCCTGGGCAGGGAAATCTCCAAGCCCTCTTGGGCCTAATTTGGCTCCTCACCGCTGACTTAGACAATCTCTGTGTTCTTTGCCTTTAAATGAACTTATGTGTTTTATATTTGGTCACTTTAAAAAATTGTGACACGGAGTTTTTGTACTTATACGTACATAATTGTGTCTTGGAGTCAAGATGCATTCATGCCCAACTTGGAGATTTATCTTCTGAAAACAAGGGGGATGGGCTAAAAGCCTCAAGGAAAGAGATACATATATGCACCAAAATGCATGTTTTCTCAAAATGCATTCTCAAACTCTCCCTGAAAGCCGAACTATGGGGAAAATAATTGACAAGGATAAGTGCAAGATAGTAGGAATTTCTTTTAAGAAAAGAATGGGATTGGGGAGGATTTGAATTTGCTCCATAATTTGGAGTGAACTCCACGGATATACATCTGACTGGCCATTCTTGGATCAGAATATAGACATGTGCAGTGCTTTCCCCCCCTAAAAAATGTTTAGGGGTACTCTCATATTGACTCAAGAAAATCACCCTTTTATAGTTCAAATTGGGAAAAATAAATACAGTAAATGGACAAAAGTACAAAGATTCACAAAATGTTTAGGGGTATGCATACCCCTGCGTCCCTCCAGAAAAAAAAGCACTGGACATGTGTATTGGATCACACCTAGCATGGTTAGCTCCTACACAGAATTAATTTTCTCAACACTCCTAGTCCATAAAGAATAGGAGAGTGATAAAATGGTTTTCATTTTTTGGGGTCTTGGTAGCATGTAAATTAGTTCTCAGAGTGGGAGGAAATGGGAGGGTTCTACAAATTAATTATACTATAAAGTAGTTACAATTTAATACTCTCTTTTACCATTAAATCTTATGGAATTGTAACAACCTGTCTGCATATTATTTATTGTGGCAGTAAAATAAATGTTGGACAAAATAATCTCTTATATTGTCTCATAAATGGTAAAAGGAGGAAGTATTTTTTTAAATATTACACCAATTTGTCTAGTCATTTATTTATGATAGTCAGGGAAGAATGGCTTGAGGAGTGCACTACAGTGAAAGCACCTAAGGAGGAGAAGGGCCGTGCTGGGCTTGTCCTCGTTTCTGCTCTTGTTATCAAATGGCATGATAATGGAAAGAGGAAGAAATAAAGTCGCCACCTATACAGGCACATCCTGGGCTTCCAGGAATAGTTGACAATGTTTAAACACAATCAAATAATAATAGTCAATTGATGGGTCAGTTTAGCTCAGCCTCTCATTTTTCTTACCCTTTGTTAGGACCAGATAAGCGCAAGCTATATCCTGGATGGAATATAGTAAAGAACTGTGTCAGAGACAAGCTATGGTTCTGGTTGACTCCCAAGCAATGGACACCAGCAGATTGGGATTGTTGCCAGCCTTGCTGAATGTGGAATAATATTTGAAAGGCATTTAGCTATTTGTTTTTTTACCGATAAGCAAGTGTTAAAACTGATGTAATACTAAAGCCGAAGGACATAATGGGGTTTATGTTTTGAATTGCAGGCACTGGGCTAGCTCTAAATTAAGTCAGTTGACCTTGGGTCCCATTGATTTTAAGTTGATCATGACTTAAAGGTAAAGGTAAAGGGACCCCTGACCGTTAAGTCCATCTTGCTTTACTGGCTGAGGGAGCCGGCGTACAGCTTCCGGGTCATGTGGCCAGCATGACTAAGCCGCTTCTGGCGAGCCAGAGCAGTGCACGGAAACGCTGCTTACCTTCCCGCCGGAGCGGTATCTATTTATCTACTTGCACTTTGACGTGCTTTCAAACTGCTAGGTTGGCAGGAGCAGGGACCGAGCAACGGGAGCTCACCCCATCGTGGGGATTCGAACCGCCAACCTTCTGATCAGCAAGCCCTAGGCCCTGTGGTTTAGACCACAGTGCCACCCGCGTCCCTTTTGATCATAACTTATGTCCCACTAATTTTAATGGGAACTGAAAGTAGTTGGTTTAGTCTGGATTATTTGAGTTCTTCTATCTTCCATTGTATTCTAATAAAGCTTTCCTATTCAGATTGGCCACTTTTAAAGGGGAAGAGCTTCTGCTGCTATTTGTCTTTGTCTGTCTGTCTGTCTGTCTGTCTGTTTGTCTGTTTGTTTACCTTCTTTGTTGGAGGACCTTTTACAGTGGCATAGGAAAATGCATGCTGCATCTGCCTTCCAAACATATTTCCCTCAGTGTGTTCTTTCATGAAAAGAGGCAATGAAATTTCCCACTAGGTGGAGTGAGGAAAAACATTGCAAGTATAATGGAAACCAACTTTCTCTGCCTTCTTGAGTGTGATTGCATCCTCATTGTAACTGAGTGTTCGTTTAATTATTGTTATTTAAACATCCTTAATAAGATTACCTTGCTGTTCACCCCACCGCAGATGACATCCTGTGTTTGCTGCATTCTGTGAGTTTTAGGGCACAATCTCAACCCGCAATCCAACAGAGGCAGGCAGGTAGAGCTGCTGAGCCACAGAGACTTGAAGCTTTCTTCTGTGCCTCCTCTGTCCAAAGTCTATAAGAAATAAAATTCTCATTCCCCAAGTCAATAGGGAACAACAGCATGGGCAGAAGTCTTAGAAAAGGAATGATGTTGGCAGAGTGGAAGCAGCAAAACGTTGCATGGAAATTGGACCCAACTAATACTAAACTTTTTCATCACATATTTTATTATGCATCTGAAAAGCATGTTTGTCTTCTAAGCTACTGTTCTGCATTTGCAGTACCTCTTCTTGTTCAAGTAGGGTAACTCTGATTTCTTTGACTAACAGGGGAGCGTTTGGTGTCCACTGAACACTGTCAATTGGCACATGTGAATCACTCCGTTGTAACATCCTAGCTCCTGAACTGCCTTAGAGAAAAGCATTACTGCTAATGAACTTCAAAGCACATTGAATCAAAGGGATTGTGGAAGTTCTATTTCTTGAGCAAAAGAGAGCAGTAGTCCCAAAATACTATTGTAGCAATTGTTGCTTTGAATGACTTAAAGGAAGGAGCAGCGCTGAGAAGATGGAAATTATGAATGCTTTCGTAGCATTGACTATTTTTATTGTCCTTGAGAATCTTGAACCTTTAAGAGGAGCCAAACTTGTCCTGGTGAATAAAGAAATCCATGTTGAAAGAGGACGCACTGTGTACATAACTGAAAATGAACTACAGTTCAATATTTCTAAGGAGAGAGATTCTTGCAAGGTAGAGGTGGTTTTAAATGAGCCTGTGACACAAAGAGTTGGGAAACTTACACCTCAGGTAAGTATCATTAATCCAGTTTCTTATTGTCTTAATTTCTAATTAGATATGAAATGCAAGTCAGTTTGAATGGGACAGCCATGTTAGCTGAGCTGTTCTCGTGTTTATGGCTCCATTGTCTCAGTCGGAATCAAGTCATGGGGCTCACATCCTAAAAAATTGCCCCCTGAATATGAGCAAATTGTGAATGCCAATGTGTGGGCATGGAAAAACAGCTTGCACATGAGTGTTCTTACCCCTGTTCTCCTTGGGTTGGCTCAGAAATGAACAACATCCCCCCCCCCCGGACATCAGAAATAACTCATCACCAGTTCACAAGCCAATCCAACATTTGCAAATAACCTACACATTAACCCAATCTCCTCCTCTCATAACCTGCCTCTTCCTTTCAACACAACGTACCCATCTTGGACAGCAGAAGTGGTGCTCCAGGAACAGCAGAAGGTAACTCTATACCCTCCTTTCCCCCTCTTCTGCTCAGCATCTTGTTTATGACCTCAGGGGATGGGGAGCCCCAATTGCACTTGGGAAACCTATTACTCAAGAGTGATAGGGTTTTGTAGGGTTTGAAGAATTGAGAGGCTGGAGCAGGGGGACACTAAGAGTAAGGAGTTTGAGCGCTGCAGGAGGGTAAGTGAAGAATTCTCTGCCTTGGGTTTTCATTTGTGGTCCTGTACAGCTTGCCTCACTTTTGAATCGGGCTTTTACAAGCTTCATTCATTGGGCTTGAGCACTGGATTTTTGTTGGACAAGTCCATTTTGCTCATTATTTGTTTCTGTTTTTCCTGTTAGGTATTTGATTGCCATTTCTTACCCAATGAAGTGAAATACATCCACAATGGTTGTCCACTGCTAAATGAAGACCGTGTGATTTTGAGAGTATACAGGTTTTGCCTCGTTTTCCTTGAATGCAGTTCTGCATTTATAATTATTTTAGAAGGACACATGTATTTGTTAGCATTCCCGGCTCTGAAACAAAGGGGTACATATTGCCTTGCTATAGATAGCTCTTCCCACCCCCACCCCCCTCACCGGGCAAAAAGCAGCTTCAGGGGGCCATTCTAGTGAAATAATTGCATTAAAGCAAAGGGTTAAGGGCAGTCTCTTTTGTACTAGTTTTCTGCTTTAGATTGTAACCTCCAAAGCTGCATTCTGTCAAACAAACAAAAAGCACACCACTATTACAAAGGAATGAATCTTGGACTGTTTTTGTTGTTGTAAATTTTTGGCTGCAGTTCTATGTCATGTATCCATCTAAAGTATTTTCTTCTGCCATTTCAGGAGTGGCTGCTGAGCCTATAAATAATTCTGTCAAAGGGGCGGGGGAGTTATTCCCCTTAACAGTAATGGAGCTTTGCTTTTCCAGATTGGAATTTGGACCCCAACTTAATAAGGCAACCTACAAAGCCAGGCACCCCCAAACTCAGCCCTCGAGCTGTTTTGGGACTACAACTCCCACCATCCCTGGCCACTGGTCCTGTTAGCTAGGGATGATGGGAGTTGTAGTCCCAAAACAGCTGGAGGGAGGGCCAAGTTTGGGGGGTGTCTGTCCAAAGTACTTCAAGATCAAATCAGACTTGTTTCCAAAGTGCTGAACTGGGATCCAGACTGCAGCTTGTGTCCAATGCACACCCCTACTATCAATGGCTACTAGCTATGCTGGCTATGTGCTATCTCTAGTATCAGAGGCTGTTGTGCCTCTGGCCTGATCCAGCAGAGCTCTTTGTAATTCATTAACTGGTATTCTGTCGGAAAAATCAAAGTATATATTCTCTGTGCAGAACAATAAAAACAGCAGTCAAAGCTGATTCCTAGAATCAAGCAACCCTTAAAACTTTGTATATGGTGCCCCTAAAATGTTAGGAGGGAATGTTTTGTACTTGCAGTCTTCTCAATTTCCGTGCAAGGATTGTCACTGCTCACCAGGAAGTATTTGCCGTCTCCCTTTTACAGGTTTACAGAACTGGAGACCGCTGTAGAGATGTTTACTCTTCATATAGTGATAAGAAGCCCCAAACCGAGTCTTGTTCAGTTTGGACAAGCCTCTCTAGAAGTTCCAGAATTCTTTGGGATTTCTCAGCCAATTGACAGAAACATTTTGACCTTCAAGTACAGTGGTTTAGGTAAAGCCTGCACAGTAAGGCTCTTGTCGTCTGAATTACTGTTTCCTGCTGTTGGGCAAGTAGTTGTTGAGGACTCCAAAATACAGAAAAGTGAACATGTATCAACATACACTAAAGAAAAAAAAGGTGATTTTTAAATCTTATTTAACTCTTTCCTCCCAAGCTGTAAGCTCTTTCCTCAGAATTGCCTCCCTCTTTCTCACACTCAAAAATGTATTTCGTCTTGAAACAGCTTAGCGTTGGCTCAAACGGAAGGCTTATTTTAAGCATAATTTCAACATCTGAGAGGGGACAGGGTGGTAGGATGGGACTCTACAGGCACCCTGTTGGCATATGTGTGCTTGTAGTCACTGAACTGGCACCACATGGCCTGCTCTATAGATAGCAGATCTAGGGGGATCCCTGACCCCTCACCATTGTCCAGCATGCACGATCCAATCCTTTAGACCAACTGTCTAGTTAAAAGGGGACAGTAAGATGCTGGGAGTCGATATTGATTGGGTTCTCTTTCAGTTGGAAGGAGAATGAAGAATAATGCATACCCACTGTCCTGGTGGGAGTATATACCCATGAATTATGAGATGTGTTTCCAGTTTTGATCCAGATTAAAGCAAGGATGAAATAAATAAATAAATAAATAAATAAATAAATAAATAAATAGTGTTTTATTTTATTTTATTTAGAGATCTTCTGTTAACCCAGGTTCTGCTCAATATGCAAATACTGTACGTCATCACTACTGAGCTAGAAGTTAAGTCTTGTGGCACCTGAGGGCATCAGAATTGCCACTGGATTGACCATGGTCCTCTGAACATGCAGATCTGTGTCTTTAGTGTGCACCCCACAACCCCGTTTCAAAGATTGTGTAGCTTAAATTAGAAGGTTGTATAGCTTAAATTACAAGGTCATCCTAAGTCTTCATTCAATATTCAGAATATGTAAATTCCTGAAAGATTGCTTGTGTTATTAAATAAAAGAAAGATCATTTAGAAGGTTAGAAATAGTTTGTTCTAAAGTTGTGTGTCCCCCACCCACCCAGCTGGACAATCCAAACCGCCTTGTCCCAGCAATGGTGCCTGCCATTCAGGATTAAAAGAAATACAACTTCTAAAGATGAGCTGTGAAGACTTTCTGGAGATGAGACTTAGGTACCAACACCTCAGTCCCCCATCACCTGATAAGGATTATATATCCATACAAGTAGAAATCAGAGACAAAAAGAACAGATTTCAGCTACAGGTGAGGATAATGCAGCGAATCCAATTTTCCACACAACTTTCTGCTGTTTTTCCATACTCCCAACCTCCCTCCAAAAAACTCTAGGAAAAAATTACTTGCATGTTAATTTCCCTGGCTATGTATCAGATTCAGTACATGCTGATTGTGTGGCAAGATGAACCCAGGAGGAGGAGGAGGAACTAAATAGAGCATCTCTCTCTCAATGGAGCTGATGGAGTGGCTCTGCTTCCCATTCTGCCCCCCCCCCCAGCTGCACCTAAATGGAATGTAATATTACTATTACAATAGTATTTGGAAATTCAGTACAGTTCACGGATTCATTGCATTAGTCATGTATTCATCACGAAATTTGTACTGAGAAGTGGAAATTTCAAAGGATGTCTGTTTTTTTTCGGTTTGCATATTGTTAATTGGGTATTTTTGCCTTTTAATGCCAAGCTGAATTCAATTTCTCCCCAGTCCTACTTGGAGCACATTATTCCAGACAAATGACTAGCAGATACCACAAAATATGTCTTAGCACTTGCTCCAAATGTTCTAAAACAGACTCTATCGATCATTTCCTCCTCCTCTGAAAACCAGACTTTTGAATCTGATAACTAATAGTTGTTTCCAGTAGTTATCTTTTTTGTAATAATACCCAGTGAACCCAAATAAAGTTCCTTGAACTACATTTAAAAGCAATATATTAATGCCCCCCTTCTGCACTGACTGTGATGAGACTTTTGGCTTCCTTGTTTGTAGGCAGAAAATGTGTGGATTCCTGTAAGGATAAGAGGGGCAATTCCAAACAGACAACCTCAAGCTGCATTCATGTCCATGTTCATCTTGGAGATAGATGAGTTCATTCTTACTCCTCTCACGACAGTGACTTTGGATGCTGAAGATGAAGAAACCCCGAGGGAAAGATTGCTATTCAACATTACTAAACCTCCTCCTCAGGGATATGTTACCCACCTGGACGACCACTCCAAGGCCATTACATCTTTCACTTGGCAGGATTTGTATGATACAAAAGTTGCTTTCCAGCCATCTAATATCTCTCATTCTGAGAGACAGAACTATGAGGTGAGAGATGGGATATGGCTGCTCCCCTCCCCTGGTGCTCACAAGCTAGTCTATGCCTACAGCTCAACAGTCACAAAGGGACTGAATTAATCTTTTCTCTCTCGCTCGCTAGGTTGAGTTTCAAGCAATTGATAGCCTCTTCATGAACAGCTTCCCTATCATGGTCCATTTTTCAATTCGAAGTGCAGTAACAAATGCTCCTAGAGTTGCATGGAACACAGGTAAGGAAAATCCCCTTTAAGATTTTTTTTCACAGATGTGGTTTTGCAGTGGATTCACCTTCAGTGTGGTGTGATAACGCAGACACAGGATGGTACAAATAAATTTGATTTCAAAGAGAAAAGCATTCTGCAGTGTTAACTGGGCATAGTGTATTTATCATCCATATGAAATATGTGCTTTATATTTATAGTGGCCCCATCTGAACTATACATCTGAACTATACCACAAGTAATTCTGAGAACTTTAGTTCATTCAGGTTGCTGAGAGTTGTTAGGAGTTCCCTATTCCCTTCAAACAGCTACAGTTCCCACAGTGAAGAATCAATTCTCCTACCCAGCGAACTCTGGGAATCTTAGCTCTTGGGAGGGTGGGAATAGGGGTCTCCCAAGAAAATGTGAATTCTCAGGAATATTTGGGTGAAGCCATGGCTGTTTAAAGTGGTATGATACTGCTTGAATTGTGATGGGGCCAGTGACAGGATTACAGTAAACAATCCTATTATCCAAATATGACAAACCCATGTTACTATCAGTACTTCCAGATGGGTCTTTAGTGTGGAATTAGTGTTACTCATGCATGCATGTTTTTGCAGTGCCCACACAAAATGCCAGCCCATATTCCTCCTCCCAATTTAAGCTGGACTTACCTTTTCCAGGGAATATCTGACATGTAAAAAAGAGAACCCACAAACCTATTGGCAGTGATCCATTTGCAATATCTCAATGACCTGCTTGCAAATTAAACATCCCTGAATAGAATCCTGCCTCTTGCTCTTGTCTCACCATATTCTTTTAACTGTATCCCTAAGTATCAAACCAGTTAACTTTTCTGAATTTCCCCCACAATTGCATTGCTTTTTCACCAAGTGCAATTGGTGCCTTTAATGCCGAATTGCTCTATTCAGAGCCACATGACTTCATTGTGTTTGAAATACCTGCTTATATAGGGCTTGACTTGTTGGAAGGACAGTCTCGGCCAATTACCTGGGAGTCTCTTCAGATTGTAGATAATGATAACCTTGATGCTGTTCAGCTGCTTGTGGTGGAAGGCTTATATCATGGTTGGCTCACAATCAGAGGTATGTAGCTTCATGGTCTAAAATTTGTGGAATTTAAAATTGAAAGTTCCTATGTGTGTCTCCCCCCCCCTCAGTAATGAGAGTACAAAATGAAAATTAGAACTTTTCAACAAGACCTTTGCTTGAAGCAAAAGAGATGGTTTTATTGTAGTGGAAAGTGCATGCTTTTTTTGGATGTGGAGGAAAACATTATGAAGATACCACGATACTGCTAGAAACTGAGCTGAGCTTTAACTTGCCTAATTGGCAAGACAGGTGACAATATTTTCATCTGTAATAATGTTCAGTTATTGATCTATTTCCTTCATTTGTAAAGGCAGTCCATGGTTTCAATATTTTGCAGAAGCACATACCGGGAAATTTAGGTTTGTGCAATTAAAGTGCTTTGTTGTTCTAGCACAAAAAAACGCACTTTAAAAAGGGAACAGACTTTTTGAGATTAGGAAAGTGACAGGGAAATACATTGAAAAGTGTGGAATGAGTTAATGATTAATGCAAAGATGTACAGACATCCTGCAAACAAACCAGAACAAATGCTCAATAAAGACAAGATACAAACTAACCTCTGTGTAACCTTTGTGCAAGTAAGTCAGGGCTCCTACATGTAAGTAAATGTGACCTGGATTCAGTGAATTTGTCAAATCAAATTCCCCCACTACTTTTTCAACATGGGTATTACTATTATGTCAGCTAATATATCCATGCTACAAGCTGCATAAAGACAGCATAGTACCAGGCTCCCATTCACTGGAGAATACATGCATAGGCATCAAATTATATGTATCCAATCAATTAAATTGACTAGTCTGAAGGGAAAGAAACTACATCTAAACATAGGTAACTACAGCCATGCTGTTCCACTGTATTAAATAGATGCACGTTAACCAGTAGCGAGAAGAACTGCTGTTTTTCTTCTTTCATTTTGTGTAGGGAACAAAGGCTTCAGGTTTGCAGTTAAAGATCTCAGGGATGGAGTTGTCCGTTACCATCATGACGACAGTGATACAACCAAGGATGACATAGTCTTCAGAATTTTTGATGAAAAGCACAGTGCTAGACACAGATTTCCTATTAACATTCTTCCAAAAGATGACAGCCCACCGTTCCTAGTGAACAATCTTGTCTTTGAGTTGGAAGAAGGCAGCACAGTTCTTATTGAAAACCATATGCTTATGGCTACTGATTTTGATTCGAGTGATGATTATATCCTCTACAAAATATCCAAGCCACCTAATGCAGGAGAACTTATTAAGCAACACTTTCCAGATGGACCAGGTAGTGCTGGGGTCGGGAACCTCAGACCTGGGATCAAATGTTTCTCTTTTCAGCCCTTGAGCTCCTGACCCAGGCCATATCCTTGCCCAAGACCACACCCCTAACTGGTCTTGCTCTAGGCTCTCCTTGATTGCTTTTGGCTGAATATGCACTTGGACTGTAATAAGACCTTTTGCTTATATGGATGGAGGATGAGAATATGTGGGTAGGAATCTGTAGAAATCTGTCTTTTGATTGGCTAGAATACACCCTAATATATACAGGGAAGAGTCTCATCCATTGCTCTGCCTTGAAAGTTGTGGGTAAGGGAATGTGGCCCTCATTCTGAAAAAAGGTAGAGTAACTACCGGTATGTCTATTAAAATGAAGATGCCATTATTAATCAGAACAATAGCTGTTAACATATTATGCCAGATAGCTGGTTGTTGAACCAGTCATGCAATATTTCTGGGGTGAGATTAGAAGGTATGGAAGGAGACCCAGCTGAGGGCAAATCACATTGTTTATATTCAAAAGGTGAATTTTAAAGAACAGAACATGCCAGAAACATAGAAGAGCTGCTGATAATCAGTGTAGGCGGTCTTAGGGACGCAAGAGCCAATGATCTGGTTCCAGTATGACACCTTAATGTGAAGGAGAAAAATGAAATGCAGTATTTTCTGAAATCGGTTTTTGTGCTCTGTTGGATTTTCAAGGTATCCCTGTGTTTAGCTTCTACCAAAGAGATCTCTTCCACGGGCTTATTTACTATCATCATTTTGGAGGGGAAATTTTTGAAGACTCATTTGAGTTTAACTTAGCTGACAGCCAGGAACCTCCGAACCTCTCAGATCCTCAGGTAATTTGTTTTACAATTTCTTTTGAAAAACCAAGTTGCAACAGAGGAGAATCCCAGAGGAAAGATCTAAATATCTTGATTTGAGCTTATCTCCATGGATGTTTCTTCTAATTCTCATCTTGTTCCTTAACTTAGAAGAGAAGTCAGATCCCCACCCTGGGTCCGATAAAAAATATGGATGATCCTCTCATATTACACTGCATACATAACATACATAAAGTCTCAATATGAATATTTTTTATTTTATTTATTTAAGAAATTTATATACTGCCCTTTGTCAAGCAAAATAATGTAAATACATATACAAAAAATTAAGAAGCAGCGCTGTATAAGATCAGAACCCAAAAAACCTCCATCCCTAGCATTGGACAAAAGTTTAGGGTTCTATGACAAATGTGTGCATCCTTTCACTACAAGAAGCGGTCCAACCTGAAACATGCATGAACTTGGGATCTTTACACCTCTAGCAGGAATAATGGGTTTCTACCTTTTTAGATATTTGACATTTCTTCCATTCAGCTATTTCCCTACAGGAAAACAGAAGGAATTGTATTTTTCTCTCCTTGCCCTCTCCAAAAGCTCCAGAGCTCTGCAGGCAATGTGGCCAACAGCAAAAGCTCTGGTCCTGAAAAAAAAAATTAAACTAATTCCTATGCCCCACAAATAACCCAGAGATGCATTCTAAACAAAAGGACACATTCTACTCATGTAAAAACACGCTGATTCCCGGACCATCTGCGGGCCAGATTGAGAAGGCCAAATTGAGAAGCCCCAAGGCCTTAGTTTGCCTACCCCTGATCTATGTCATGCAGCAGTCTTCCTGGTACGCCTCAGCTTGTATATCTGACACTACCCTAGAAGAAGGTTTGAATAAAGACGTAGCCTCTTTACAGGGCCTTGTGTGTGTTAGGGTGCAAACACTGTGAAGCTTATGACACACAATGTGAAGCTTGCAGAGATGATTTCTATGAGAACCATCTTTTCTCAAAGAAATGTTATGATTCATACCCTTTCTTCTCTTTTTATATTACTAACTGCAGTAGCACTGTTGGCTTCCTGAATTATTAATCAAAACAATTTGGAACTGACACTAAAGACTAAAGGTTATTTGGTTATTCTTCACATTGGAAAGACCACAAAAACAAAACTATATGAGTACCTGATGTTTCACTTAGGCAATCTTTGTGATTTATATGGTGGTGCAAGATGTTCTCAAGCAGTAAATGCTATTTTTAAGGCGTGTATCCATGTTCTCCCAAGCCCTTTAATTACAATCTAAATGCTTCAGGTTTTTGCACTAAGCCCCCCTTGCTGGGTTTCATGCTGGTTTTGTTTTAATTATGTTTTGTGCTTTTTTCTGACTGAGCTTTCTGCTTTGTTTGTTTTACGGGTTTTTATTGCAAATTATATTTTCTGTTACATTGTCTACGCAAACATCCCAGGGAACTCGATTGAATGGGTGGTATGCAAGTGAAACAGATCAATAAACAGGGTTTTGCGGTTGTCTTATAGATTGTGATGATTCACATAATGCCAGTGAAAGACCATTTGCCAGAAGAAGTCCCTGGGACAATAAGGCACCTTGTGGTCAAAGAAACAGAGATAGCACACATCACAAAGGACCATCTCCATTTTACAGATGCTGAATCGCCAGACAGCCAACTTATGTATACAGTTACAAAACCATGTTTCTCTCCCGCTTCCCCTGGGTATGTAAGTCTCTATGCATCAACGAAGGAAGAAACTCTCAAAGGATGTACCTAAGTGAAAAGGCACTTGTGTGTACGTTAACAATATACAGGTGTTGATATCCTCAGGTGAACGCTAATTGTAAAACAAGTAGTTTCAGTCTCCATCAGGACGGATACCTATGCTGGGTAAATTTCACCTCTCCTTTCGCTTAACTAAGCCATTTTGTAGCAAAAGCTCACCCACTCCCAGGGTGTGGAAATAATTCTTCCGTGGAACTGCTCCTGCCTGCAGCCACTGTTGGGGGAACTCTTGAGTACTCTGCTCTGTAAAGGAAGAATGACAAATATAGTCAATTTCGCTTCTTTTCTTCTCTACCCCCCCCCCCCACACCCCAGGCCTCACCCCTAAATCATAGCAGAACTGATTTCAGAAGTGAATTGGGGGTGGGGGCAATATCAACTTTCCCCATCGGAAGCAGCGTCTCTCTGTGTGACATGCTAAATGTTGTTGTTTTTTTAAGGAAAGATTTATGAACTTCCCACTCCTTAACCTCTGGAGGCTAGTTCAAGGCAAGTGACACTGACAAAATATGTTGTCAATGTCACTTCAGTTTGGCCTGAAGCTGTAGCAAGACTCGCTATCCTTTGTACTTAGTGCAGGGCTAGCTTTTTAGGTAAGGTAATAGGAGAGGGTCCCCAGGAAATGGAAACTGTATTACACCAGGCTACACCTCCAAACCAACTGGGACAGGGGGACTACATTACACACTTGGAAAAGCTGGCTGAACTGAAATGATGATAGAAGCTTCAAAAATCACTACATACCCATTCCTCTTTTTTTTAAAAAAGAGGAGACCTGGAAGATAAAAAATGCAATGGTTTAGGAGAAACAAAATTTGGAATCTGAGGAATAAATGGGTGTCAAAGGGGTTCTGATACTAGAGAAAAAGCTTAGTGTGCAAATGTCCAAGGAGTCTTACAACATGAACTTCCATGAGATGTGAAGCCCACTTTATTAGTTACATGGTAGAATTTTAACACCGTCTGGCCCATATATTATATCTCCAGCAATTTATTTCAATTTGCTCTGTAAAAATACTTTCCCTCTATTATATTTAATATACTCACCCCAACTGTTGAGACTAATTCATACAAATGTGTAAATTGTCTTAGCCTAAAAGCTCATGTACCAATAAGTGTGTTTTAAGATGCTGTTGCAGTCTGTGTCAATTTTAGACATGTCTACCCTTTTAAATATATATTAAAATTTGTAATTCCCCCCTTCCCTCCTGTTCTATAGGGTGTATGATGCAGGAAAGCTAATTTTCACAGATAGCATGAAAAATGTTGTGAAAAATTCTTCTATTCCTCTCTTGACATCTTTCACACAGGTAAGTGGACCTAACAATACTGTAACTGTTGTATTGCAACAACAGAAAGATTGCTTCAAGTCCCTTGCGATCTGTCATTTTCAGAGACCTCAATGGTCACAGTTATACAGAGCATGCTTGACGAAGTGTCCTGGGTGCAATGATTCTTCAGAATTGTAATGAGGATCCAGACCTTCTAGGGAACTACAAATGCAGCTGTAGGTTACAGCAGCCCCTCCCCCCTGTTTAGGATAACTGTGAAAGGGCTGGGCCCAAGGCCAAACCAATGAGCTAAGTCCAACCTTCAGAGAGGTTTAGCCTAGAAGTTTCAGGTTGGACTCTGAGCTCATCATTTCCCAACTTTGCTTAGATCATTGATCATCACCACTACAGGGAAAATTAAAGAATTCTACTTCCCAAGCCTTAGAACATGGTAAGACTACTCACCTCACAGTGGGTCTGTGTAACTAAACCAGAAGGTGAGTATCTGGAGGTGGTGTTGGACTCCAAATGCTATCAGCCCCAGCCAACATCAGGGATGATGGAAGTTGTGGTCCGGAAATATGCTATGTTTTGATATGCTATGGAATGTAATTTACTGCTGCATTGTTTAACACACTGTAGATGCCATCTCTCAACTTATGCACTAAGGGAGTGATATATGATTAAAAGACAAAATGAATTGGGTGGTTGCAGTAGCTGCAAAGTGGAGAATTAAATTTATGAGACTTACGCAATGCAATCACTTCCATTTCCTACAACCAGCACGCCATAACGCATATGAAAGTGGCATACATGCCCCCATTGATGGAAATGGGCCCTGACCCATTGTTTGTACAGTTTGAATTCTCTGTCAGTGACCAGCAGGAAGGAGTGATGACTGGTCTCCTCTTTAACATCACAGTGATGCCTGTGGATGATGAAGCACCTGAGGTATTTATCAAGAATCTTAATTAACTGCTTGCCTGTGATGCCGTCTTAATGATTGTTAAGCTTGTAAAGCAGAGGTGGGGAACCTGTGACTCTCCTGAGGTTGTTATACTCCAATTGCCATCAGCCTTAGCCAGCAGGACTGATGGTCGGGGATAATGGGAGTTGTAGTCCTGGAACATATTGAGGAACACAGATTCCCCATCCATGGAGTCTAGAGCATCCAACATGCTGGGCTACCTAACAATTCATTAATACAAATTCAAATAAAACTGAGTATGTAAATAACAATTTTTTAAAAACTCATTTCATAGAACAACTAAAATGATGTTAAAAGAATAAACACTTGATGCTAAACAAGACGCTTCTCTGTTCTTGACCCTTCAAGATTATTTTGAGCTAAAACCCTGTTTGGATGGCAGATTTCAAATTTCCTAATGGTCATGGTATTCGAAACTTTGCACATCTGCTACAAGGGTACACTTAAACTATTTTTTAAAACAACAACAATGTTATTTCTGATAACTGTGAGGCCAAAGATTGCCATCCATGCAGAAGCCAATGTAATTCCAAGTTCAAATTGTTAAAAACAACAACAAACAATCATGCACAGATTGTGCAGAGTGTTTGTCCCACGCTCATTCCTTGGTCACCCTGCTCTCCTGGTACTATCACTGTATTATTTACTTTCCCTATTCACAAATATTTCATTTGGAAATACATAAACAGAGCAAGAGGCAGAGTTCATTGGGTTATGTGTTGTGATTTCTTCAGGCAGCTGTAGGAAGTGGAAAGATTTATAGTGTTGAATTATTTACTCTATTCCCCAAATAATACTTAAGGGTTCGTTCAAATGGAAAACGGTGTGTTCAACTTTCCTCCTTTTCCCCTCCCCATCCCCCCTGCTCCTTTTATATATATATATAA
The DNA here is from genome assembly GCF_009819535.1 of Lacerta agilis. Lineage (NCBI taxonomy): Eukaryota > Metazoa > Chordata > Lepidosauria > Squamata > Lacertidae > Lacerta > Lacerta agilis. The sequence goes on from NC_046317.1 coordinate 36,317,026, forward strand.
AACCACCACCACAACAAACCCTATAAAATGCTTTAAGTATCTCTGGAGCCATTCTGTGAGCTGGTTTTCTCAAAGTCATCCTTCTAACTGTGCCCTCTTCGGCTTCAGTCACAATAATTGCTCGTTATTGTAGGTTAGCTTATTTCCACAAATCCATAAGCTTCTAGACTTTAAAAACCACCACATGGGAAGAGAGCATTTCATAAGAAATAGAAAAGCTTCTTTGCTGGAGTTTTAGGACAGAACTTAAAGTAGTTTCAGTTCTGAATTCAAGATAACTGGATCTACGTATCTAGTGTCTCTGCTTATTTTCTTAATTCCTGGGAAGTAGCAATCTTTCCCATTTTTAAAGAGAAAGCACCTTTCCACACAGTCTCCCTTGTGCCTCACTGGGTAGCCCATGGCTTTCTTTTGCCTTCTGGTTGCCTCAGTATCTGTTAGGAGACAATAATATAAGGACTGAAAGATACCAAATCTTCTGTAACGAGTAAAACAAACCAGGAAAGTGTTTTTTCCTTCTGAGTTGGGCAGCTCTGTATTTTAAATTATCAGTATATGAGATTGCTCTGTAAGAACAGCATTCTGTGAGCAGCATGACGAAAACAAGTGCATCTTAAATGGGTTTCTCCTACCTGCTGTTTGATTAATGACTCAAGGTCAGACATATTATGGCTCACCTGCCAGTGTTAAATGCCTTTCCTAAAAGGATTGTCCTCCTGAGAGGGCTAGCATCCTTTTTAGCACAGGTTTTCCAGCTACATGCTGAAGGTAATGGTTAACTTGCCAGCTGGCTTTTGGGAAATGCTGTAAAGTTCCAAGAAATGGACTCGCTGCTTTGTTGGACACAAACTATAAGCCAGCTCGAAGAATACTTGTTATGCAGTTACTCAATCCTTCCTAAGTTTTCTAGAAGCCTGGGAGGTGGGTTTGGGGTAAGGTAAGGATTATGGAGGGGAGAGAAATTCACATTGGTTCATTTTCACTTCCTAAGGCAGTACATAAACCCAAACACAGCTATCTTTTGAAATGCACACATTTCTGAATTTTGCAATCCAGTTCTTCAACTGAAAAATGTGTAGAAAATGTGTAGAAAGTGCCCTTTAAAATACACATCAGTTAATATAACATGCAAAAATGTATTATATTAGGAAAATTGCCTGCAATGTGTGTATATTAGGCAAAAGAGCATACAAGTCTCGCTGTCCACTCACAATGCATTCTTAAGAAATCATTTGTCAGGCAAGTGTTCACATAACGAATCAACACTTTCTATTGATTCCTATGGGAGAATTTATAATGCATTTCCAAACATGGAATTTTGACCCCAAACGATGATAAAACAAGGGGAAACCCAGTAAAACACTCTGAAACCATGCAAAAGGCAAAAGGGGAGGGGGAAATGCTATATTTGTCCAATCTTTCTGCCTCCCACCATGGTTTCTGGCAAATTGGCTGCTATGGACAAGTAACACTGAAACAAGTAAGGCTTCTTTAAGACTGCTTCTTTACAGTACTACATGCAGGTCTGGCTGAATCTGTGATGTGTATAGCAAGGTTTGAGTACTACTTCCTCATGTCTGGATAAATGAATTTCCATATAACAAGCATTTGGATAGTGGGAACTGTGTGTATATTATGAGAAATGCACTCTAAAATGTTGACTTTTTGAGGACTTAAAAAAAATGCAAACTCATTCAGAAGTACAGTGAAATGAGCTTACAGTTGGAAAAATGGAAACAAACCAAAATCGACAGTGCCATCTATCCCTAGTAAGGTTAAATTCAGGAAGAAATCAGTAATCTTGAATTCTTCACCATGAATCCCAGCTAAAGGCAGTTTTTGGGTGGCTCCATTTACCATTTCCCCAGCCTTTACATTGCTATGCATAACTCAGCCTTTTGGGAAGGTTCATTAGTGGAACGTAGGGTTTCATGTGTAAGAGCTGAAGTCCAGAATCCAGCATGATTAGAAAAGAATTCATAATATAATGGCTAGAAACAACCCAGAAGTCCTTCTCACCAGGTTAGATGGTCCAATAGTCCGACTTAAAATTACAAACTCCAGATTCTTGTTATTCTATAGCTGTATGGTGATTTTATCTCATGTATATTGGCATTCTGTGTCTTGAAGTACTTGAGTGCATTTTGTGAGCTTGTGACTGTTTTAGATTTTCACCAATCATCTGAAAATAGAGGAAGGTACTAGCGCATTCATCACTGGAGAACATCTAATGGTAACAGACGTGGACACTAAGAACAGTGATATCCAAATTGAATTGAAGAAATTGCCTTTGCATGGACACGTTGAGCTACATGGACTTGTTATGTCAGAAGGGGATAAATTTACCCTTTGGGATTTACACTCTTCCAAAGTTCGGTAATTTTAATCTTTTTATGTGTTGTATATAATGGCTCAAGCCAGTAACATAAGCCACTCTTCTCTTAGCTGTTGTTTTTTTAAGGATTACAAAAGAGATGGGAAAATTCTGGTCCATGGGCCAAATTAGGCCCACCAGGCCTCCCCATTTGACCTACAAGGCCATTTTGGACAAGCCACACACACCAACCTACACGTGATGTCATCTGTGAGGCAGGTAAGGGTGGAGCTTCAGAGGAACAATTGGGAGATTAAAGTGAGCTCTCGATGGCTCCTTTGCTGAAATCTTTGTTAAATGAAGGAAAATCTCCATTTTAGCAGCAATTTCAATGGAAACCTCTTCTCCCTCCCAGTGCTGCTCCTTGAAGCTCTGAAGTTTAAAGTGCAGGGGAGCTTTCAAACAGCCCTACATTGCTTACAAAAAAGGCTTTCGAACAGTGCAGTGCTACTCTTTCACATTCTGTCAGTCGGGGCTTCGAAGCACAGCATCACCTGACATTGTGGTGATGTCAGGTGATTGGCAGGTGGGTGGCGGTGCTCACCTGTGAAATTTGACCCAGCATGGGTGAGGAGAGAAGGATCTAGCCCAGAGCTGGTCCACTAATGAAGGGGGGTGAAGCAGCTGCCTTGGGTGGTGGAAGCCCATGAGCCTGCACCTCCTTGGGGACCCCACCCACCTCAGCTCCGGCAGAGAAGGAGCACCAGCACTGGTACCAATTTCCAGTGAGATCTCAATGGAATCTGCTGCCATCCTTGCCACATTGTGCCACCACAGCGCAACCTAGGTAATGGATGCTTCAGCAGGGGCAGGGCTGGGTAGCATTTCCTGTTTCGCCTCAAGCAACAAAATGGGACGTGCTGCCCCTGATCTAGCCCACCGGTCAGAAAAGGAATGCAGCATTTTGGTTTTAGAACTTAGCTTAAATGTAGAGGGTTTTTAAAGGAAAGCTTACCTGTCACGACTGATCTTCCCACTGGGGAAGGAATCTCAGGGCTGCCCAGAATATAGTTTGAATGCTGCCTGGTCCTCTGGTCCTCTGTACTCAAATCAAAGAAGGGAAGGCCCTGTAACTTTGTGGCAGAACATCTGCTTTGCATGCCGGAAGTCTAAAATTCAATCCCCAAAATCTCCAGATAAAGCTAGAAGTGTCTGCAATCCTGGAAAGCCCCTGTCAGCCAGAACATACCAGGTGTAAGAAACCTTTTTCTAGAAAAGGTTTTCTTTTCTAGGCCCATTCCCTTCTGGGCAACCTCTGGGGTGAGGTGGTGATGGTCATATGCCAGGGGGGTGGGCAGATGCAAAACTTAATAGAGTAATGTGTGTCAACTCTGTGCAGTAGGTTGGCTTCTGCACACGCTTGTGATCTGAGTTCAAGGGCAAATGCCAGCCAGGTAAAAACATTGAATGAGGGTGCAAAAGCAGAGCTGGTGGGGGATGTGGCCTGGGGGTGGGATATCTGTGGGGGGTGGTCTGGGGAGAAATTCACACCCCTGTTGTAGACAATGGACCAATTGTCTGGCTCAGTATAGAGCAGATTCCCATGTCCCAAATCTTTCCTGTTATCTGGGTTTGTTTATACATGATCCCATGTAGATCACATGTCAGAGTAAGCCAACAGCTGTTCCTTATCTCTGACTTCTCTCCATAAAAAAAATGTATTGTGGTCATTGCCATATTCCCATATCGCCAGCTGATGTAACTCATTTAGCATCACTGAATCCTGCTAGAGCTGAGCAGATTCTCTCAAGTGGAGATGTGGCCAAGACCCAAGTGTGTCAAGGCTATGAGCTGTAAATATGGAAGTTGATGGCCCTTGTTCTTTCACAGCTTGCTTGTTCCAGACTCTAATGAATGCATGCCCAACTCCTCTGTAATTGTGTTTAAAAGGTATCAGCACGACAGTTCGGAAACCCTTGAAGACAGAATAATATTTTCAGCAGCAGATGGATTTAACACTGCAGATGGAACACTGAGAGTACAGGTAATGACCAACTCAGCAATAAACTTTACCAACGTATAATTAGAAGGTATTAATCACATACTGGCTTATTCAGCTTCACCAAGTAGGTTTTTAACTTTCAATAATCTTCCCTTTAGATTCGCACCAAGTTCTCTATTTAGGTTTTATGCCTGGATTAAATAGGTTCATGATGCCTCTAGATTACCAAGTCAAGGCCAATTTAGTTGTGGTTGCAGTAGACCTACGTATTTAAAGCCTGAATTGTTGCCGGTTATATAAAGGGGGGGGGAGAGAAAGGAGAGGACATGGAATGACTGAAGTTGCATTGCAATGGGGAGTCATGAGCTGAACGCTTCTCTAATGCATGCTACCCCCACTCCCACCCTCACCCTATGATGAATCCCAAATGTTTGGGGTTTTTGTCTCGGTGGGGCTCCATATCATGCACAATGCGGATGGATTTTCTTGAAATTGGCATCCATACTTTCAGACATGAGTACACTTATGTGCATAGGGAGGCAATTTTAATATAATTTGGGTCAATTATTTGTGGAATTCTGGTCCCTAGAGACAGTTCCAGGGCCAGCATGGGCTATGTTATGTGTTAACCATGTGGATTTATTTAGTTAACAAATTTGTATACCGTTCAATTGCGGGATTGGGAGGACAACTGCCTGTAAGTGGCTTACATCCATATAAAATAAAGTATCTTGTCAGGGACTGGACTGAAGTGGAGGAATGGGAAATGCGACCTCAGTCTGATTGGCTCCTTTCAGAAGACGAGGGGAGTGGGAAGTTTTGCCCCCCTTGTCTCCAGAAGTTTCAGGAGGAGAGGGAGACAGGGATGATGTACAGCTGAATGAGGAAATGCCTAGTTACGAGATAGTTGAGGAAGAGGGAGAAGTGAGAGAGAAGCCAGCAGAGACCCCCCTGGAGAGTATGGGAGTCTAAGGGCTTGCTGGTCCCTCTGCATTCAAGAACAGAGAATGTGGAGGGATGTGCCTCCTGTGACTTTCTGTAGGGTTTCAGGATGTTGTTGGGGACGGAAGAGGAGGGACTCGGAGTAGCCAACGTCTCCTATGTGTGGAGACATGGATCTTTTGTCTTGCAACCAGATGACTGAATAATAAAATAAAATAAAATAAAATACAAATTGTTCTTCTTGCCTCTGAGGCTACCGGGGGAGGAGAGGACACTCCACGCCTGACACATGTACACTGAGCCAGTGTGGTGTAGTGGTTAAGAGCGGTAGACTCATAATCTGGGGAACCGGGTTCGCGTCTCTGCTCCTCCACATGCAGCTGCTTGGGCTAGTCACACTTCTCTGAAGTCTCTCAGCCCCTCACCTCACAGAGTGTTTGTTGTGGGGGAGGAAGGGAAAGGAGAATGTTAGCCACTTTGAGACTCCTTCGGGTAGTGATAAAGCGGGATATCAAATCCAAACTCTTCTTCTTCTACTACTACTGACAGTTGAAAACAGTTAAAAAGATGGTTAAAGAAGGCAGTAGCACTGAAGTGTACGCTGAAGGTGTCAATAGGCAGGGAGTTCCAAAGTGTAGGTGCTGCCACAGTGAAAGATGGATTTCTTAAATTTGCGGAATAAGTATTAGGCGCACCTGTAGCAGTGCCAGTTCTGCACATCAAAGAGCAAATAGGCAACCAGTCCAGGTCTCTGAGGAGGGTTGTTACATGTGACAGGGTCTCACTCCTGTCAGTGGCCATGCTGCAGCATTTTGTGCCAGTTCCATCTTCTGGATCAAGTGCAAGGGAAGCCTCGTATAGAGTGCATTGCAGTAAACTCTCCTTGAAGTCAACCATGCCTGAACTACGATGGTCAAACTGTCCTGATTGCAGCTGGTCAAAGGTGCTTCTAGCCATTGAGGTGACCTGGACCTCCAGTGACAGGGTTGGATCCAGAAGCACCCCCAAGCTACATACCTGCAACCTCATCCAGCCAGCAAGAGGACAGTTTCTTAGGCACGAGAACCACTTGCCCAGAGTGCCTACATCTAGCCAAGATTCAAGCTCAGTTTATTTTCCTTCTTCCTCAACTTTTAGTTTAAGACAAACTTTAGTTCCCCGCTAGGTACAAATATGGGGAATTGTGCCCCCTGCCTGTGACTACTGTTACAAACCAGAATCAAACAGTGACCAATAAAATGCTTGTTGGGGATCCATGCTACCACTGGCCTGGAAGAGACTTGACTCTTCAGAATAAAATATTGATGTTGATCAAAGAACTAGCGCAGTTGTAGATCAGCTGGCCAACATGAATGATGTGCCACTCAAGCAAAAGCAAGCACCTGACAGATTGCAGTTTTGCAAGACACAAGTATGGAATTTTTGGATATGCCATCCTAATCGAGGGCACTGGTTTAAGACATTTAGGCAGTCTCTTGGCCTTCCTTACAGCCATGTGTTATGTCTCCTCTTTCTCATTCAAGATCATACCAGTAAATGATGAGCCACCAGAGCTGCAACCTGGTTTAAGATCAAGTCTGGAGTGCCTGGAAGGAAAGCGAGTCTTCATCACGGCTGAATACCTCTATGCAACAGATGTTGACAGTGAAGACTCCAGGCTCATCTATATGATTGCCAGGGCTCCAAAGCATGGGGTTATTCAAAAGGATGGCTTTGTGGTGGAGAAGTTCTCTCAACACGACATCACTCAAGGATCCATCTCCTATGTGCACACAGGTAATTAGCAGCAGCAGCTGTGTTTACTTTCAACAGTCTCTTCCAGGTCTCCATGCACTTTACTAGGTATACCCTCTTATATTCCTTAATGAGTGCCTTTTGCAGACTAATCTTTGCTTTAAGCTTTATTATTTTTACAGAGAGGTTTTCCACGTTGTGTTTTCATTCATGATCAATAATTTTGTTTCCCACGAGAACATGCCATACAGTACTAGAAAACTCAGGCTGCTTCTTCTGCTCCCAAGTCTCTCATGCGGCTCAGCCTTCCACTTAATCACAGTGGTATGCAGAAGACAAAGACTAGAAATGAGCTAAAACTATAAAATCAGAATTCAATGAGAAAGTCTGCTGGAATAAAAAAAAAATGTATTCAGGTAGGCTCTGGAAGTTCAACAGGGCGGAGGCTTTTCTGACTTCAGCTCGAAGAGAGTTTCATAAAATTGGGCCCACAATACTGAATGAAGGGGTCCTTGTGGATACATGCCATAAAACCAGTCATTGTGGATAGAAGCTGGGCATCTGAGTCACTAACAGTTATTCCCCTGAAGATATCAATGTTTGTGCAGGAATATAAGGGATCCTTGAGGTATCTTTGATCCAAGTTGTTAAGGGACCTGTAAATTAATGCCAGAAACTTGAACCTGGCCTGCTACGCAACTTCCCAAACACTAGCCTCATGTTTAGCGTGATGAATTTACTTATCTCTCAACTGTCTTTTATTCACTCTTCTATTTTGAGATTTTACATATTTGAGCATTTCCCCCCTAGTGGCGACAAGGTCTTTTTTTTTTTAATAGGTGCAAACCGTAAGCAACTTTAAAGGAACCTGCCTTGGTTTTTTTAAAATATCTTTTTCTTGAAAATCAGCTGGTCAGCGTATTTAGTTACTGATTAACTTCTTATTAAATTATTATGTGCACAATTTAGCCAGAGGTAAGCATTTTAAATCTCATTAATTTTAGTTTCAGGAATTAAGTATGCCTTTAAATCTTTCTCAGTAAAATTAGTGGGCCATTGGAGCTCCTTCAGAATGGATGGGGTTCCTTCTTAAGTCTGCCAGCACTCTGTAATGTGTGGAGTGTATTGTGACCATAAAGATGGGTTGTAGCTGAGTGGCTCAGTTTCCTTTCTTTGTTGTCTTTACCTCACCTTTCTGCCTCCTCCTCTCTTGACCTCCTTCCCCTCTTCTGCCTAGTCCTGTTGAATTTGTAGCTTGTCCCTCTGGCAAGTAGCAAGGTAATCACCATAATGAGCAATTTGTTTTTGTTTTTCATTTGTCTCTCTACAGTCAGCACAGACGTGGTGTGTGTGCCTCCCTGAGTCTTGCACTATCATGCATTTCTATTTACAGATGCAGTAAATTATAGGGTAACTTTCTGACAAGATGGGCATCTATGTGATGTTAACCAGCGGCTGTTTTACCATAAATGGTGGCAACACATTTTATTACATATGTGAACCACAAGTTCAGGCTGCTTAAGACAATGACTCCAACCCATCCCCTTACTGCTCTCTTACTGTCTGCCATGGGGTGGGGTGGGGAAAAGTTACTACCTCATGTTTATTTTAAAGCCTGGTAGCTTATTTAAAGCACCTTAATTTGTGTGTATGTGTTTTCTAGGAGGAGAAATAGGTCATAGTTACCTCACAGACAGCGTAACTTTGATAATCTCAGATGGAGAAGCTGGAATAGTGGATGGTTGTTGTGCTGACACAAATTTCCCGCCACCTGTACCACTTCATCCCAATTTACCACTGTATGATCTAAACATCTCTGTGGTGCCCGTTAACAACCAGAGGCCAACCATTCAAACTGGTATGTATTTACTAAGCCACTTCTTCTCTTCAAAACATTGAGGTTAAAATCTTGACTTTTTGGGTTCAGATTGCACAGTTTTCTCTTCACTGAGTAATCTAGAGCTGTTGAAATCAGCGGGAAGGTTGCTTTACGAGTTCTGTGGAGTATGGATTGCAAGCTGAACCTAGGTTCAAGCAGGAGATTTTACCAACCTCCTCAACTTGTAGAATCAGTTTCCAATTGGTTTATGTTTTTAATAGAGAAACACACAGACAGACAGAAATGTTAGGTATTGCTTGCTATCACCTCAAACAGAGCCTAAAGAGAACAGCATTCCTTCATTCCATGCCCCTAAAATCTGGTATTTAGGGAGACACTGGCTCCAAGCAGTGGTTCCTTATTCTATGATCGTTACAGCTATTGGCAGATTTATTTTTGGATTTGCCTAAATCTTTGAAAGGGACACCTTATGGCATTAAACTGAAAAAAACTAATTCTAGTCATGCCCATGTGTTGCTCACTTCTAATGCATTACTCATGTAAGGTGTTAATCTGGTGGTGCAGGTTTAGCCCCTATCTCTGAGTAGGAGCTCGTGTTTTGGACTTCTGACAAATGCAGGTGATGCATGGTTCTTTGAGAAAGTAGATGTGGCATTGAGGATGGGGCTAAGGGCATGTGACCATGTTGGTATAAAATTTTGGAGGGCCTCCCCAAATACCTCATATGCAATATTCCAACTTCATCTTCATCGCAGATGAATGTCATTCCTGCTACACACTAAGCCAGTGATTTCAGCTTGCTGGTCTGTTATGACCCTAGATTTCTTTCCCGAGTAGTTTCAATAAATTCAGAGTCATCGTAAGTATATACAAAGTTAGAATTTTTGCCTTACTTTGCATTTAACACTTGATCTGGTTTGCTTCTTTTTATTCTCTCTCTGCTCATTCATCCAATTTGCAGTTTGTTTATTTGTTTTAGATATTTCTAGGCTGCCTTTCAAGTCGATGGCCTTCCCAATGCGGCTTACATTAATAACAAATACACAGTTCCAATAAAAACAGACAGTAAAACATGCAATTTAATTTGCAATAAAACAGTCAGTTAATAAAATTAAAGGCCCACAGAAACCTCACAGCAGTTTACACAATCAAACCTTTCAATTAAAAGCCAAGGAAAACAGTTTGAGGTGTGTGTGTAACTTACTCTCAAAACCTAAACTGAAGAAATCAGCTATACCTCTCTTAAAGGTAAATGTATATGGAGGAAGCCACTGAGGATGCTGTTTGGAAATTAACCAGCCACACAAGAACACAAAAGAGGTCTTGGGCACACCTATCTAAAAGTAAAATAAAAATCGATACCCTTCAAGATTTCCCACCCACTTCTGGTGATGTGGACCAATCACTAATGTACAAGAGCAAGTGGCAGGTCTTGTGAAAAGCCAGTCAGGAAGTATAAGAGGTTCCATTCCTCATGCTATGCTAATGAAGGGTTATTGGTTTCTACCTAGTAACAAACTTTTAAGCATTTCAATTAGTAATTCTTGGGTAGGGATGAGGTAGAATTTGATTCAGGTTGCATTTAAAGGCAGACCTATCTAATTGGCACCATAGGCACTGGGTGAGGTGGGGCCCCTGGGTGCTCCAGCCCCCCCAACATTCCCCATGAAAGGGCTGGGCACCCACAATTTTTTGTGCCAGGGCCGTGCATACCCCCGCAGGGGCATGTTTGACCGACATAAGCAAGCCCGCCAGCACGCATGGCCCCAGGCACCCACAGTCCCAGGGCCAAGCCGGTGGGCCTAATGAGCACTTTCCAAAGCAATATGCAAACTGAAACACACACATCATTCAAAATTCACACTTCTCCAAATTTTGCAGTGGAGCTCTGCAGTCAAGTAATGTGTACAAATATACATTTTTGGGCAAAATGCATATATTTATGAAAAAACATACAAACACACACACACACACACACACACACAAACACACTACTTTGCAAAAATTGTATATTGAGCAAAACCGCATACAAAATTGCATATTGGGGAAAATTCACTATACAATGCTGGTGAATTTCCTGGATCACTTCCTTCCCCCCCAATGCAAATGGATATTGAATTGTGGATAACTGAAGATTAGGAAAATGAGACATTAAGAGTAATTGAAATTGACAGATTTACCTATCTCTATTCCCTGGTGTGTAGAATTTCTACCCCACACGTCCTCAGGGACTGACTAGTTTTTCATGGTTTCTGTCTCGGTGGCAATGGAATCCACAAAACTCTTGGGACTAGATGCAATGTTACCTGCCAAAGTGGGGTTTTGACACATTGGCTAAAGCTTAGAAAATTGGGGTAAATGCAGGCCAATATCATCACAGTGAGAATGACTCCGGGATAGTCTTAATGGAGTAAGAATATAATACTATGCAAAATTAATTTCCACAATTAATTTATGCCCCAAGTAATATGAATGCACATTTCCCCCCAACGCAGGCTGGTGTAGGATTTTTGTACTTTGAATCATAATCCCTAACTAGATCTCCATCTGGATCCATTGCTAAACACAGATGTACAAAAAAAAAATTGGCATTGGGTTTGCCTCTGAAAATCCAAGTACAAAATATTAGGGTCAGCATTTTACTGCCAAAGATGGATTTGGAGCACCCGAGTCTCTTTTGGACTACCAAAATGAAGTGTCACTGAAATTTCAGTATTTTAACCATCCATTTGAAGCTTCAGAAATTGAAACATGAAGCTGGCTAATAAATTAGCAGAAAAAGATTATGGTTTGCAGACAGTGCTGTTTTGCTCTGACTTCATTTGTTGTTCAACATATTGGATGGTTTAGTTCATAGTATTTGAAAACAGACAGCATCTAAACCAAGTTTTTCCAGTTAGTAGTGGGTGTATTGCTCACAGATAAAATACAATATTTCATTCAACTAAGTATTTTGGCTTGCATCAAATTTATATAGATGTTTAGAATATTTAAGTTCTTTGGAATTGGGGAGGGAAGGAAGGATCAGTCTATTTCTGCTCCATTTCCCTTCTACATGTGTTCTCCCATCACATTTCTACATTATTCTGTGAATTTTTAGAAATCTGGGGAAATGCAGTTAAATGCATATTTTGAAATCTGATTGATAATAATGTTCCAATCTGCACATTGTCAGACTGGTCTATGCAAAGATTTAATCCCTGCTTGGGAGTGACAACCAAACGCTAATGTTACCATCTCTTCTTGCCGCCATAATGTGTGCTTGTTTCCTTAAACAAGGGAGCAAACTGTATAAAGAGCCACAAATGCAACTTTTGATCTGAGAGTGTACATTTAGCTGTGCTACGATTGTGGCAGGTCTCTGGTGATGGTGATTCTGAGAAAAGTCACAGGGGAATGTTTGTGACCAGCTCTGAACTAACTCATGATTCCATGTTCCTTTGCCCACCTATGTCAAATGGACAATGATCGTTAGCACAGTATCCTGGAAAACAGGTCTCAAACTCAGCTCTTGGAAGAATCTTGGGCAGAAGATTTCCCCACTTGAGATCTCTAACTAGATCAAGCTAGGGTCTTGTATGTTTGTACACTCATACCTACACAGCCAAACTGCGGGAGGCAGTGAAGGATAGGCGTGCCTGGCGTGCTCTGGTCCATGGGGTCACGAAGAGTCGGACACGACTGAACGACTGAATGACTGAACAACAACAACAACCTACACAACATGATATTTAGGAGTGAAAAGAAAGAAAAGAAAAGAAAGGCATTTCTAGGTTAAGATATAGCAATGTTGTTTTTTTCCTGAGCTTCACACTGGTAAGGCACAATACAACTGAGATTGGAAATTCCATAGTTCCAATAGAAGGCTAGAACTTGGAAAAATTCAACTGGTGCGGAAGAGTGAGCAAGGTCACTGGTGACACAGCTCCATTCCATCTGTGCAGGCTCCCTCTCAACAGAAGGAATTCAGCAACATGATATTTGTAGCTTTATTCATTGACTCATTGCTTTCCAGTTTTGTAGTTCTGGGTTGTTATTATCATTATTTTAAAAAGCAGGTTATTTGCACGTGCTTAGCAATGAAATAAAGCTATTCTTTCTTCACTAATTAAGTGCAACTCAGTCATCTGGCACAGATCATCAATAACTCAGAAGGCATCAATGAACTTAACTCTTTATTCAAAGGAATAAAAGCAGATCATGCCTAATAAGTACAGCAGCTCTGTTCCCAGGAGGTCTTGCCCCAATGAGGCAGTTGCAAGAACTGAAGGTTTTTGCCTTCCCACAGTTCCCTAAGTCTCCTCCTCTCCTGGGTCCTTCCCAAGCAACCTGAGGCTTCTTTGCATGGTCTGTCTTTGCTCTATCCTCTTCATACCTCTGCAAGTTCTGGGAGACCAGGGAGGAGGGGAGCTGGTCAAAGCAGGAGGAGGAGACTCCCTGGCTTCTTCAGCAGTGTGCCTCATCTCTGCCTCTTGGTCCCACTCCTCTCCAGCCTCTGCTTCCACCTTGGCCTCTTCCTGCTCACTAAACCATGTTATCTCTTCAGCTTCCCACACCTCTTCCTCCCAGTCTGCTCCCTCTTCTCTGATCATGCATCATCACCCCACCACCAACTCTCTGTATTTGAGCCTTCTTCCCCTGGGGGTTCCCTTTTTTCCACAAGCAACTAACTTGCCCATGGACAGTGTTGGACTTGGAGAACATGGTTCAGTTAAAAGCCCTAGAATGTTATATGTTGTTCAGTCGTTCAGTCGTGTCCGACTCTTCATGACCGCATGGACCAGAGCATGCCAGGCATGCCTATCTTTCACTGCCTCCTGCAGTTTGGCCAATGTATGTATATACAAGCTGCCATCTTTAAATGTCTATTAAATAGGTTTAATGCTTCACTTTCTGACAGGGTGGTTGAGAGGGTGAATGATCTAAGAAAGTGTTATTCACCCCAAGTCTATCAGGGACTGGACAGAGGAGGAATGGTGGAGGCCGCTTCCCCAGCCTGACCCTTCCAGAGAAGAGGAAGACAGTATAGATTTACAACAGTGTTTAGTGGGAGGTCACAGTTCAGAAGAGGGAAAATGCTGGAAAATGATGGGAGAGGAGCAAGAAGAAGAGGAAGCACCAGGGAAGAGACAGCTGACAGACTCTGTCTTTAGAAAGCATTCTCCTAGTACCTGGCGGGCACTGAAAGGTGGAGAGCAGAGAGCTCAGAGGCAGAAGGCACAGATCATCCACCGTAGGGATGACGTATAATGGGAGAGACGGAGGGGGTGGGGTTTCACTCAGAGCAACACCATTACTTTAGGAGGCTGCATTTCAAAGCCTCTCTCTGTGAATATTGAATAAACAACATTGGTAAGAACTTCCTTGTCTTATCCATTCCTGGCAACCTGCCATGGGACGAGGGGGTCCTCTGAAGCATGACAGAGTCTTAAAAATACTTTGTACATTACTTTACACTTAATTATTAAAGCAATATGAATTTGTAAGAAATATTATGCTTCAAAATGATTTATTTTGCATATTATTAATGCTTAAATTACAAAATGTTGCTAACATCCAACTTGACATTCCCCATTCCTGGCTCTTCACAATATCTTGACCCCTCACTGCATTCCAATATTCTATTTGTAGTTGTTCATTTTGTGTGTGGGGTGAGGTCATGGAAATGATAACATTGCCCCATACCTCCAACCCTGTGAGATAGCCAAATTTTACAAAGGGGAGTTTAAAGCAATTTAGCTACATCATTGATTGCATCTATTTTGAACACCAAGCTATATAAACACCATAGAAATTGATAAGAGGAGAATAGTTTGGATTATGCAAATATCAATTGAACCCATGCTTTATAGCTTTCCACACCTGTCAGGCACTGTGAGAAGAATGACTGCTTAATGTTTGCTACCATCTAGAGATACACAGCAGCCCAATACTGCTGAGTAAGTTATCTTGAGCTGAAACTAGTGCTTTTCTCAGCAGCTACTGACCGGATCAATAACCGATTATGTTGAGGTGCTAGACAGGCAGGCTGTGATGACTTAGCAGCCTCTTAGTTATGAACAAAGTAGAGTTGGGAATAGTGTGGATAACATTATTCTTCTGCCCTTTTTTCAAGGGGAGATGTTTGTGGTGGAAGAGGGGTCATCAGCATGTGTCAGTTTAAAATATCTGGATGCCTCAGATGAAGACACAACTCTAGAGGAGCTAACTTTCTTCTTGGAAACTAGTCCTCATTATGGATACTTGGAGAACATCCTTCCTACACCCGGACATGAGAAGAGCAATGCTGGAGTTAATATAAGTGAGTTATATACTTGTTGCTCTACCTCTCTCCCCCCGCCCCCCGGACCCATCACTCAAGGGCAACAATTATGCATTGATATACCATGAAGGAGAAACTGATTAGTACAAGGTTAAACTCTCTCCCAGGCCCAAACACTAATATTGGGCCAAAATATTATACTAAATCTTTAGAAGGAGGGCAATATGGTTTGGGTGTTTTTCATCACCCCTGTACTAAGGTTGCTTTGAAATGATTTCTAGGCTGTCATCACCTTTCTCTACATTTTCTTAAGCTTTTTGGGGGGCGGGCGGGCGTATATATTTTAAGTGACTGGATCGAAGGAAGGAAAAATCTTAAGTGACTCTGGATCTGAAGGAGCCTTTCAAGAAACACACTCCACTCCCTGTCACAATAGATTTATAGTCAAATGCCTCCCACCCCCATCTGTGCTACACTGATTCAGAAAGTAGACCCATGCTTAACCTCTTTGCACAAAATGCTCATATACAGGGTTAGGTAATGTATCAGAGAAGAACTTGGCACTTCCCTAGAATCTCCTATGTTTCCATAGAAAGTTGGCACGTGGATTTCCCCTGCAGTTCCCCACTTCGATATATATGTTAAAAGTGTAAGCAGAGCAAGACTGTGTATTTGGTTTCACCTTCCCCTCTCCTCTCCCTATACTTTAGGGAAGAGGGAGAGGGTAGTAGGTGGCAGAAGACTGCTACAGTGGCAGACCTGGGTGCTATGGCGCCCTATGCGAAGCCAAATTTTGGTGCCTTCCCAAAGGATGGGTAAGGAGGGAGCCTGCTTTGGGAAGGAGGTGTGAGGGCTCTGGCAGGGTCCTAGAGCCCCCCTCCTTTTCAAAGCTGGTAAAGCTCTAACTAGGCAAACCTAGGCTTTGAGAAAACACCCCCTCAGCTCATTGCCCAATGCACAGCCCTAAATCTGCCCCTTGCTGCTAGTAGCACAGTGGAACTTTTCTGTAGGGACATGCCCTGCCCAGGATTTTGGGTCTTGATTACCAGAAGGAAATTATGCTTTGTGCACCGTTTTCTATTTTCACGAAACCCTTTGCTGCTTGTTTCTCATTTCTGCAAAGTAAAGCATTTTATTTATTTATTTATTTATTTATTTATTTATTTATTTATTTATTTATATGCTGTTAAATCACAAAACATTTCAAAGCAGTTTGCAGCATTAAGAAGATAAAAATCATACAATAGAAGCATAAGAAGTTAGAAACAATAAAAAAACTAATTTTAAAAATAAGCATCAATATACCATTGTGGAGGGTGGACTCTTAATTACCCGCATAGGCCTGGTGAAATAAAAAACCTTTCGACAGGCTTTTAAAAACTGGAATGGAAGGAGCCTGCTGGGAAAGACAAGGAACTGGCAAGAACAGCTGGTGTTTGAGCCCCAATTTGAGTTGGGCTTTGCTTGAAGGGGATTTGTATCCAAATCAAATTTGGCATATTGTATTATTTGTTTGTTACGTTTATTCCCAGCTTACCTCCAAGGACCTGAAGTTGATGTGCATAGTTCTCCGCCACCTCTCCATATTTTCCTCACAACAACCCTGTGAGGTAGGTTAGGCTAAGAGGGAACTGAGTAGACCAAGGCCCAAGCTTCATGAGCTAGTGGGTATTTGAAGAAATTTGAGAAGCCCCTTTCAAAATCCACTCCATCTGTACATGGAGCAGAGTCTCTTCAGATACTTCTGGGCTGTTAATATTTTGTGGGAGCAATTCAATCGCATACCAAAATGTTAGGTTTGTGCGCGTTTGAAGTAGATTGAAGTGCTCTTTAACCCAACAAATCCACTTAGAAAACAAAAACAAAACTGGACTGAATAAACAAGTTGTCCAATGGAGCCCTCCCTTCCTCCCAGTCTTAATGGACAAGAAGATTACAGATGGCAAAAGCTGTTTCCCTATGGATGCTGGACACCGGCTATATGCAGTAGAGTTCTTAGCTGTATATGCAAGATGATTTACGTGTATACTTAAAATATGAAATATGAGTTTGACAAGGAGTCAAGACTGGCCTTCACTTCTGTTGCATATACTCTCAGCAGTAAATGTGAAAAATAATAGAATGGATTTAATTCTCTGCTTTTAACACTTTGACTCTCTCCAAAAGGTGTGTTCACTTTTCAAAGTCTCCAGGCTGGTTATATCAATTACGTTCAGTCAAAGCATGAGTATTTAGAACCCTCCTCTGATCACTTCATGGTGTCTGTTAGTGATGGCTTTCATAAATCTTTGGCAATGCCTTTCTACATCATCATCGATCCAGTTAATGATGAAATCCCAAGCCTGCAACTTAGGAACTTAACGGTAAGTCTGAGAACTTCTTCCACGGCAATTCTTTGCTTTCTGTAATCTATTTGCACAAAATGAAAGCCAGGTATAAAAACATGAGAGATATCGAACAATGTTATAATAGGCGGACGATGGTAGACAGCAATTCATTGGATGTGCCAGGTATATCACCCCTGTGCAGATGTACTCTGCCATCTGTCTTAAATGTATGTTTCATGAAAGCTATTGGAAGCAGTGTAGAAAATACCATAGAATATGCCAAAAGGTTTCCAACGTATTTGTCATTTACTGGGGAAGCGGCTCTGCTCTCCAACCCCTCCACAATACACTTTACTTGCTGAATTGTCTGTCCAGTCAAGAAAACTCACAGTTTCTCCCATTTATTTTGTAGCCTCATTTTACACCCGTTTTCACATTCACTCCCATGTCTGTGCCTTCTTCCTCCCTCCTTTTCTGCAACCCTCCTTTAGCGTAGACCATCTCCTGTATCCTCCTCTTCTGATACATTGTAACTGCAAATCACTCTTTTTACCTTCCACCCAATTATGTGTGGAATGTAGTCCACCGAGAGCAGTCAAGTACAACATTCCTTGTTTTCCTAGAGTGGACATGCAAGGGAATGTTTGGTCCACCAATCGAAACTTCCTGTTCCTCCTGGCCTGGAGCATCCTTCCTTGCATGTGACTAGTGGGTGTTTGTGACCTTTCCAGACCTGGTAAAAGGACAAGGCATGCTGGCACTCCCTCCTTTTCCATCTTCTTTTCGTCCTGCAAACTTCCTGGAATAAACTGCTGGCTGCCGGCCAATCAGTCCCCCAGGTTATATCCCTTATGGGATAAACCTGTTAGTATATGTTTGTTGTTGTTGACAGCTATGCTTCTGGGATCACAACTATGCTCTGCCTGATCGTGAGTAAACTTTCTTTTTATTGCTTATGAATAAGACTGTGGTGTCTTTATTCTTTTAGGAGAGATTCAAGGAGTCCTACCAGGAAAATATTAGAACACATTTCAATCTGGACAAGCCAGATTGAATTGCGTATTGTCTTAAGAAACTCACATGAGTTTGCAACTAGTTTTCTGCTGTGTAAAGGGGAATGTAAACTCTGCTAAGTAAAGGAACTTGCTAGTGCACGTTAGGAAGGATATTAATAAACAATATATCCTCTCCTGCCACCCTGAACATTCCCTCATTATGAAGCCTCCATCCCCTCCTATTCTGCAACCCCTTCCGTACCCTTGCTTTCATCTTCACCCCCACTCCTTCCTGGTTTACAAACCCCCCCCTTTGCACTCCCCCATTTTCACCTTCACTCCCTTTTCCCTTCTTCCTTTCCCCAACTACTCCTAGCATACAGGCCACACCCTCCACTCCATTTCCTTCACTCTCCTATTCTGCAGCCTCCTTTGCACACTCCCTCCCTTTTCCTTTCTTCCATCCTTTCACCCTCCTTTTTTCAGATCCTCCTCTGTGTCTTCCTTCTGCATATATATGTTACTGCATCTTTAAGAAGAGTAGGATCTTAAGAGTAATCCTGTACACATATTGGTGTTTGCTTGTTAATAAAATACCTTCTCTAAATTACTACATTGGGTAGAATTCTGCACCATGCTATGGTGAAGGTGGGTGAATCTACACACAAGGGGGAAACACTATAAATAAATCAGAAATTACATCATTATAACAAAAGAAAAAAAAACGCTGTGTATAAATCGCATAGAAATTTCTTTTGCTCTCTTGCCCCATCTGGTGTTGCATATTTATAATGCATTCAAACATGTTTTTTGACTAATGTAGCTGAGTCTGGTCTCATTAGTTTGCCAGACAGAGTGAGCCACTGCTCTTGCCCCTGGGGCATGCTGTTTCTCACCTGGTCATCATGGTTTTTTAAATGAGAAGGAGGCCATAGGAGGGGTGGGAGGGAGGGATGCACTCGAACTGGTGACTTGTTTAACTTAACTACCAGTGTCCTCTTATCCAGGACTTACTTATAAGAGTACAATGTAGCCCTTTCCCTCCCTTCTGAAGCTAGTACCCATAGGGGTACATGCAGCTCAGACTTGAGTAGGAAATGGAAAGGAAAGGAAAAATTAAATGATTAATGACAAATTAGACAGGAAACATGCGGGGCGAGGGAAAGAATTAGGATAATGAAATCCTTGAAATGAAGCAGATTTATTTTTGATAGTGCAGCTGCAGATGCGATTTCTTAATCCTCTGTCTCCAGTAAGCGTGGACACCACCATAAACACTCCATATTTGCAGTGTGTGTGTGTGTGTTTCTTGTCGACTTCCATGGCACAAAATAAAAGCTCAGTAAATATGGGCCTCCATATGTGGTTCTCAGCTGGTGTAAGTCCCTGAATGAGAAACATGTGAAGGGAGGAATTAATGCTGCACACATGGTGGCTGAACTTGAAAGCAATAGAAATTGCACCTGAGAATATTTTACACTGGGTTATGAAACGTTTGAAGATGAATGGGAGCTTGAACCCTCCTTAATGTATTGCATCATTGGTGTTTCCAGGGGGGCAAGGGATTATAAATGTGTGAGCTTGACACATGAGAGAGATAGCACTTCCTTCAAGTGAACAGCGAACTGCATCAGGCTTAAATAAAACCACTCACAGGAAGATGAAAAGAATTTGAAGAGAACGTATCTAGACAAACTCTTCCTGTCTCAATGGCTGGACTGTTGTTTGGCTTTGACCTGGATCCAAAAAGAGCTTAGTACCTGCTACCTTGCAGCCTTTGTAAAACTCAAAAGAGACCTACCTCACAGTTTATTGTAAGGATGAATGGGACAGAAATAGTTGTGTTTTTTTTTAAACACCAGTTAATTTATTATAATTGAAAATTGATTTAGGTATAGTATAAACATTACAGTATATCATAGTGTAATAATGGGGGTGGTGGTGACCCTAGGTATCATTCTAAAATTGTTCGAAACATCTCATTTCTCCACAAAGCTTTCTTGGGGTTTTTTTGTTTTGGTAAAGTTTAGCATTATTATTTCATGTTATAATGTTTATAAAACAGAGAGAACAATTATAACAGCAAACAAACATTAAAAGATGAAAAGCCAAACTATGAAATAGGCATGTAGAATGAGTAGTTGCACGTGAGTTAAAATAATACTCAAAGGCTATCAGCTTGAGGGTCTGAGAAAGATAGTTCCAGATTCTCCAGGCTTGTCTTGGAATAGATGGTTCAACTATATATGTCATAATAGAATGCCAAATCATATAAAAAGTATATAGAGGTGCTAGTCATTATTGAAATCTCAAATTAGGTGCGGTTTTCTTCGTTATACTCCACAAACCTTAGTTGCATTCGTAATTCATGGTTGGCTCAAACAACCCACATCATTTTTTTTCTTTTCAGAAAAGCAAGAGTGTCCCAGAGTTTTATCATCCCTCATATTTTGGATTTGTTTAAACTTCCAGTATTTATTGTATACAATTGTAGGTTCAATCTTTAAATGGAAAAGTAACACTCTTTAGCCTTTGTGTTCTAAACCATATTTCTTTCCTGGAATATTTATTTATTGCTTCTAGGATATGTTTTTGACATTTCTTTATTTCAAGGAAGGGGAATTTGTAGCCATCCATATGTTGAGGGGCTCCAACTCCCATCAGCCTCAGCCAGCTTGGCCAATGGTCAAGTCCTATCCCCTCGGGAGGCCCATAGATTTCCCAGTCTGTTTTTCTTCTTCACAATCTTAGCAACAAAGGGAAAAGACTCCCCCTTGCTTCAGAACATTTCCAAATCTGGGATCAATCTAGTTGGCTCATTATAGACAACTTCACTGGGGTCCTATACCAATGAGCCGTAATTTTAACATGATTTAACATCATTTTAACAGAGTGATAGCAGTGTGAATCTGTTGCAACAAAAGCAGCAGAGTGCAGTAGCATCTTACAGATTAAGGTAGCAGCATCCCTGCCAGTGGAAGACACCTGCCAATGCAGCAGTGAGTGAGGAAAAAATTGTGACTCATCCTCCTTTCTGCATTTGTCTATACACCCCAAATTTCCTCCAGAGGGACCTAAAACTCTACAAGAAGTTGGACACCAACCGCTCAGGGGTCACATAACTAGCTAGCATGCCAGAGTCTTGTTCAGATCAGTTTTAGTGGTGAGAGGACTGTGGGGAGGATTGCTAAAAATGGCCTCCCTCCCCCCCTTTCCAAGGATGGTTGTCTTCCAGAGAACAGAACTGAACACAGCCTAATGGATATATTATGGCATAAGCCTTTGATCGAGTTATTATTATCATTTAAATCAAAGCAGACATGTATTTGTCCAAATTGTTCCACATATAATGCCATACATGTACATTGAACTGTAAACCTGAGCTCCATATTCAGGCATACTGCAGAAAAACCTTCAGCTGTATGTGCACATGTAGATTCCTAGGATTGTAACCCCAATGAGCACCGGGCCAATGCTTGCAATCTATAGTGTAAATTAAAGTCCTGATAAAAGACTTCGTTTTCTTTGGCTACGTTTTTAGAAAAGCAAACTAGTTTGGGATCACCCGTACGTGCTGCTCTTCCCAATTAGAGTTGCAGAAAGAAAGAAAGAAAGAAAGAAAGAAAGAAAGAAAGAAAGAAAGAAAGCCAATCTCTACTTTCTAATGGAATTGAACCAACATACCAGATGAGCCATGTAACTAGGTATCTGAATTGTTTAGACACATTGGTTTGCTTCTTCATGACATGAAAGTAAACAATCTACAAATAGAGAAAAGAGACAGCTCCACACTCTGTATTATATGTTAGTTGAAGTGCAAAAAAACTGTGGTGGGACATATGCAGTATGGCTTCTTTTTAAACAAATATGTGTGCATATGTTGGGGAGCAGGCAAGGTAATGCTTTGCCAGGAGTTTTCTTGTTTATCCTACAACTCTCTTGACGAAAGCAGAACTGGTGCAAACTAATTGGGGGGTATTCCTATGGAGCCGTCCATTTGCAGAGTGAAAACATGAGAACTGAAATGAATGTGGGGTGGTGATAATGAGATTCTAAGTAATTTCCCCTAACTTGAATTTCCTTGGATATATTCAAAACTGATTACTGTTATGCATGCACTGTAGTGTTGTTTTTGAGGCAGGTGGAACTACAGTGCCCTAGTACTGAACTTGGATAGCTGATACCTTTGCATCCATCAAGAGAACTTAATTTAAGCAAATTCAAGATAAATCTCAAATGTGGACATTCAGTTGACAATTCATTTTCACATGGAATTGGAATGTTGATTGTCCGTTCAGTTTCAGGTGTTGTATGATACTTTCCTTTCATCTTTAAAACAGAGCCTCCTTATTTATGATGCAAGTAATCTGCCAATGGGCAGGATTGCCACTGAGCAAGTCTGGATGAAACAGTTCCTCTTCGGGTCCTCCTGTCTGCATGCACACATTCACTAAAGCCGCTATATTAACAGGGGAATCGCAGGGCAATAAGCCTAAAAGATATATGTCCAGATAAAAGAAATAACCAGTCTAGAAGCTAACTTCTTTTGGGACACACAGACTGTTTCACATTTGCATACTACTTCCTGCTTGCTCCCTGTGGTATATTTGCTCTTGTATTAGAACTGAAATGCTTTAAAAAGTAGGTTCTTTTAGTAAAGATTCTCTTGCTTCTTAATTCTGTAATTTTCAACCTTTTTTTTCTTTTTTGAAATTCATCTTTTCGTCTAGGTAATGGAAGGTGACATTAAGGCAATGGGTCCTGGCACCATCAATGTTGAAGATTTTGATGTCCCTCAAGATGTGCTGAGATTCTACGTTGCTACTCCACCTCTCCATGGTCTGATACTAAATGGAATTTATGGCAGAGATACTCGACGTTACAAACAACTAAGCCCAGCAGTACTCCATAAAGATTTAGAAATCCACAGCTTTACACTGGAAGAACTTAAACAAGGTTGGGGCATCATTTTATTGCCTGTTTATGGGGAGTATGAAATGCACTTGTGTGTGTGTGTGTGTGTGTGTGTGTGTGTGTGTGTTGTACAGCTTGAAACTCATCTTGAGAGGGACAATGTATAGAACGTATAGAATGTTTATAAGACGCACCTAGTTTTTAGAGGAGGAAAGGGGAAAAGCCCAGCTTTTTTGAGGATCAGCTGAAAGTGGTGCAGCTTTTTTTGCAAAGGGCAAAGCCCAGCTTTTTTGAGGATCAGCTGGAAGTGGTGCAGCATTTTTGCAAAGGGAAAAGCCCCGTTTTTATGGGGTTCAACTCACAGTTCTGCAGCTTCTAGTCCTACAGCCATTTCTACAGTTTCCAGACAGATAATCTAATCAGCCAGTCACATGTTGCTGGGGAAACAAACAGCGTCCCTCTGCATTAAACAATGGAGGCCTGGGCAAGGGGGCGGGGTTGGAAAGGGAGCCTTATCTCTCTCCCGATCACTTGCTGAACAGCTGTTCAGCGGCTTCCTTTCAACACCCCTTTCTCTCTTTGTAAAAAAAAAAGACCACAATCTGCTTTTGGCTCCTAGGCAATTCGGCTCCAGGGACCATGCATTCACTCCATAAGACTTTTTAGGAGGAAAAAAGTGTGTCTTATGGAGCATAAATATGGTATGACAGTATCTGAGCAAGGTAATATCTAAACATGGTTTGCTCTATCATAAGGCAAAGTCAGTGACTGCCTGCCCCTGTCCCTCCCCACTCCCAGTTTAAAAAGCACTCACAGTCCTCCTCAAACAAAATCCAAATGTAGCCTTTTTATTGGGTAATAATCTCTTTGGCACACACCATGGAGACTTGGTTGGTATGCCTACAGCTGCAGAGACAGAACAAAGCCAGCTCTGTGTCTTCCATTACTGCTTCAATGTCACTGTCCCAGCATCCCATGCCCTACATCCTAGTTGGCTCTCCTAATCTGCATGTAGCAAGTTCATTCGTCTCTTATTTCCAAACTGTATGTGAGTGCTGAGGAAAGGAAGCTGATTGAATATTCTCTTCCAATTCCACTTGTGGGGCTCCAAAGTTGGTAAAAAAAAAAAAAATCTCCTCTAGTAATACTGGAACTTGGTGGGGACACCACCCATTTAAAACTAGCTGGTAGTAGAATCAGGAGAGAGGAAAGAAAGCATTCAATTGCACCACACACAATTAATTTATTAACAAAATATGTGATGGTCTATCAATGGGTATCAGATATACTTGATTGTGAGATTGCTCATAGCTTTCCCTTCAGTATAAGGGTTTGTTTAGGCTCAAAGTGCACTCAGGGTTCCCAAACACTATCATTCATTTGTGGATGATCCAGTTTGTATTAAAAAGCAAATCTACCTAATCCACACACTCAGAAAACAATATGTGAACAAAAACACAGCCATTGTTAAAATTTGTGCTTCTCAGAATTTTGCAATGCAGATCTCCAGGCAAGTATTGAGTACAAAAATGCAAATTGCTGGTCAATGTGTGCATAAAAATGCATTTGTTGATGGAAATAACGTACAAAAATGAATTACATTAGGAGAAATTGCTTTGCAAAAATGTGTGTTAAGCAAAATTGTATACAAATGCATGTATATTAAGATAAAACTATCCAAAATGCTGTTTAATTTTCATGAGGATTTTAAAAAAAATCATGATAATGTGGAGAACTCACCTGAGGGCTTCTAGCAAGTCCTTTATTTCTCCAAGAGAAAGGCCAGGATTCTTCTCATCACAGGGCACTCACACCTATAAAGTATTACATTTGTCTGGTCCCTTTTAGTTACAGAAGCCATCACAATTATTTGTTCTTGTATTCATGAAGTTAACTCCTCTTATCAGTTAAGTAATTTACTACTCCTCTTATCTGTTAAGTAATTTACTACTTGACTTGCAATCAGTTCTATTTTGGGTATTGCAGGCATCCCCAAACTTGGCCCTCCGGCTGTTTTGGGAATACAACTCCCACCATTCCTAGCTAAGAGGACCAGTGGTCAGGGATGATGGGAATTGCAGTCCCAAAACAGCTGGAGGGCTGAATTTGGGGATGCCTGGGGTATTGGTTTGTGGGTCTGGTATACTACAACAATCCTTCTGTGTTTAGCCTTCTAGATCAGTTGTTCTGAGTCATGCGTTGAGCCTTGCTCCACCTTCCCTGGCCACACCCTCCCCCAAGTGCCAGTGAGGGAGGACAAGAGCACACACACGTCTCAATTTCTCCTCACATGGATAAATGGAGCTTCCAGGTTTAGTGATAGCATTTCTCTGATTACCTATTGCTAGTGGGTAGAGGAGCAAACAGCAGGGGAGAGAGAGAGCTGTTGCATTCATGTTCAGCTGTTAGCTTCCAAAAATAATCTTACTGTGGAAAACCAGGGGGGACTATGTGGACCTAAAGGGAACAGGACTTTTCTTAAGTTTGCATGTTCTTAAAAGTTAGATCCAATAGGAGATACTGTGGCAGTTCTGGGCATTCAGAAGGATCCAGCACTACAGTTCAGTTTACATAGGACTAGGTTGTAGCATAGCTGTCAACCTTTTCCTTTTTTTGCGGGAAATTCCCTTATTATAGCATTGGGAAACAGCAGGCAGGGTTGACAGCTATGTATATAGCAGTGGGGAACAGCAGGGAGGGTTGACAGCTATGGGTTGTAGTGAGGACTATGCCCACCAATAAAGAAAAAACAACAACAACAAAATCCCCTGTGTTGCAAAACAGAGCACTCCAAACAACAACAAGCAACATGTCGGCTAATAATATACTGACAATATCTTTATAACACTACAGTGGACGCTCAGGTTGCAAACGCGATCCGTGCGAGAGGCGTGTTCACAACCCGCATCACTGCGTCTGTGCACATGCGGGTTGCGATTCGGCGCTTCTGCGCATGCGCGAGTGCCGAAACCCTGAAGTAACCCATTCCAGTACTTCTGGATTTGGCGCAGTGCGCAACCCGAAAATGAGCAACCTGAAGCGGCCGTAACCTGAGGTGTGACTGTATACTGCATCAAAATTCATAAACAGAAGACATATAATATGTGCATGGAGTCACAAACTAATAAGAATCAGACAAATGTTCCATAACCAGGAACGGTAGGATTCATAAGTCACTGCCAAGGATAACTGAAATAGAGGCAGAATGCCTTTCCACAGTCAATATCCTATGCAAAATATACTTGGAAGTGAGTTGGAGCACGGGGGTGCTATGGGCACAGCACTACAAACGTGAGATGAAGACGATGGGTGCTCCAAACGTCGCATTGGGTGCTCCAAGCACAGCAGCAGACAGAACAGTTCTTCCAGGATAATGAACTGTTTCAGTGATAAATTTTCATCGGCAAATTAATAGTCCCCAAAGGTACATCAAAAGGCCGTGGATCAGCTATCACTCTAAAGTGTAGTAAGAGAAAAGCTTTATAATACAGCATCTATGTCTCCTCGCTTATTGTTGCTTCCTATTCTTTTCATTGGAGAATAGGGTCATGGCTTGGTGGGAGAGGATCTGCTTTGCTTGCAGAAGACCCCAGGTTCAACCCCCAGGATTTCTAGACAGGGCTGGAGAGTCCCCTGCCTGAAATCATTCATAATCAATTCCAGTCAGAGCAAATCATGCTAAGCTAGAATAAACCAATGGTCTGACTCAGTATAAGACAGCTCCCCATGTATTGCAGGGATAACTGGAACTTTCTCAGTGGGCAAGTCCAGCTAAAATTGGAAGAACTCTAATAGAACTGTGGTTGCAGATAATACAAGTAGATGAAAAATTAAAACGCAAAAGTAAATTTCTTATAAGTGAATATGGAAGAGATGCAGTTGCAAAAACATCAGTATGGCATATTCCAGTCATCACATGATGAATGGGGGCTCACATGACTATTTGCCTAGAACAGCAAAAAAAAAAAAAAAAAATCTTGAGTGGGGAACAAGGACGAATAATTTATCAGGTGTTATGTAAGCATGGATGAGACTTGTAAATCTTTGAAGGAGAAAGAAATGAAATTATTTGTTTTGAATGTTTCACAATGATCAATTATAAGCTTCTCAGTTTGCTTTAGCAAGAAACTAGATTTATGTTGTATGAGTAACGGATGGCCTCTACTGGAAACCACAGTTCATTGCAGCACGTTGCTCTGAAAGAAAGAGATATAAAAATACTTGCACCATCTAGTCCTCTGTGATACTTAAAAAACAAAAACAAAACGCAGAAGGCTCCTCCAGATGACCTGTTCAATGAGCATACATCCTCATTTGCTTATGAGTTTAGACTATGCCTGCATTGATCATTTGTTCTGATTTATTTGCAAGGAGGTTATACAATGAGCATACATCCTGATTTGCTTGTGGGGTCTTTATAAATAAATATTCAGGTTAATCATTTGTTCATTCCACACTTTTCAATGCATTTCCCTGTCACTTCCCTAACTGCAAAAGGCTTTAAAAAAGAAGAAGTGGATTTGTTGTAGGGCAACAGAATACTTCAATCCTCTTTAATTATGCAAACCTAAATTTCCGGTACATGCTTGAAACACTCCAGCAAAATCCTGACAGTCTAGAGGTGACCACAGAGAGATGTTTGTCCTTTACTAAGAGTAACACTGACCTAAATTCTTGCCATGGCAAAAATTATGGCATATAAGACTTGAACCTTGATTTCCCCATCACTAATATTCTATTTTCCTCCTTGCTTACTTTGAGTTTTACAAACATTTCTGTGCAGATTATGCACAGAATAATAATAATAATAATAATAATAATAATAATAGCCTGCCTTTTTCCCTGGCAGGGACTCAGCTTACAAGTAAAAATAATGATGGCTAAAAACATAGGGGGGAATAATTAAACATAAAAACCCAATCAAACATAAATATGTTGCATAAAACATTAAAATGTAATGTTTTATGCAACATATTATTTAATATGAAAACAAATGAGAAATCCCAGCACATTGTGTGTTCCCATAATATTTCATCTTGAGCTGCATCACACAGGCCAGTGACCAAAGCAAGTTGTGGCTCAAGTTTTCCCCAACCAAGAGAGCTTTCTGAAGAAAAGAAAGTTCATAGAATATTTGCTTGTCCTTTTGTGGTTAAAGATATCACCCTTTCTCTTGAAAAAATAACAACAGAAAAGCACATGTGAGCAAGAGACCCTAGCAGAGAGCTGGCAATTGAATGGTGCACTCAATGGCACCTCTTCTGCTAACACAATTGCTCACAGAATCAGCTCAGGAACTAGAAAGAGCAGATCACCTATCTCCTCAAGGTTGGCATCTGTGCCATGAGCTTACCAAGTAAAGCAATGAAGCAGTGCAGAGTGGATGAGCAGAATGGAGCCAGAGGCAATCTGGCATTCCAGAAAACCCAGCATTATTCTGGTTTTACATTGTTGCGTGTCGAGGTCCCCAAACCACCCCTCAAATGAAACACACTTCACACAGAAATTTAAGTTCAAGGTTTTTTGGCATAATTTTGGCCACAACTTTATTAAAATACAAAAATATGTGAGTGGTTGCTTAGGCATCGGTTCAGACTGTCTGTCCCACTGGGGACAGAACTGACATCCACCCGCCTGTGGAAGTCAGTAAAGGGAAAACACTTTGGGGAGAGAATGGGAGCCGGGGGTCTGACCCTCGCCTCTCCCCTAATGCTCCCAGGGGCTCTTGTGTGGGCCCTGGCCCTCGACCGGGGGATACAGACAAGCATGGCGAGCCCCTGGATTCCTTTAATGGAATTCCCCACTCAGCAGCAGCATTGGAGGGGCAGCCACAGCCAACCCTGCCCCTCCACCAACCAATTAATATCCAATGCCTAACCGCCAACCTTACAAGTTGTGACTAATTGCTACACAGTAGGCGAAAACCAAATGGCACCAGCCAATGAGCCAAATGCAAAAATTCCTACCAGGCCCCTGCCCCCAAAACAGACAACCCCATGACAGGCATAGCAAGGTCATACGCAGAGGCCTAATAATAGGGAGGGGGCGGGTGATCCGATGCACGCAGCAAAGAGGTATATCATGCTGCAAGCCAAGCAATATATAGTCATTGGGCTGTCCATCAACAATTGCAACATAGAAATCTCCCCAACACCCAGAGCCCAATCACAGCAGTGGCCATCTATACAATCCCGCCCAGCAACAGAGGGGTGACTTGCTGGCCCCCACTGCAACATGTGCTCTCCATGAAGGAGAACCCACTATATCATGTAGAAGGCCTAGGCTAGGTTTTAAAGAAGTTCAGTTAAGCATTAGCATTTGAACCAACAGTTATATAGAGATAGCACCTGAAATGGTATGCAGCATGGTAAAAACAATATTTAAAGCATCACTTCTAGCAATATAAAAAAGTCTCATCTTTAACAGGTGCTCTGAGAACATCAGTAAAAAATAAATCCAGGTCCAGTTGTCTTCAGCCAGCCCCAAAGACCTCCTGATTAAGCCAAGTTCTAGGCAGCTAACAGAATCCCTATCACTACTGTGATATAGCTAAGTATGTGCTTAGAGTGCATTCAACAGTTTAGGGGTCACCAAATCCTGCTCTGAACTGTGTTTTCATGAGTCCAGAAAATCCATCTCATCCCAGCATCTCGAGTGTCTCACTGCTACCTGCTCTATGTGCTTGTCAAAAGAAGAGGGGGAAGTTTTAAACTGATCTATGGTGGATAAAAGCTACCATGTCAAGTGAGTGTCTCTTCAAAAGCTAATAAAACACCACTCTTTCAGAATCTTGAAAAAACAGGCTGTCCCCCAATGATCTATTTACCGCAGCTTCTATTTCTTAGTGTTCAAAAACATACAAACTTACAGGTGGGGATCCAGAGTGCATGGGGAGTAGAGTCTAGAAATAAAAACCATTAAAACAAAAATACAACATAAAAGTCTTTACAAGTGCAGGAAACAATCGTGCAAGCTCTCCCCACCTCATGTGTTTACTTTAGCCCATTTCAGAATACTTGTATAGGGCTTACACACCCTCCCTCTTCCCCAATACATCACACTGGCTCTAATATTGAGCCACAGGAATAAGCAGGATGTGAATTGTCCCAGGCACTCATAGTATGGCTTCATGGTATCTGTATTTGAAATGCCCATGTATTTGATAAATGACAGCATTTAAACCAACATTTCCCCTTTCTTTCTTGGCAGTGCTTTGTCAGTCTTCTGTGATGGAAGGAATGAAAGCACTTAAAACATTTTAGTTCTGCATCAAGGAATAACATTAGTTATTCAGCTGACCTGATTGCTCCTAAAATATCTATATTTTAATACTCTTCAAATTTTACCTTATTTGCATTTTCTGAACATCTGTTCATACATTCAAGCTGCTTTGAAGTCATCCAGGATGCTCTGCAATTCTGTGACTCTCTTAATCAAAATGATGTCCTTTTCCATAAAAAGTCTGGTTTTGTTTTCTGCATGAGCCCAAGTGGGAAAGTTGAGTTGAATAGACCTTTTCAAAGAAATAAATGAGCCTCAAATGTTCATTTCACTTCCCACTGGTTGAGAACCTTGACCAACTCTGAGTGATTCACGGCTTTGCAGTGTATAATTCATCCATTCATAACTTGGCAATTATTATATTGATGTTTACACAACTAACTAGCTATGTAAACAGTGCCCAGTACCTTAGACACTTAAATATTCAATTAAAATAAAATAAAAATTGCAAACTGCAAATTTTGAATTAAGTGACCATATGTAAGCAGACTGATAGCTGAATGCTGGAAATTTGGCAGACAGGACAGGCTCATAAATGCATGCTAGCAGCATTCTAAATAATTTAATACAAGAAATATTTTGACATATTCATAACTGTATGGCATTTATTAAAAATATGCCAACTTCTCTTTTGCACGATGCACTAATATTGCTAAGAGGATCTAGTGGGTGTCCTGAAATAACAATTAGAACTCTGTGTGGCTGGTCTAGATGTGCATCAGAATGAGATGGTAGAATACTGAAAGTAGTAGAATGGGCTATTGGCTGCAGGCAGGGACTGCTGTTTTCCCTTTTAATATAGTAAGTTCTTTTTGTTTTGAACTAGCATCTAGAGTTAAGCAAGAGGGAGGCTTTTTATTTTTATTTTTAAAAAATACAACTGTGTTTTATACTGTACATTTTCATCCCCCCCCTTAAAGAATGCAGTTGTATCTCCTGATGTTTGAATAGAGTAACATATTGTTTTAACTCTATTAAACACAAATAACTTTTCACATTTAGGACTGCAGCCCAAGCACATTTTCCAGATATGTTCTGTTACTGTTTTTGGACTCAGTAGGCTTTCATTGTTCATCTGTAAAATCGTTCATGCTACATACTCTGTACAAGGAGCCGAATTTAACCAAGTTGTTGCACTAGCAGAAGGCGGCACAACTCATCCCACTAGTGCAATGGGGCTTCCCCTTCTCCTAACCCCCATGAGCCCTCCATGCCCTCCCCTGTCTTCTTTGGGAGGGTCAGGAGAACCCCTAGAATAGGTGGAGGATGTAGGAGATGGTTCCACCTGACAAGCAGAAATCCTTGAGCTGATGGAATGATCTCCTTACTGCAACATTGAATTCCACCCAGGAACTGTACAAGAAAATGTTAAAACTTGGTTAAAGGAGGGACCTGGGAAGCTGTCATAGCTTGCTGTAAGTATTCAGCTGAAAGAGCTTTGTATCCAAACTAAACCAGTCCCTAACTAAAAAATTAAAAGCCATGTGAGTTAGTTTTTGCATTTTCAAGAACTCTTCACTCAATGACTTCAGTGTTTAAAAGGACAGGAAGGAGCAGGATTTGTTATCAATAGAGGGCATGGGATAACATAAACTCATGAAGTCCCATCTTCAAGTGGTGATTAAGGGTCACTTTACAGACTTATGGGGGGGAATGCACCCCATAGTTTACATACATCAAAATGTATTGGTCAACTGCCCAATTAATTCTGGGTTCTATCCACTTCAAATTCTGATAATCCCAGCTGGCTGGCAATTCAGGGAATAAATGGGAAATGAATGATCTTAATGCCTCAAAAAGGCCATTTGGTGATATCAAGTTGTTCTTGGCAGTTCTGAAGTACCTTAATGGTAATCCTGCTATGATTGTTTTGTTTGAAAGGAAAGAACACGCGCAAGCTGCAGGATAACTTAATCAGTTCCTTAGAGTTTATGTAGCTTTGATACCCTAAATTCCATTTGGATGTTGCTTGTCTTTAGAATGTGGCACTTGACTGCTGTATTCAAAATACTCCGTTGTCTGTGGTACTTTCTCCGATAGGACTGATGCTTATGTACATGCATGATGACACAGAAAGCCTAGAGGATAGTTTCACCATTCAGCTGACAGATGGCAAGCACACAGTCCAAGGGACAGTTTACATCTTCATCCTGCCAGTCAACGATGAAATCCCTCATCTTTCCAGGTTAGCTGTTGAAGTGACATTCTATGCAAAGTGACTTTAGGAGAGGCAGGGGGGAAACATTTTATTTCTCTTTAATTGTTAACATGTTTGATGAATTGTTTATTGGCAAGAAGATGGATGTGTTGCTTGTCTCTTGGCAATTGTTAATTCTTTTCATTCTTGTTTCTTATGAAATTATGATCTTTTAATATAAATACTAAGGTCAGAATGCTGACATTAATTAATCCTCAACAAGTAGAACAAATAGGAAATATCAAAGCTGTGTTTCACGGATAGTAGGCTGGCCAGACACAACTACAGAGTGGAATTATGATGTCAGAATGGTTTGGAAGGAAGAGGCACGTTACGATTTCTAAAAATCACTTTATGCTATGGCAGGTGAATCTCTGTGATGTAATGTGTAAGGGCAGTGCATGTACAAAACAGATATGGACCTATAGGGAGGACATTGAGTGTTGTGGCTAGAGTGTCAGACTAGGACCTGGGAGACCAGGGTTCAAATGGCACTTGGCCATGAAGCTCACTAGGTAATTCTCAGCCTAGGCTACCTCACAGGGTTGTTGTAGTGATTAAATGAGAAAGGAAAGAACCATGTGTGCCACCTTGAGCTCCTTGGAGAAAAAGGTGGGATACAAATGCAATAAAATATATTTAAGTAAATTAATAAATCAAATATTTCAAAGAAAGCTGACTTTACATCAGATCCAGCATATTATTTGTAGTGATTTAGTACTGGCACATAGGGAGATTTTGTTCATGGCTAGGTATTTCAATGTCAGTTCTGCAACAAAAGCATTTTGTTGTAAAAGTAAGTTTGGGGTGTTTTTTTGTTAGCCAAAGTGAATTAACCACACCTGCCAACCCTATGGAATAGGTGAAAAGCACCAAAGGCTGATTAGTCATTCCTGAAGGATAACTTAATCAAACCCCAAATTGACAGCAGGGGCAGGTGGGGGTGGGGATGGGGTTGCAGTGCCAAAGAGAGGATATTCACCCAGTGGAGGAGGCAGCAGCTCTGCTATATTAGGTGGGGCCTTATTTTTGGCTTTACAAATGCTTCTCTACCCTGCTAAATGAGGCGGAGAGGACTTCCTGCTTTTAATAGTAGGGGACATCTGAAATAGAGGGAGTGTCCCAGGGCTCTGCCAGACTTCTACTCGTCCCAAGTAAGGGCACTGTTGTACGTGAGGCGGGAATTACATTTGTACTACGTTTGAAAGATGATGTTGGATTCTGAATTGGATTCTGAATTCCCCCGCCCCATGCAGTATTTATTTCTGACCTCTCAGGAACACAGGCTTGGAAGTTGAAGTTCACGAGGACAAAGTTATTTCCAGTGTGTCATTAGAAGCTGAAGACAAAGATTCTTTGAGGAATCAGCTCCATTATGTCATAAACAACAAGCCAAGATATGGACACCTGAAATTAAAGGTAATAATGATTCTCAGTGTTTTCCTCACACACAGCCCTGTCAACATGTGGCTGCAAACCATAGGCACAGCGAAGGTTGTGGGATGTGTGTGCAAAATATTACATTCAATATAAGAGACAAGTATTGGGATCAAGCTAGGCCACAACTATAATGATTACAGATGAAGCAGCTTTGGCATAGGCTCTGGGCATGTACCCAAAATTCAATCAGCCCGCCTGCTGGTTGATGGACAGTTGGAGCTGACCAGTGTCAGTTAGGGGTGAGCCCTGTGGCATGGACTGCAAACAAGAAAAAAAAACTGACCATTTGACACACAATACTATGTGCTATTTTTATTAATTTTATTTCCACACAAAACATCTTATATGCACTCATATGTGACACATCATGTACATTTCTCTGTGCTGAGGAGCCAAACTTGTCAGTGCTTCTGTGTCGAATATACATTGCAGTGATAAATATTTGTGCTGCTATGTTGAAGATGCTTAAACTAAAGATAGACATGGCAGAACAGGATGGTAGTGTAGAA
Source organism: Lacerta agilis (assembly GCF_009819535.1). NCBI lineage: Eukaryota > Metazoa > Chordata > Lepidosauria > Squamata > Lacertidae > Lacerta > Lacerta agilis. The sequence goes on from NC_046317.1 coordinate 36,351,783, forward strand.
GTGTGAGACTTTCTCTTCCCTCCCTTTCTTAGTATGAAAGGCAAAAAGAAACTGTACGCACACGGCGTCTCTTAAGTTAATATTTAATAATAGTGTCTGATAGCATAAAAGCAGTTAGCCTTGTCTCTTTCTCTCCTTCCCATTTATGTTCTGTCCCCAAAAAGGTCCTATATATTGATGCCCTGTTCCGTTGCTCTTTGAGCCAGCGCTCTGCAGCTATAGCAGAACGTTTTAACTGGCTTGTATACTGGCGTGCTAAACCACTAGGCTATAGTCTTCCTTTTATAATTAAGTAACTTGAGAAATCTGTTGAGATCAATAAATTTTGAGAACGCTTACATAAAACAGAATATAAAGTGGATAGTCTTGCCATCAGAACCCATAAAAGTCAGTCCCTTTATGTGACACCTCTACAAATGGCATTATGTCATTGCATAATATTAGTAGGAAACTAAGAATTTTGTGCAAAACCATAAAATGTAATGAGTTTCACATAATCTACCCATATAAATGGAAAAAGAGTGAGAGTGGGGCTTTTTTTTTGAAAGTGGACTTCCAGCTTTTTGGCATCTTGAAAACATAAGGAAATTTGGAAACCAGCTCAAAATAAAGATATGTTTCAGTAGTGGGCGGTTGATGTGATCTTTTTGTTTGGTGGGAACACGCACCTCAGCTGTTTTAACTGTTCAACCAGTGGTCTTAACTGGGGAAAGGGAATACCAAAAAGATCTGAAAATGGAAAATAGAAATAGTGCCAAAAGGGTTTTATTCCTAACTGAGCTAAAGTACTGTGTGTTGGTTTTTTGTGATCTCTAATAGTGGAAGCTAGAAAATCCTTGCAGATTCCTGCCCCCACCCCCCACTTTGGCATGAAGACTTGCAACCAGGAATGGGAGATAAATTCAATTTGGCTCCTTTCATAATGCGAACCTGCGTAATTTGCAGCCCCCGAATCACACATACATCATTTTATTTGTACGCCGCCTTTCCACAGCCAAAACCATGCTCAAGGTAGCTTACAACATAAAGAATTACATGATTACAAACATAGAAAGTAGTCATAAACCATAAATAAAACAAAAAAGTACATGGCCGAATTGAACTATCTACACATAAATCATTAGACACAAAACAAAGATACAAGAAGTTAACATCTTAACAGCAAAAACCCACCACCAACAAAAAAACCTTAAACAATACCCCAGCCCAAGATTCTGCTCAGCAGCCTCAGCTTTTGTAGCTGGAGTCAGTCAGAGCCTCACTCCCCCAGGTCAGGTGGGAAAAGGCTTGCAAGGCAGGGAACACGTCTTCTGGGACTCAAAGCAATGCATAAACCGAAATGTAGCTAACTTTTGAAATATGCATTTCTCCAAATTTAGCAATGCAGTTCTCTAGCCAACTATTGTGTACAAAAATTGCACATATTAGTATAAAGTGTGCTTAAAATGCATGTATTAGTGAAAAGAAACATTTTTTAAACGAAAACTTTCTTTTTAAAAAATTGCAAATTGATGCAGGAATGTGGAGAACTAGATTGGAAAAACAAAAGAAATGTGAATTGGCATTTTTGTCTATCCCTACTCAGGTTATGTCACATGCATTTAGTGTAAAGGTAAGAACTTTGTTAAAGATGCTAAAAGATTTGTAGCAAGGCATAACCATTAACTGTGGGCTTGGAATGTGCTCAGAGCATAAAGTTCATGCAAATGCACTTATCTCTGGTCTTGGACAACAGCACTCAGCTTGAACTCTACACTTGTAGAGGGCCCCCTGTTAATAATAATAATAATAATAATAATAATAATAATAATAATAATAATAATAATAATAAATTTATTATTTATAACCTACCCATCTGTCTGGGTTTTCCCAGCCACTCTGGATGGCTCCCAACAGAATAAAACATCAAACATTAAAAACTTCCCTAAACAGGGCTGCCTTCAGATGTCTTCTAAAAGTCAGATAGTTCTTTATTTCCTTGACATCTGATGGGAGGGCAGGCGCCACCACTGAGAAGGCCCTCTGCCTGGTTCCCTTTAACCCCACATCTCGCAGTGAGGGAACTGCCAGAAGGCCCTCAGAGCTGGACCTCAGTGCCTGGGCAGAACGATGGGGGTAGAGACATTCCTTCACCCACTGTCCAGTGTTTAGAAGGGTGGTTCCTTCAGGTCCCAAGAACATCTGACTAGGCAGCTCCTCAATCTGGACAGCAATGTTAGGTAGTTAGTCAGATGCCATTCATTCAAGGGTGACTCAGGGAGCATACCTGTTACCTAAATTAATTACTAGCCTGCCCTAAATGCCCAGCACAGTGAGCCAGCTTGAGCTTGGCTAGGTGGCCTCCTATCATCTCCCAATCACAAGGTCAAATAAACCTTACTGCTGATCCTACAACAAAATGTCTGACCTCTCAGTAGACCAGCTGGACACCACCATCCCTAAACAGATACAGGAAAGAAATACAGATAAGACAAAGAAGCCACACCAGAAGGCATCTCTTGACCTCATGGCCAATGCACCATCTAGTCCTGTCAATCCAGCATCTCCGATCACATGAAGACATCCAGTCCACCATCTTCTCCAGGTCCTGCCAAATGGCATGGATCAAAGATGATGAATAAGTAGGATGCAGGGGATGGGGGCAGTGGACACAAGGTGACATAGCGTGCACAGCAATTTGCCCCCATATCATTCCCCATTTCTCCACTCAGCAGACAGAAGCCCATCTATTCAACTGAAACTGGGTTTCAGACCTGCTGAAGAAGAAAATAATAATAATTAAACACCAAACTTAGCAACAGCTAGCCTCAAAGAAGTGGGACAAAGGCCACCATTCCAGCATTATCAATGCCCACCGGGGCTGCAGCTGTTGCTGTTCCAATGTGCAATGAATCTATGCCATTCCCAGAAGGATTGTGCTCAGAGTCCAAGGCATTGTGAACAATAACCCCAAATTGGAATTCTGTAAAAGGAGCACTATTAGCATGACAAAATAAACGCCTCAGATTTTTTAGAGCACATTGCACAGTTTCAGACCTCCTGGTGCCCCTATCAAAGAACACTACACACTCAATGGCGAGGGCCTAACCTGATGTATTATTTGTTGGATGTGCCAGGAACTCAGTGGTGTTCAGGGCTCCGGAAAATGCCACCCAGGCAACTGCTGCAAATAAGGAAACCTCAAAAGGTGAGAAATGCCACCCAAAGGACCTGAAAATGGAAAAGAGTAATAGTGCCAAAGGAGGCTTATGCTTAACTGAGCTAAAGTACTGCATGCTGCTTGTTATATTTTTGTTGATCCATTATAAAGGAAGCTAGAATATCCTTGTAAATTCTTTAGCAATGATGGAAGTGTTTTGCAGTACTTGTTTTTTGCTTCTTTTAAACATATAAAATTTTAATGTGTCCAAACGGAAGAAATCCTGTTGAGTTTAGCGTTGAAATTTCACTAATTTAGCAAGAGGAAGGAAATGGTCATCACAGTGAGGTGTGTTTACACTTCTGAATACCTTGGATATGTGTCAGAGTTAAATATGGTCTGTGAAGCGGAGGGAAATGAGTTCACAGCTTCTCCATCATTTCAGTTCATGTACATAAACTTATTTAATTCATGCAGTCAGTGAAAGGGTAATCCAAGTAAACATTTCAATGAGCTGGGACTGCGTCACAAGATCACTTGAATGGCTGCATGTGTCTGTTCACAGTGGCACAGTTCTGCAGTAATAGAAAGCTGTGTGTTGCCCCTACGTCAATTAGCCTGGAGGAGTCTAAGGTTCCTGAGGTTCCTCCCCCTGCTTATGGAATTGGGCTCTTCTGCAGCTCTCCCCACACCTCATCCCTCCACTGGCAGCGATGCTCAGCTTTGGGACAGTAAATGAGCACAAATGACAGTCCCCACCAATCGTTATTGGACTGGCAGCTTACCGTATTTTTCGCTCCATAAGACACACCTTTTTCCTCCTAAAAAGTAAGGGGAAATATCTGTGCGTCTTATGGAGCGAATGGTGGTCCCTGGAGCTGAATTGCCCAGGGGCTGAAAGAGGATCATGCTTTTTATTTTGCAAAGAGAAAAGGGGGTGTTGAAAGGACCCCCTCAGCAGCTGATCAGCAAGAGATCGGGAGAGAGATCAGAGTTCCCGGCTCCCTTTCAGCCCCGCCCTCCTTTGTTGAATGTGCTGCAGAGGGAGGTTGTTTGCTTCCCCAGCGACATGTGACTGGCTGATTAGATTATCTGTCTGGAAACTGTAGAAAAGTCTCCCTTTCCTTTAGAAGCTGCAGAAATGTGAGTTCAACCCCATAAAAACGGGCCTTTTCCTCTTTGCTTTTCCCCCTTTGGAAAAGGAGCTGCAAAACTTTTAGCTGATCCTAAAAAAACAGGGTTTTTCCCTTTGCAAAAAAGCTGCAAAACTTTTAGCTGATCCGCAAAAAAACAGGGCTTTTAGAGGAGGAAAACCAGAAAAATATTTTTTTTTCTTTTTTCCGCCTCTAAAAATGAGGTGCACCCTATGGAGCGAAAAATACGGTATATAAGAGCTGGAGGTTCCACCCTCTGCTCTCAACCAGGTCCTGGCCCTGACAGGTTCCTCTTAGTGTCTTCCCTTCCCAGCTAACCTCACACACAGCTAGCTAGAGGGTAGCTCTTGAGCTTGTGTCTGGCTCACCCTCCTGTGGCCTTTGGGGACAGATGAGAGTGGGGCAGTCTGAGAGCCAGCCAAGATCCCTGGCATCTGGTGTGATGACCTGCAGACCTGGGGCAGGAATGTCTGGATAATACTCCTTTCATGGTGGGTTGACACCATTTTGTGGTTCACCTCAAGTGCCAAAATGTGTTGAGATGGCCCTAACACAGACTGAAGAAGATGTCTTTATTTTTGTATGAAAAAGCCCTTCAGTTCTCCACAGGGATTATATTTAGTCATAAACCTTAAATCTGGCTGATATTACAAGACTGATTCATCTTTCTGGGTCTATAATGAATCCCACTTAGAAGAGATGGAGACACTATGTGAATATAGGGCCACTACATTAGAGTGAAGAAAATGAATGTTTATCCATTCTGAAAGTCTTTCAAAAATTGCTTGCTTTTGGATAGAGAAACTAACAGCTGTAAAAAGCAAAACAAAACCTGAGCTAGTGACATAGTGTCAATGGATAGATTTTGTTGCATGTATTATTTCCATGTTTTGCTGCTTTCAGTTTTGGAATACGGTAATTGCAATAATGCACAACTCTAGTCCTGATTCATATGATTAGTCAGATCATAGATGCTGCATTGAAATGAAATGTTTGTGATATACTTAACCACTTGGAAAGCAACCTTGCACAGCTTGTTATATACCAAGATGTATTTCCTTTTTCACATGAATGTATTATTAAGTAACAAACTCTATATAAAAATGGACCTAAATGAACAGGAAGGTAAAAGTCCTGAGTGTTCTATTTTCAAGTGGCAACCGCACTACTACTAAATGTGTGAATTGGGCCTTTGTTTTGTATTCACTGAATGGGCAGCAGATTAGGTGGCCTTGATACAAAGTGAACAGGTTTTTACATCACACCTACTCTGCTCAGAAATGACTGAGGCATAAAGCTCTTTAGCCTTATGGTACCTGGCTCAGGCCTCATGTAGATGGTTGACTGCAATGTCAGACAGCATCAAACCCTGGCTGGACAACATGTGATGTGTATGCAGATTGCATGTAGAACCCCTACATCAATGCCTGTTGTTGGAGAGGGTCTTTTATCTGCTTTCTAAGTACTGCATTAATAGAAACCCTCTGGCTTATATTATCATGGCATCTAATTGTCTTGAACCTTCTCTTGGAATAAAACCAGCTTCTAGCTAGGTAAGCAAGCACAAGTTGAAACACCTGGGCATCAGCTATGGAAATCAGGGTGTGCTACAATGGATCCATCTGCATCTCTTGACATGCACTAGGGCTTTTTTCTTCTTCTTCTGTGTGACTGGTTGGAAAGCAGGATCCAAGAAGAGACAGGTTGATGGTGCTTGTCTTAAGGGCACACAGAAAAACATTGTTTTTTTGACACACATGCTAATAGGTTAGGCAGATCTCTGTGTATTTTCACAAATGTTAATGGTAAAAAAATAACTAATGGCTAATTACCCGAATAATTTTGAGCAAAAGGGGTATAATGAAGTGTCCGTTTTATAGTAGTGTGGCAGGTCTTCAAAAGACTCAATGAGCCAAGACACTGTGATGGGCTTGGAGAGGGAAGTCCTAGGTTCAAATCCCTACTCAACCATGAAGCTTCTTAGGCTACCATGTTTTTATGAGGATAAAAACTGGAAACAAAACACCAAATGTTAAGTACTGGATACAAATATGGCAGAGAACCAATGTTATTTCTCTCAAATAAAGTCAATCTAAAACGACTTACAACATTTGTAGATGTTTTAAGGATATGCAACAGGGTCAGTCACAAGTAACCAAATGCCAAGTTAAAGGGTGGCTTCCTTTAGAAGGGTCAAAAAGTAGCTCAACACCCTTTTCTACCAGTGAAGGGCCATAGCTCAGTGGTAGAGCATTGGCTTTGTACACAGAAGGTTCTAGGTTCAGTCTCTGGTGTATCCACATAGGACTGGGAATGTCCCCTGTCTGAAGTCCAGGAGAGCTCCTGCCAGCCAGAACTAGACTGACCAATGGTCCAATTCTGTGTAAAGCAGCTTCTAAAATGTTCACTGTATTCCTCACACTGACTCCTGCCACAGCCTTCAGACTTCTGTCTAGGCCCATATTGTGGTAGCTAATAGTCATACCTGCAGCTCCATCCCATTGGCTTCAGGCCTTGCTGTCAGTGAGTGAGACCTTAGATGGTACCACCTGCTGCTTCTTTTTCTGTCTTTTACCCTTCTAAGTTCCAAGTGTATGTAGGGACATTAAACCCTGGTCAGCCCCAGCTGTTCAGTAGCTCTTAAAAGTTATACATATTGAACAGCTGTGAAGATGGCTATCTCTATAGCACGTGCAGCTTATGTGTGTGCATGCATTTGTTTCACCCACCCATTCCATGATGTTTTTCAGACCACATCAGCTTGGAGCACTCTGCATCCTGGAATGAATTTCACTCAAGACGACGTGGACATGAACCGCCTCTGGTATTTCCATACGAACGTACTGAGTCCAGAAAGTCACGACAGCTTCCGATTTTTTGTGACAGATGGGAAGAACAGATCTCCACCAGAAAGCTTCTATATTTTCATTAAAAGTGTGGCTAAAGGTAGGAAATAAGGGATGGAGAGTTTGGGGTTTTTACTTTCAGTATGTTATTAGTTCTTTTGGGGGGGACCAAGCTGTGTTGCATAACTACAGAGGGGAGCGGTAGAAGGCCCTGTGTCTCCTTATGTGACACTGATGTGCTTTTAAATGCATGGGTGAAGTTTGTACGCCAGCGATCTCTAAAGGATGCCATCTCTTTCCAGGATTCTGATGAACCAGCTAATTAGAATCCAATCCATTATGCGCATAACTAATGGCACAAGTTTACAGATCTGTCGACTATTATGACTGCATTCCCCCGTGTCTGTTCGTGACTAGTGACCAAAAGGAAGAGTTCAGTTCTGAAATCTCTGAATGTGCCGAGAGCCAGGATTATATCCCAGTTGAATTTCAAAGCTATCAGGAGTCTAGGCAGCTCTCAGAGTTCAAGGCTCAACGTTCTGAGGAGGTGTCCTTAGGAGATCTTGGAATCTTTTGCAGATGGGAGGAGGGATATGTTACAAGCCAAGCTGACTCCTCTCACTATTCTGTCTTGAGGTGGGAGGGTGAAAGCCCACAGAATCGCATGAGGCCTGTTCCAACTATTGTTGCCGAGGCTTTTTGGAAGTGAATAGAAATCACGTGGAGACACACAGGAGTCCTCTGAGTGTTAAATATTTCTAAATTTGTGCCAGGTGGCTTTAATTTATTGAACATAGGTTTTTGTGAAATAGTGCTCCTGTCAGGAAGAAGATTGGCATAAGAGAAATGGAAGCTGCAAAATCTCAGGGGGTCTTCTTTGGCGAAAAACCTCTATTGAGTCCTCCTGTGACTTGTGCTCATAACTGCTGAAGAAAACAGGGATGCCATCTGTAAACTGTGATTCATAAACACTCTGTCAATCTGCCACGTTACCCTGACATCATAAAATAACAAGGAGCAGCATTGTAATAAAGAGGGAAGGTTTGCAATCAACCAATTAAATACATCTAATTTATTTTGGTTACAGCTGAGGCTTTATTTATTAGTAAACATCTGCATTTATTAAGGAGATTTTTATTTTTATTTAATCTGGACAAGTCAGTGCCAACTGGCACTTTTGATAATCTATTAATCCTAAATAATCATCTGGGCTTTTCATGTATTTTTAGGGGGTAGGCGGAAATAGAAATAATTCAAAATTAGACTACAGTATTTTAGCATTTCTTTTCAAGTGTTTCCATCAAACCTAGAATCAGTCAATGAGTTGTTGACATTTTATTAATTCATATTTACAAGAAAAGTGAGGTTTGAATCTATAAATGCTGTTCCTCCTTCCAACCCATGCCAATAGGAGCCTTAATCGAGCTCTAGTTTTGTTTTTGTTGATCAGAGATCTATATGTGGGCTTAACAGAGCAATCCTGTAGTCACATTATGCCTGGCCAGCAGATCCAGTCCTGCTGCACTAGTGGAATGACCGCTATATCCAATTCAAGGAACAAAGAAAACGCACAACCTAAAGAAAATACAAAAATGGCATAAAAACAACAAGACATCCAACCTTCTCTGGAAGCACCATGAAACCCTACCATCCAGGGATTGTGCCGCAAACATTAAGCTGCAACACTGCAAGAGATGGTTTTCTTTCAATGATGTGAACTCACTTCTATAAAAGCTTCTCCAAGGGGCATTTTGAACTGTACTTTAAAGCTATAGTTTATAAGCACTGCACAGCAGCACAGGTGCTCTCTGGGCAAACTCGCCCACAAAACAGTGCGTCACTCCCATGAAGACCTCCTTTCCCAGAGTGAAGCTGGAAGCACCTGCCCCCACAGCCACTGAAAGTGGGTGAGTGGACAGGCAGGCAGGCAGGCAGACAAGGAAGGAGGCATGGCAGCCTTGGGAAGGGCAGGAAAGAGCAAAATTGCAGACAGGCAGGCAGTGGGATCACTGTGAAATTAAATCTGGATCTCACATGCCAATCAATTTTGAAATACCTTTATAAATATGACAAGCCCAGCTCTACCTAGCACAGAGTCAAATAAAGGAAATGCAAACCAAAATCCAGGAATCTTCCTGCAAACAGTGGATTTAAGATTGCAAACATTTGCATTTCACTATTAATCTAATTTTTCTTGCCGTTAGGTCTTTTTTATGGTGCTATGTGTCAAAGGTAACAGGAATCGAGGAGTGCAATTCATTCTGAAGTTGTCCCACTGAATTCTCATTAAGCATTGTAAGCCAGAGCTAAACCGTACCCTATAGATAGCACAGGGAGTCAAGACAACTGGAGTGATGCAATTGCAGAGATGGCTGCTAGTCTGTTTCTTTCTCATTATCTTTGGCACACATGTAATGTAATGTAATGCTTCAGACTCTAGAATGTGTATCTCTCTCCCCTCACCCCACAAGATCCTTTCACATTGGTCCTAGCTAGACCCATGTGACAAGTCTGTTAGGAAACTGACCTGATACTGAGGCTACAAATGGAGCACTCTATCATCAGGCTTACACTGTTTACCAAGATGGTGCAGAAGGTTTGATCTTTTCACCACCACAGTTTTGGGGAAACTGTTGGACACTGCAACAAAAGGTTGCAGAAGAACAAAAGTGAAAAAGTGTGGTTTTTTGTGTTTGTTATTTTGCCAGGGCCAGAGCATTCTAAAGCCAGTTGCTTTATGCTGAAAAAAAGTAATGCAAACTAATTAAATGGTGAAAAATGCAAATATGAGTGACTGACTTTAGGCTCATCAGCTCCAAATCAGCCTCAAAGATATCAATATAGTTTAAAAAATGAAAATTTCAGAACGTTTTTCTTCGTATACTTTCATAAGGTGATGTACAAATGAGTTTTTCCGATTTGTAAGCTGTTGGCCATCATCCATTTTTGCTACTGTGCTTTCTCACCCAGCCTTTTGTGTTCTCATTTAAAAACAACAACAACACGCTTTCATTTAAAAAAAAATACTCTTGTTTGCCATCCTAGGTACACTTATTCGTAGTTGGAAATGGTGTTTCAATGCAAACAATTTCAACTCCTGATCCTAGTGGGCCAGCGATCCAAATGTGGATTGCTTAGAATTGTTTGGCTGCCCTTTGGCATATAGCATAAGCACAGAGGGAGATCATAAGTGAGAACCAGGGACTGGGCTCTGCACTCATGCAGAGCTGCCTCCTTTCCCCTCCTCTCTGGTACTAATTCTCCCTCCTCTTAAGTTATCGTGGCATAGTGTTGCTTATGCAACAGTGCTAATCGAGCCCTAGATTACCTATTAGGGCCAAACTAGGTGAGACAACATTCGTGAAATCCACGAAGAACTGTCCAGATTGAGATGCTGGTGGACATGAAAGGGTGTTTTAACCCATTTCCCCCTTCAATCTGGGTCTCCGCAAGCACAAATAGCAGGTGCATGGGGTCTGATCCTAATTGGGAACACAGCAAGGAGCAAAGGATTAAAGGCTTCCTACTTCCCTATCAGTAGCCTATACAGCTTGGGGTCAGGATACCGAAAATATTGTCTCAACCATGATATAGCCAACCAATCACTGAAGGAAGAGGGTCTTCAGCAGATACCATTTCATTTGGATCAGTTCCATAGGATGTAGGACTTTTACTGTGGTTGCACCTACCCTCTGAAACTCCTTGCTGTTACATCTTACTTATTTTTTAATTCATTAAATTTATATTCTGCCTTTCCTTCCAAAAGAATCTATTGTCTTTTGGTCACCTATTGAAGAACTTCCTTTTCCAGCAAGCCTTTAACCTGGGTATTCTTATCTCTGTCTATATCTATATTAGATTTTAAATTGCTTTTTATTGATGTTTGCTTTTTTTTTTTGTTAATTGCTTTGGAGTGTTTCATGTGATGCAATTTATAAATCACATACATACACACATACATTAAATCTGGATTTGGCCCACCACATCTCCTATTTACTTTAAAGTCTAGTTTGGATCTTAGCCAGGATTTGCAAAGCACTTTAAAACTAATTTCTTTCAGATCCAAACTTGACAGGGGCATATTTCATGTGTCCTTGTCTTTCACCTATAAAGTGGGAGCCTGGACAAGTCTTTCTTTTAGAATACAAAGAGCATGTGAGAAAGGGATGCTGAAGTTTTTTCCTTCCAGTCCCCTCCCAACCTCCTGAGCCTTTCCTCTTCAGGCCACTGCCTTGAGCACTTGTCTCTTACCTGGCTCCGATACTGAGAATGGAGACAAGTGGCTGGTGCAACCACCTGAGAGGACTGAAGGTGTGAGAGGAGGAGGTTCAATGCTACCCAGGCGACTGCAAGACATTTTTGCTGCCTGAGGCAAAAGGACAAGATGGCATCTCCCCCCCCCCCCCCATTCCACATACAGAATCTGAAAGTACTGGCAGTTGAATTTTATTTTAACATTGGCAATAGAGCAACATTTCCCACTGTACCCGCTGCAGCAAGCTAGGTGCAGAGCAAGTAAGCTTAAAGAACTCGGGGGATATGGCAAGGGGACTGCTGCTGCCCCTTGGCTAACCTCCCCCAAGGCAGCTCCCTCACTCTGCCTAATGGTAGGGACGGCCCTGAGTGCCATTCTCTATGTTCTCCCTTTATTGTAAAAGTATGACACCCACCCACACCAATCTCCACGTTATGTGTGAATGCAGTAGACATGTAAAACAAAAATCCTGCCTACCACTGTCCAGTCAAGTTTGCCCCCCCCCACACTCTTAATAAGATGACAGCCCTTCTGAGGATTCGCTAGGCACAATTGCCACCTCTGGTGCATCAATAATATTAAACCCTGGTTGAGAGGAGGCAGAAATTCATGCCAGAGAAAATGGTGGTGGAGGAGAAGGAAGTGCTTGCGTCTATGGTCCCCTTTGTATCTCTTAACCAGTGTTATGTCTGCCAGTTTTTTCATGCACTTTGGGGACTTTAAGGACTGCAACAAATCCAGTAGCAGGAGAATCACCCTTGGCAAGGTTACAGCATCACATAACCCCATCAGCTTAAAGTGCCACGCTGTGCTTAGCACATTAGGGCATTTTGTCCATCAGCCCATGTGGGCCTATTAACTTAATTGTTCTTTGTTGAAAGTGACCCATTTGTGTGCGAAGAGACAGTTTGCAATAATAATTCTTCATAAAGGGGAGAATATGTGGCCAAATTGTGCCTGTACCTGCATGTTAACCTCCCCCCCTCCACACACACATACACCTTTGTGTACTCATGTGCATTGCTGAGCGTGCCCACATGGGTGCTTATATACATTCTTCCCTAAACACAGAATCCCTAAGGAGGAATGTACGTTCTGAAATCCCATCCTTTACTCGTGCAACTCTCGTGCTGCACAAATGAAGATACAGGTTTTCTTCAATAGCTTTTAGTTCTTATTTGGCACAGAGATCTTTACAGGCACCAAAGGAATCCTTTCCCAGCCTGGTTTGGCCAAAGTCTCTTTCGTTAATCCCCACAAAAGCTTCGTCGCTGTGTTGTTCTCTTAATGTCTGTTTCTCTGTGAGCTGATTTCACTGACTCCCCCCCCCCCTTCAACCCAGTTCCCCCTGTGGAATATTGAAGGACTGAGCCACCCCCTCCCTCCACAAACACCCACCCACACCCTTTAATTTCTCTCTCTCCCCCCCCATGACTGATGCTTTTCTCTTTCTCTCCCTGCTCCCTCTCCCCCCTCCCTTTTATTTTAGGTGACATTGTTCTATTCACCAAACCTGTAACTTTAACAGAGGGTGACAGGGTGACCTTGACGACAGATGTTCTTATGGCAACAGATGGCACTGGCAAACCCGGGAAGCTGCTGTATGCCATTTCTGTGCCACCTGTGCATGGTCAGATTGAGTACATCAATTATCCCGGCGTGCCCATTTCCCGCTACAGCCAGTTGGATGTCGTGGCCCAGAAGGTTTGCTACGTTCACGACAATAGCCACGAGGCTAGTAAGGATTCATTCAGGTGAGAAGGCCTCCCCGATTATCTTCTCTTCTCCTTGCGCTCTCCCCTCGCAAAACCTGGTTTTAAGACATGGAGAAACATATTTCAGGGGGCTAAATGTTAACATAACTTCTGCACGGCTCTCGGCGACCATATTACAGTGCTGAAATGCCTGGCATGAAAATGCAGAAAGCGTGATATGTCCTCTCCTAAGTTCAGCAGCAAGTATCACCCATTTATTAACTGTAATGTTTTAAGGCCCCCAGTCAAGAGTAGTGGAAGATGTGCACACATGGCATTGCAAGATTTTCGTACTGGCTTTTTAATGAATTTGCATATGAATTCAGATCCATACGTTCCAGTAGAGCCCCCCCCCTCCCGCCCCCAGCCACGCACCCGTCACAGGTATCCTGGGGCACCAAAGAGAGACACTGCTAATTCTGTTACTGTTATGCTCCACCTGAAACTGTAGTTGCTCTCTGGGGTAGGGTTTTCCTTTTTTTCCAGTCGGCAGGGGGGGGGGAAAACAACACCACAATATTATCTGAAATCATTGGTAGAAGTTAATCCAGATGGTGGTGTCGTTACTAAAGAAAAGCATATGTTGGCTATTATGGTACTTAAATGTAATGGTTTTTATATACCTCGAGTGGGCAGAAGTTTTTTTTTGGTGGTGGGGGAATACAGCAGAATTTCTGTCTCTCCCTCCCTTTATACCAAGTACAGCAGAAAATAGATTTCATCTCCCCTTTTTGCTGAATTTCCCAACAGATGTGGCAAGTTTAATGGATTAGAAGCTCATTAATACCACCCTCCTATAGGAAAGAAGCACCCATATTGCTTAAATCAGGAACAGGATAAGGACTTAATTTATAGCTCACTTGGGTATCGTCCTCTTCTAGGTACTTTGCTCTTTTTCACATGCATAGGCGCTAAGCATAAATTATATGCAAACATGAATATTAGGGTCCCGACACCATTTTTTTGTTTTGTTAGAAAATCAGTTTTGGAAGATGATGACAGAGAGCAAGGAAGCGGGGGTGGGTGGGGTGAAGATTTGGGGTGCTTAACTCTTTCCCTGCCTTGCTGAAAGCTTGCAGCTGAAACCCAGTGGATGTGGAAAGCTGCCTGGGACGATTTAGGAAACAAGAGGCAGGGAAGGTGTTTAACTCTCTCCCCACCGCTTCCTCCCCCTCCTTTTCAATAACTGTCTCCTGTTCCTGCTTTTCTAAAAATAAAAATGGTGCTGGTCCCCTTAACTTGTTTCTTCTTTCCAGTTTAAAATTGAAAATTATTTATACTCCCTTTGCTACTAAATGGGCACTCTAACTAATTTTATTCTTGCAGTGATTAAGTGTGTATAATTTCCTAAGAAATGAGTTAAATTAACAAGGGGAAGAAGCAATCGGTAAATCATGTAAACGGTCTTTTTCTAAGTGAGGTTAAGACCATCATTAAATAAATCACAGGCCCTAAAGCATGGCCGTTTTTTCCTTTTTCGTTTTTGGTATGTGGAAAATATTTTCTTCTCTTCTCCCTTCCTCAATAAACCTTCTGTCTCTCTGCTATGTGTGTGTGTGTGGGGGGGGGGGGTCAGCTTCATTAGTGTGCTGACTAATCCTGGTTTGTGGCTTTAAATGGTGTAGGTACCCTCAGGGCCAGTGCTAGGGTTTTTTGCGCCCTAGGCGAGATCACCTTCTGGTGCCCCCCCCGGCCAATCCCTAGCACTGGCCCTGCAGAGATTTCGGGCTGCTCCCCCCTTCCCGCCACTCTGCCGCTGGCGGAGGGGGCGGAGAAGCCTGATTTTGGGCTGCTCCCCCTCCCCCGCCACTCTGCCGCTGGCGGAGCAGCACCGGGCAGCGTCAGGGGGCAGGCTGGCCTGTGCCCCCTCCATTTTGGCACCCTAGGCAACTGCCTGGTTCACCTAAATGGACGCGCCAGCCCAGGGAACCTTTCCTAAACTCTTAGGGAAGTTCTCCTCTGATCTCTCTTGCTCTCGCTCTGCACCCCATTTCTTTCCTACTTACCAACATATCTTTCTACTCTTTTCCTGTCCCTAAGCTTGCCACTATCATATCTGCAAGGTTGCCTTGTGGGGCAGGTGTGAGCATGGGGCTCCCCCTTTTTATTGTCCAATCATAATGATTTTGTGCTCATGATGGTACCAGGGTGATTATAACAGGTGATTATTATATGCAATCCTGTTTTCAGTGCTTCCCGCCCCCCCCATCTGCAAAAACTTTGTATGCCCTGTAACGTCTTGAGATCCTATAATTTTTTAGACCACAAATGTTCTGGGCTGGGTTGTCCCTCTTTGGTGCGTGAGTGCTTCAGGTGGCAGTAATGTGGTGTCCTTGAGGAACCATCACAGAACAGCTAATAAAGCAGAATTGTTTGTAGACTGTCCACTATAAATCCAGTGCTAATGCATTGGCGGAGGAAGGGGGTGTGGGAGTGCGGACCACCCTGGGTGTCATCACTGGGGGGGGGGCGACATGGTGGCTTTGGCAGGTGCCTGCATGCTCTGCACTGCCTGAAATGGCAGCATGGGACTGGCGCCTACCCTCCACCTCTCCCTAAGCCGCCCTACAGCTGAGGGGGAGGCATCGGAGAGACTCCAGGCAGCATGTCCCCCCCCCATGGGCCGCTTGCCCTGCCCCTGGTGGGAGTATACGCGAGCTGCACCAGGCACCCAAGCGGCTAGTTATGCCACTGCACTAATGCACAAATATTGTGTCACTGGCATATTGCAGAATACACTAGCAACCCATTCACCACAACCAGTCTGGAGGGTCCTGTGGTTACTTATTGCCCTGTTCCATACAAGACCATGCTGTGAATAAGAAAAGAATTGCTTTTCACCTCGACAGTCACTCACCCAGGCTCCTTTGCCTCAAACACATGTTAGAGAGCAAAAGTTAAAGCAGGAGTTGAGATTAACTCAGTGCCAGCATGAATTCAGATATCGACTACAATCTAAAGTTTCTTTCAAGTCTAATTTCAGTGAGTGGGGAGACATGGGAGGAGACCTTTGTGGGCAACAGGTGTGCCTACAGGTGCTTTCTTGGCAAATTCGGCCTTATAGGTGATCAGTAATGTGACTTGATTGAGACTGAGCTCGACCACCATCATACCTAGTTATGGCCAACTGAGGTCAACTCTGGATCCAATGGGGAAAGTTTCCCCTTGTACAGACCTGGAACTCCAAACTCTGCTCCATCCAAAAATTGTGCCTGAAAGAAATTTCAGATGAGATGGCGGCTGATATTTTATTTTGTCTGAGATACAATGGAATTCATTTTTAATCTTCCGGCAGCTTCCAAAGCAATTGGACAAGCAAACCCCTGTATTTTAGGATACAGTGCAATTTCATTTACTTGGATGAATGGCCTACACAGATATGAAGTGTGAGTTTATGAATGAAACTGTGACACTGAGGAAGAGGGTGTTGAACTAGGGTTCATGGGACTTTTGCCTTTGCACAAATTTGGAACGTATTAGAATAGTCCGTCTGCAGAGACAGATGGATCCAAATGCTCCTCTGACGACTCTTGGGGATTTCCCTCTCATATCTACAATAAAACCTGTGAAAGCCTTGGTTGACCTTTGGAATGCAGAAATGGTGTGAGTGATGGACGCTATCACTCTTGTGCTTAGTAGACCCAAGCTACTCTCCACATCACATCTGATTTTGGTTCTTGGTACAGTATTTCAAAAGAGAGGTGTCCATACTCACATCACCCCAATTGCACTGGGAATTTTACATCTTAATGTTAACTGGATGGGGGTGGAGAAAGAAAAGGATTCTGAACACAATCTCAGCTACTGTTCTTATTGTATATTCCAAGACTCATTCCTTCTGCTGAAAACCATTCCTGAGGCTGAGCTCCACCTCTGACACAAAATAAGCCCTATCCCGATGGCCTCTTTTATTCAGATGTCCTTCTGCCTATTCAGAAAGTGAGAGTTTCGTTGACATTGGATGATGTGGAAGGACACCCATGGAATTCAGACAGTTGTGAGATTTGGATAATTGAGGTTCAGATAATGGGAGATTTCATTTTGTCTACACATCTGTTCAGCGTAAAACTTACGTTCTCTCCCATTTTAAGATTAAAAAATAAATAAATTCCCAATTGCTCTCTCTTGGTAGCTTGGAAGCAAGCTGCTGCCACAATGTTGTCAGCTCTCAACCATGTAACTGGATCCAATATCCTTTCCTGAAATGGAGGTTGAGCACATGAAAGAGATTACGTGCTAAGTATGTGTAGGAGAGGACACCATCTGTATGGTCCTTCTAGTGCTCTGCATTGGATAATTTAACCAGGTACACAGGGAGGTCACTGTGGGGGTGGGGGATGGATATAGAAACATCTTTCCAGCGCCTACAAAGGGTTAAAAGGAGAGGGATTAAAATATCCTTTTATTTTTATTTTTTATTTTTATTAAAAAAAATGTGCACTCTAAATTAATTTCTGCTGGTAATCCTGATCGGGTTAAATAACTCCTCATTATTCTGCTACGCAGCTGAGGCTTCTCAAAATGTTTATCTTGTTTTGTAACTGGTACCTTCTGGCATATTCCAGTGCCAACTCTCGTAGCTCCTGCTATATTTCATTCTCACTATTTTTGGAATGGAGCTGCTGGTTCCAGGTGATTTAATAAATTGCTTTTTTTTTTGGTGTGTTCCTTTTAACTTACCCATCTGCGCAACACATGCGTAACTTGCAATCTGTTGGCAGTTTGCAGAAAGACAAACTGTCAGAGCTGCGTGCATTTGACAACTTTGTTCCCAATTAGATTAGTGGTAATTTTAACAGATTTCAGGCCAGTCGGGAGAGTGGAGAGGGGGAGGGGGGAAGAGAGACGGGGGGGGGGGAATGACATGTTATTAAAGCATCAATTTTGACAGACCTTGAGCACATAGAGCATCAGTGTAAATTATATTAAATGCTTTAATTAAAGCTATGAAAGATTTACCCTTTTAAGCAGTAAGTGATTGCACGGCAAATATAAAGGGAAAGTGGATAACAGTTTCCTAAATGGCTTATGCTGTTCGAGACGGTGCACCAGTCGCTTCCTCCACCGTAATCTATGAGTGTAATGTTGGAGGCATCGTTAATTATTCATAGCCACATCTATGTAGCAGATGTGATTAAAAACATGAAGAGTAGCAGTTGGAGACTGGAGCACTGCCTATTTCTTTCTTTCTTTCTTTCTTTTAAAAAAGCAAAACAAAACGCCGTGGTTCAAGCTCCCTTTCAATACAAAGCTGCTTAAAAATTTCCAGAGAATATTTAGTGCTGCGGTTAGATATCTCTGGTTTTGTGTGCACGCACATGCACGCCCCATCATAAAGAAACTCTTATTGCCACAGTACAGTGAATTCTGACTGATGCTGTATGAGCTCCAGGGCTCACTTGAAGTTGCCCTATTCATTTCAGCACAGGTAGCAGATCTTACTTACATATCTGCCCCCGTCCCTGTGATAAATGGATTGGCTCCTCTGTTGAAAGGAACGTATCACTCCATACACCAAAGAGCATAGGCCAGGGCATATTGGGTTTGCAGCACTGAATCTTGGACTCCTCTGCATGTTTGTTTCTTTAAGGTATTCATATACTGTGGAATTGTCAGAATTTGTTGCTTGGACTGAAGAGCAGAAGAGAAACTGGGTATCTGGAAGTGTGCATCTTTGGGCACAGGGGTGAGCCGGGGCGGGACGCTCCGCAGTGCCTCCGATGAGTCTGCCTCCTCCCACTGAGCCACCCTACAACTGAGGGGGAGGCAGCAGGCGGACTGTTTGGGGCAGCAGAGAGCCTGTGGGCGCCCAAGCCACTGCGTCACTTCCAGGAGTGGCTCGGGCGTGCTGCAGGCCCTGTAGTGAATGCCACCCAGGGTCAACCCCCTCAGTGGTGTTACATGGGGTGGCCCGCCTCCATCACACCCCCTTTCTCCGCCCATGTTTGGGCATTGGCACATTAGGGCATTGGCTTTTAATCTATATCAGTACTGTATTCAATTACCTTCTGTTTCGTTCAGTATAATATTCACAAACATTCTGTGACCGCACAACAGCTCAGCCTATTAGCAGACAGACAACAGGCAGACAGAAAACAAATGACCGAAAAATTCTGGGATATGCGCTATGTGCATGATGTGTATGGCACACCATAATGTTGCATGGGAGCAAAGAAGGGCCAAGTAGAATTAGTTGGATATGATATGGGGGTACTGGGATAAGTGATTTATTTTGAGAGCATAATTTGGATTTCTACAGTTATAGACTAGGGTTGGGGTGCAGCTCTGAAATCAATAGCCTAAGAACCAATGCACATAGAAATGCATCAAAGCATAATGACAATGTGCCATCACCACTCTAGGGTGTTCCTTGATTTTACAAACATGGACATTTGTGCACAACAACTTTTGGTTTAGAAAAAGTTCTATTTTTATTTGTTTAAATATACTGCTTATTTATTGAAGTTGCTAAGCTGTCTTATTGTGAGAAGGTACAGTAGCCAGAAGTCTGAGCCTTCTGGTCTTTTTAAAAAAATAGTGAGCCCCTCATATCTCAAAGCAGGTTGTGGTTATAGTCAGCCCTGCATCCTGGGTGGGGCGAATGGGTAGACTGCCATGCTTCACACACACCCTGGATTATTATTTTCGGGGTGTGTGTGTGTCTTTTTAATTTGTGGCATGACAGACAGTGACAGCCTGCATTTAAAAAATGACAGCTTGTTTGAAGAAGAGGAGCAATATAAGAACAGGACCCAGTTATTATGATGAGTAGAGCAGGATTGGGAGCCTATTTTGCTAAAGGGTGAAAGAAAGACATAACTTAAAGTGAACTGAAAAATATGTACCCTAGATTACTAGGGATTTTTTCTTCTTCTTCGGGTGAAAGAGGACTGTAGCTACAGGCAGTCAAGCTTTTGAGCCTGGTATTCCAGGGAATCTCTCAAAAAATGGAACAGATTAAACTTCATTCACACCTGAAGAACAGCGAGGGCCTTAATTTTCAAGCAGAAGGGTTCTAGAAATATGAATGGTTATTCTCTAAAAGCTGATGCCACGTTCTGCTATGCTTTAGCATTTGATTCATGTCATTTAATTCCTAGTGTTCATACTAAATTTTCTAGTAACTTGACCTTTACACAGCCTGTTATGTAAGTTAGCACACTCTCTGCATGGAGGAAGAGGGAGGGTGGAGAAGGAGCAGGCAGTGCAGACACACTCCTGTAGTGCTGCTCAATAGTGGCGGAAATGCGGCGTGGCGAGCAAAGGAGGCCTGACCACGCTCTTTTTCACTGTTGTGTTATGATTACGATTGCAATGAAAGCTATTAAAAGAAAATGAATGTGTAGGTAACAAATCAGATGTCCATTCAAATCACTTAGGCTGCAGTCCCAACCTTACTTACTTGGGAGAAAGCCTAATTGAATTCAATAGGAATACCTTCTGAGTAGGCATGGTTAGGATTGTGCTGTTTGTTAGCCTTTGTTTTTTGCTAACAGTAACAGAGCTGGAGGAAACTCCAGATTCTTAGCTGGCTCAGGTGAGTATTTATTTGTACCACACAGCAGTCAGAAGCTGTAATTGTAGAACACTATACTACACTATCGGCTCACTTTATTTTCTTACGGCAGCCCCTGGAAATGATGGTGCGTGTGTGTACTAAAGTAGCACTGATAGCAGACAACATTTGTCTTAATTAGCGCTAATGTGTGAGAAGTATCCAGAGAAGCAGCAGATATTGACATGCAGAGAAACCTGAAAGCAAGCTATAAGGAAATTAACCAGTGTGCCTGAAGATATAACATCTCCCAGGCTTTGTGTCTGAATAAATTCTTGGTTATTTGTTGAAAAGAACACAGTGAGAAAACTTAAATGGTGTTTCTGAAGACTAGGCAAGTGAAATGTATACTGAAGGCAACAGAACAAAATGAGAATATCTACTGACAAAATGCCAAGAACCTATATTAAATTGTCGTCCTGTGGGGCACAGTTCTATGTTTTGGTGATGGATAACAAGTAGCATTTAGAGTTTGACAGTAATATCCTGTCTACTCAGGAAAAAAGCTCTACTGAGGTCAATGGGATTTACTCCCAAATAGGCGGGTATAGGATTACAGCCTTAGAAGATTCAAATCATTCCTTGCTTATTGCCAGAACAATAATTGCAACAACCCTGTTAGGTAGATCACAATTCCCTTCTTGCCGATGGTGAGTTGTGGCTGAGAGATTGTGGTTCCCAGCAATGGCTACCTAATGAGTTTATGGTAGAAGGAAGACTTGAACTGGGAACATCCTAAATTACAGTTTAGTGGAAAGGGGTGTGACTTAGGACCAGAGCACATGATCTGCATGCAGAAGAACTGAGGTTGGATCATCTCCAGGTAGTGGATCCTGAGAGGATCCTGTCTGAAAACTTGTAGAGCCTGTGCCAGTCAGAGAAGACTGCACTGAGTTAGACAGAACACTGAACCTGACCCTTGGGATAATGTTGCTTCCTACATTGTGTTTCACAAACTTATTGATCAGTTTCCAAAGCTGTTTGCAGGATGCAAAAATAGAAACTATTAACTCTGTAAATTCTGTGGTATTCCTGTAGTTATATAAAGAGCAGTATTGAAACTTATAGGCACTAAGGAATTTTTTGATGGTGAATCCATTGACACTGAACATTTACTGTGCAGTTGTGGAACGTTCATAAACATTTGATATGTTGCAAGTATGGAGCTCTACGCAGCAGGTTGCTTGAAACAGTCCCATGACACACACACCAGTCTTTATATTTGTTGCCTTCCTCCTTCCATCTATAATAGCAGCGTTGCCTTTTGGACACTGCTGCCAACACCAAGAGAGGCAAGTGAACTGAAGAGCTCTGAGCCACTTTGGGTTAGGCCTAACCCCCTTCAATCCTACAGGCCATGGATGAGAGACAATGGTTCTCTTAGGCCTTTGGTTTCAGTTGAACCAAGTAAACATGCAATTTCATTCATTCATAGCTTTGCTGCCTCCCCTCCCCTGGCTTCTGACTCAATCTATTTATTTATCTAACAGATTTATATGCTGACCTTCTGTCAAGGGACCCCAGGCAGTTTACAATTTTAAAATATGAAACACAAATTTCAAAATATAGAACAGCAGAGATCTCACGGGATGACTGATTCTCCCTTCAGGAGCCAGCAACATGAGCAATTTGGCTGGGCTGCTTTTACTTCCTCTTCTTTTCATTCAGTTCTAGATTGCAAGCTTTTCAAAATAAGAGTCCATTCACAGGACTGACATTGGAAGTTGGCATAACTGGGCACCTGCCAAGGTCCATTCACCAAGAATCCTCAGAGCCACCTGACCTTCCTCTTACCTACCACCAGTCCCCAAGTCCCCTTGACCTTGCTCCTTTGTTGTTACTGCCAGTTCACCTACCTGCTCCAAGGAGTAACTATTGGGAGGAGAAAAGGAAAGGAAAAGTAACGTTTTGCCCTCCCCTTCTATGAAGTGGTACAAATTGGCCCAGAGAGCAAAGCAAAGGAATGGGCACACAGATAGCTCAGTCCACTGAGAGCATCATGCCCAAGGGTGTCCTGAAACCAGGAACAGGGCACTGCCATTCAACTCTGTCTAATGCCATGTGTAGCAACGGAACCATATTTTAATAAATAAATAATCTTCCTCTCTTCTCTTTTTTTCCTGAAATAGTTTTACCATCAGTAATGGTCATATGGAGAAAAAAGGCCTCCTAGAATTGAATATTGAGCACAGCGACCAGATTCCGCCTACACTGCTCACAAACAAAGGACTCCATATTGTGGAGGGGAGTATAGGTTTTTTAACTTCCGATATTCTTCAGCTTACAGATGTAGACAGTCCAGTGAAAAACCTCACCTATATCATCACACAGTATCCACAATATGGACATTTATACATGGGGGATACGGTCATCTACTCGGGCCAGTTTACACAGCTGGATGTGGATAATGCAAAAGTGTACTACAAGCACAATAGAGGAGGTGGACACATTGATAAATTCTCATTTATAGCTACGGACAAAGTCAACCATGGATTTTTGGTTAATGGGCAACTGACAGAGGCCTCCACAGAATTTACAATACAGGTGTGTATGGAAATTATATTTCTTCTTTTTTCTAAACATGGTAAATGAACTCACATGAGGCAAGACAGTATTTTGCCACCTGAGAGGGAAAAGTTGATGAATTTATCATATCAAACGTTATGATGGGAACTGTGCCCAAACTGTTGACTTGGGTCCAGAATGTATCTTCTATCCATAAATATAATAAGAATCTTCTGGATCAGGCCAAAGACCCTTCTAATTCAGCATCTGTTCTCACAGTGGCCAACAAAATGCCAATAGTAAGTCCAAAAGAAGGACCATAGCATCTGGGAGGCGTTCAAAGGCACACAGTCTCCAACAGTGGAGATAGAAACTAGCCATTGTTCATGGAAGGTTTGAGCGTCAACAAAAGCTCCCACTGGAGGGAGAGTGCCAAATTTCACAAGTATTTTTTTTTTTTACTCTAGCAGACACAAAGCATTGCCTCTCGCACTGTTATGTAGGGTCCTCCAACACTCCAGAACAAATTTTCAGGGGTGCATGGGAAGGAGAAATCAGCTATCGTCACCTCCTTTTTCTTCCTCCAGCTGGAGTGTTCTGTGATTCGAGTTCATCTCATGGGAAGTCTTGATCTGAGCCATTCTATTCTAACTGTGCCTATAGCTAAGAGGGCATGACCTTGGATGGAAATGGCCATGGAAGCTCAACAGTGTGAGCCAAACGCAGAGTGAGCAGATACAAAGGAGAAAAGGGTTCTTAATAATCACATAGAATGGGGGAAGGGGGAGCAGGTTTGGTTTCCTCTTCCTCATAAGACGTGTGCCAAAATTCCATCTCCTGTGCAGCTGTTAAAGGTATAGGAGCTGTCCTTTGTGTCTGGTTAATCAAATCACAAATAACCTTTTGGGAGTATTACTGTGATAATCATCAGAATCCAGATCCATGGGGTGGTCAGAGATGGGCAGGAACACTCAAAACAAACCTCTAAACTGGCTGCATGATTTGGTCCCAAGACCCACTGATTTCCATGGAGTAAACATCTAAGTGTTGCTGTTTACCTGTGAAATTTAGCTCTGCGCCTTTAAACCTGCTGCTTGACTTTGGGTACACATTTAACTGCTTATTCAAGACTGAGAAGCTTAACATGTCTGGTAAATCAGCCTTGGTGGCCACCAGAGAGAGACACCTGGCAAAAGTTCAGAAATCAGTGTTTCGGAAAGATTGGTTTGACCAGCTCTCATGTGAGAACATGTTCCTGACCAAATGCAGTGAAATTCTAAATGACATTTAACTGATCCCTTGCTGCTCTTAACTATGGTCAAACCCTCCAAAACCTCACAGGGTGACCAGGTTCAGTCTATTTAGGTCTTTGCTTTTTGTGGCTTGCTGTTCCTGTTTTAAGGGTGCATTTTTGAGTAACCCAGTTTTGTCATGGTTTATTGAACAGTCTTGGGAGACACTTGCATTTTAAAATATGCTTTTATATGTTAAAACGTGGAATGGGGGGTTTCTCTTTACTGTGAACAGCTGCAATGTGTACACCCCGATCCTGTGCTTTTTCTTTTATTACTTTGCAGTAAACACCACTGAGTTCAATGGAACTTACTCCCAAGTAAGTGTGTAGCCTTAAAGTTATAGGTTACCTTATAAATTCAAAACCTACATTAATCTCTTATTGTTATAACTCATGGTGCAGTTTTAGGAGAATTGCAGATTTCAGAACACAAGGAGTTAATGGGAAGTAGCTCCTAAATAGCATGTTTCTTAAATCTCATGGCCTAGTTTACTAATCAGTTGTCATAAGATGTCAGATAGGGAACCATCACTTAAGGACTGCCGAATGCAGTCAGTCAAGCAACTAATTGGTTGGACAGTGGCATGAAGGTGTATCTCCCAGAGGATGGTGAATTATCAGAACAGGTGAAAAAAGTTTGGATAGATGAGCATCTCAGTGGTATAAAACTCAACACTTGGCCGAATTACAATGATGTCAACGGGGAAGGTAGGGTTGTTCCCTTCTTTGGGGACTACACATCACCACAGTGGACTGAAATACCGTCATTCCCCTTCTCTGGTCTAATTTCAGATTGAAACTGCCAGTCAGCTGAATGCTTGAAGGAGCATGACCCAAGCTGTAGGGGGATGGCATACTTGGATGGTTTTAAAAACAACAACAACAACAACACTGAAAAAGCTTGTGCTTTCTATTCCATGTCCCTTTGCAACTTATCCCAGCCCTTGCATCCTTTCCCCCAGTCAACAGATCTAGCGATCCATCTTAATTCAGCCTCTGGCTGTAACCCACTTCCCTTTTTCTGGTTTTTCCCCAAAACTTCACCACCAGGAGTTACAGTACTGTTCCCTGTGAAATCTTTTTGTTATTTTCTCTTTTAGCACCTGTCCACCATTTTTAAGATGCCGGTCCTTCTTTTCAGAATAACCACATCAATCTGTACTTAATTTTTTGCATTTTATCACTAGATGATTTATTTTGCTGATGCATCAGAATCCAGATGCCCTTTGAAGCCATTCCCCAGTGTCCTGGTACATAAATAATAGCTCATTTGAAATCCCAGAATCCTTAAAACTACTAAAAATAAAAGTGGGAAATGGAGGGAATACAATTCTTCATATTGGGAACCTACTGCTGTGTGGGATGTCATGCTGGTTTTTATGTTTATGTTTTCCCAATTGTATTGTAATAATAATAATAATAATAATAATAATAATAATAATAATATTAACAACTATTATTATTATTATGGGATGGAGATGCTTCTTCAGGTATACTGGACCGAGGCCGTTTAGGGCTTTAAAGATCAGCACCAACACTTTGAAGACAACGGCAAGGGTGTCTGTATTTTCATGCAACTAACTTAATTAAGTGGAGCAAAATGCAATTTCACGTTTCATGTGTAATATTCAAGTTGAATACATGGTATAGATCAGGAGGAGGGAATCCTCTGGCTCTCCAGGTATTCTCCCTGGGCCATTGGCCACGGCTTTAGAATTAACGAACAATACAAATTCTCCTTTTCACCTTAATTTTATTCCAAATGTGTTCTCTTAACAGGTAGAATGTCAAGATAAAATGGTTCCAAAACTCATTGTAAAGGCAAGCCCAACCACTATACAAAACCTAAAAGACGGGAGGTTTGCAGTACCGATCACTGTTCACAACTTGAAAGTCACCGATGCCAATAGCAGAGATGAGGAACTCGTCTTCAGTGTTCGGAGACATCCTTTCTTTGGACATCTTGAAAATTCTGGAACAGGTGTTTTATTTCTTTAAACTCTGATTTAGGGGCTGGACCTATGAAGGTGAACAAACTGGACAGGACAGCGTTCTGGGATTAGGCCACAACTTTATTGTTTCCAGATGTAGGTTGATTTTGGCTTAGGCATTGTGTGTATATCCCTCTCAGCCCTGTGGTGGAAGGCTGACATGTGACAGGGTCAAGCCTTGGTTCAAAGGCTCCTCAGCAAGACTCAGGCCTGCATGGATGGCCCTCCCAAGCTGCTGAAGGAAGCTCTATGGCCCATTTGCCAGACACCTTGGCTTTGCGATAGAGACCTCCAACTAGACCCCTCTAATAGGGTGCGATATTATCACACAGTTCTGTGGGGGAGGTGATGTACCACATCACACCCCCCCTCCTGATGTTAGACTAAAAGGATTCCACCCAATGCCTTATCTGCTACCCAAGAGAGCCACTTGCTCCTCACACTGTTATATAGATCAATTCTAGTAGGAGAATGAAATAGTAAACTATGCCAATTCTTTCACAACCCAGGGCTATTTCTTGACTATTTGTTTTGTGTGCTTCTCTTTCCATTTGTGCACATGGAGAACAGAATGTGTGACTCTTTCATTATGAGCCCAAATCACCAGTATTAATGCCATAAGATGTGAAAAGAACCACATGATGTATGGATTGCATGCTTGCCCTTCATGTGTTTTAATCATGTGCATAATCAGCCTTTGCAGGGGCAGAAAGGTTGCACATATTAAAATAAGCAAAATGGTTACCATGTCAAGGATATGGGGGACTTGTGGCCCTCCAGTGATGATAAGAGCTGTAATCCCAACACCCTCCGGAGGGTCACAGATTGTCCATCTCCCTCTTCAGTGGCATCTGTTTCCTTTCAGTTCTGGTGAGGCAGGTTCAAGCACAACGAGAGTTTAAAGAAATAAAGAAATTATCTCACTCTATTTCTCTTCTGCACTGGATTAGTAAAGATTTGTGTGCACTCTTTACATTTGTCCAAGCTTTATTATGTGAGGCAAAATGGTTTGAATTGGCAATTTTACGGACCTCACCTGTGAAATTCAACCTATTATTGTTGTATAAAAACATAATTCACATATGAATTAGAGGGCCATTTACATGTAAGTTAAATGCATAAGAGTCTATTTTGTTTCCAACAAGCATGGCAATTATGTGACTCACTGGTTATCTAATAAAGTAATTAACATTTGCCAGCCTCTGCAGCCTCTGAAACACTGTCTTAAAACATTTGTTTGAAAAGTTGCCTTGTCTCAGCTGTCATTTTTAACATGATGGAAATAATTATCTGGAATAAGGTTAGACAGCTTTAAAATAATTTGAGTTTCAAAGCGTTTGGAGCTATAACTGAATATCGTAATGTGAAGGCAAAAAATTAAAGTTACTGTTGAACATCCTGTATAGAAAAACATATATTTACTTTATGCTGTTGCACACACTCTCTCTTTCACTCTGCAACAGGCCGTCTTTTGCAAAACTCTTTTACACAACGTGATTTAAACCAGCATAATATTCGGTACATCTTAAATCCTACCACTGAGGTAACTTCAGATACTTTTGAATTTGAAGCTTCAGACAGAGCAGGCAACACGATAGTTCCAGAAATGTAAGTATGAATATGCTTAATAAGAAAATGTTTACTTACTCCACTTATATCCCATCTTTCCTATAAGCAGCTCAATGTGGTATACTCTGTTCTTTCCCCTGCCTCACAAGCTATGAAAAGATAGACACTTCATAGCTTGCTTGGAGTTTAACACAACATGGAAGAAATGGTTCAAGGTACATACATACAACTCTGAATGTACTAAAAGGAACTGGTTGATTCTGTGGTATGCTCTACTGAGAGGAGGAGGAGGAGGAGGAGGAGGAGGAGGAGTTTGGATTTGATATCCCGCTTTTCACTACCCGAAGGAGTCTCAAAGCGGCTAACATTCTCCTTTCCCTTCCTCCCCCACAACAAACACTCTGTGAGGTGAGTGAGGCTGAGAGATTTCAGAGAAGTGTGACTAGCCCAAGGTCACCCAGCAGCTGCATGTGGAGGAGCAGAGACGCGAACCCGGTTCCCCAGATAACGAGTCTACCGCTCTTAACCACTACACCACACTGGCTGAGAAGGTTTAGTGCCTTTGGTTTGTGGTCCCCCCCCCCATAGGATTCAGACCATATAGTGGTACCTCGCAAGACGAATGCCTCGTGCAACGAAAAACTCGCTAGACGAAAGGGTTTTGCGGTTTTTTAAGTGACTCGCAAGACAAATTTTTCTATGGTCGTGCTTCGCAAGACGAAAACGTTTTGTGATTTTCCCCCCGCACAATGCATCCCTATGGGAAACCGCGCTTCGCAAGACGAAATTTTCGCAATACGAAGCGACTCGCGGAACAAATTAATTTTGTCTTGTGAGGCACCACTGTATTTCAATATAAATCTAGGGAAATGACGTGAAAAGCATTATAAAGTGTTTTGTGCCCTTTTGTTCCTTACTCCAGGAACAAAAGGGCACAAGAGGCTAGACTGTAATAAAGTGCTGCTCATATTTATTTTATCTGGGCTGGTGTGTGTGTGTGTGTGTGTGTGAGAGAGAGAGAGAGAGAGAGAGAGAGATGGAATAGTGTGAGAAACTACAGATATGAAGGGACAACACAGTTCACCAATCCTATACGTAGTAGAACTAGTGAAAGAAAGAACTGCAAACGAAGAGAAAAAGATATACCATCTAGCCTGCTTCCCATTTCACCATCTTTTTGGGTACTTCCAGGCAGGGGCTTAATATTGTAAATGTATCATTTGAATACCCTCCCCCCTACCCAAATATTGGATTTTCCATGGAAAAGCTAGATCTGAATTAAGTGGTTGGAGGGGAATAGAGGCTGGCATATCAGGTCTCAACAATGGAATGAGGGGTACCTGTCTGAAGTACCCAGAACTGGAGGAATGGGTCTGAGAATCCCAGCTATAGCAAGGAATAGCAGAGTGGGGAAGCGGAACAAGTTTGAGCTTCCTCCACCTGCTCATATGATACTATTTGCTTACAATGCTCTGCTGCAGGCTGTGCTAGGTGGGAGCATATGCAAGTCTCCCTGACAATAATACCTCTTATTAGGGGGACCATAGTGTGTGAGCTGTCTCTAACAAAATGTCTAGATGAATTAATTTTAATTAATTGCAACTTTTGGGTGTATTCTTTTGCTGCAGTGCAGATGTAGCACAAGAAGTGCTACAGTCCAGGACTGGCCTTTTTTTTGTCTAATCAGTTGGTAAGGAGTGGCCAGCGGAGGATGTGTTGCCTGTGTCACAGCGGTTCTCCCTGCAGTGAGGGAAAAACAATCTTTACCAGGAACATTTCAAAAACTCACAATTCTGCAGTACAATATGCAACCAGGAGCCATAGAAAATACTGCCTGGGCATGCCCTTTATCCCACTCTCCTCCCATTTGCAACCCAATACATTTTAACCTCTCTGTTGCTCAAAAAATCATTGCTGCAGAACAATGATTTTAAATCCTTGCAAGGTACAGTTTTACTGCTTCTAAAGCAACTCAGAAATGACTATGAAGCTGTATATCATGTGGACAGAACGCACTTTGCATTATGAAATGAAGCCTGGAAGCCAAACTTTTCAGGCTGTTTGTTGCTTGCCTCTGTTGTTATTTATTAAAGTCTCAAAGAATAAGCAAACCATTACCATGGCGTCTTAAATCTGCACTTGTTCATATATCAGTGGGTGAATATATGATGGGGGGAAATTCAGAGAGAGGAATGCATAAATACTGAAAATAAATAAAGAGCTCCACAGCCCTAGGAGGAAGGGAATAGCTCATGCACCTAAAAAGATGTTTTAGGTCCTTAAAATATAATCCCACTTCTTATATCCCCAATGGATCACTCTGCTCCGCAGGAGAAGGCATTCTTCATATACCAACATGTCAAGCACTCTGTCTTTAGTGTGGCCCATCTCTGTTATCTTTTCGGCAGCTATTGAAGACCTTCCTATTCCCACCAGGCTTTTGAGCAGAGATATATATATATTTAAATCTCAGTCTATATCTGAAATTGATTTGATGGTTTTTTATAGGCAAAATTGTTTTATTATTTAAATATTTACAGGTCACGCTTTTCATAAAATATATAGCAAGGCAGCATACAACATGCAAAATTACAGCAACTTTGAGAAAATGTCAATAAAAGTTTGTTGAGAGGGGGGGAAGAAGGATATTTCAAAGGCCTATCTGGATCATACTTCAGTATGTTTTTGTTGGTGATGGTGTTTTTATGATATCCTATGATATTTCATAGGAAGCCATTCATGAATTGGAGTGAAATGAAATGAATGATATGCACCATTTCGGCAGAATCACACTGGAAACAGAGCAGCACCTGCTTTTTCTCCTGAGACATTGAAACTGATCTGCAGTCTCAGGGGTGCAGGGACTTTCAAGCTGCTGCCAAGGGGTGACATCATGTGGGACTTTGTTTTCAAACAGTACTTCAGAGCCAAAAAGTAATGGTGTTTGCCTTATTTTAATTATTGTTTGTTATAAGAGGAATATCGTGTTTTTCCTTGTATAAGACTAGTTCCCCCCCCTAAAAAAGAATATCAAAAATTGGGGGTGTCTTATACATGGAAACATCTCCCCCCATTTTCTTAAATTGGAGTCCCCCAAAATAGGGGGGCATCTTATAGACGGAAAAATACGGTATGTAGTATGTTATCAGGGTGGAACGAGCTACTGAGAATCATGCTCCACAGCAAAGGCTAAGGAATCAGATGAAACAAAATTTATAAACAGTTTTGAGGATCCAACAAGTAGGATATAAATCTCATTTAAAAATCACCAATTGTTTAAAAAGCAACAATTAAAAAGCAAACATTATTAAAATTATAATATATATGTGCATTTAAAAGATCACATACCAATTGTTACAAGGAAAACATCGCAGCACCAGCCCTTTTCGTAAAATCAGCCAGTTCCTGTTGGAATAAGAAAGTCGTCTGCTGAAAGGAGGACAACCAGGAGGGAGCCATTCTAGGCGGGGAGTTCCAAATTCTGGGAGAAGCCACCAATAAGACCTTTTCCCCATGTATCTGCAAAGTACACCTGTGAGGGCTGCAGAACCAAAAGAAGGACCTCCCCAGAAGATCTCAGACCCTGGGCAAATTCATATGAGGGAATATGGTCTTTGAAGTTTGCACTTCTCTGAATTTTGCAATATAAGTTAAAATGCATATATTAGTTAAAATAGCATGCCATTATATAAGGGGGAAATTGCCTTGCAAAAATATGTATACTAGATGGCATTATATACAAAGATGTTTATATTAAAAGAAATGCAAACTGAAAAGCTGCTGAATTTTCACAAGGACTTGTTTTTGTTTGTTTGTTTTGAGGTTATATATGCTTCATATCTTTGCAGGAAGGTCTTGAGTTTGGAAAGAAGTGTCCATCTTTTCATAGCTTGTGGGGCTGGGGAAAGAACAGAGTACACCACATTGAGCTGCTTGTAGGAAATATGGGAACTATTGACAATCCTTAGCAATCCCCAGCACAAACTAGAATACCTCTACATTTTAAGAAATATGATTGCTATAGAGAAAATGTCCATGGCTTTTCCCTTGAGAATGCACTCTGTTCTAGCAATTTAGAGCCATGGGTATATTCTTCAAATCACTTTAAGTCGATAAGTTATCCCATAACACACTTTGGACTATCCATTTATACAAATGTTTAATGTAGTAAAGGAGCAGTAAGAGCATGAATGTTTTGTTTTTCTAATTGCTTACTCTATGGGTGACAGAGAGATTCAAATCTATTTTATGTTGAATCTATACGTTCAAGGTCTGGAGTCTAGACTAATTTTGAAGTAATACATTTTGAGGGCCATGCTCCCCCAAAATGTTTAAGGAAATAGTATAATGCAGGTAAGTGTTACCGGCACAACTACATGCATGCTGGGCTTCAGTAATTCCATGTTTCTGGGAAGATAGCTTTATGAGGCAACAAAGCTTTTTTATTCTTCCAACATTCAGTGCTAACGTCAGTTCCTACACACATTTCTACAAGTAGTAAATGGGATTCATTATTCTTTACTGTGCCTTTAATTACAGCAACAGAGATCATTGTGGCTCCAATATAATGTTTTCCTTTTAATACTGTTTCACCATCAGTCTTGAAATAAAATGGTCCCGTATAGAACTGGCAGAAACATGCTATCGAGTCTGTGAAAACATTGGGTCTCTTCCTATTAAGCTTCAACGAACAGGAGAGAGTGCAGAGCCCTCATTTGTTGGAATAAAGGTAAGAAAAGAAATGAGTTTCTAAAACTTTTTTTTTAAAATGTTCTACTAAGAACATTTCATCTGTTCGGTAAGAAGGCTGCTTAATTGTGTGTTGTTATTTGTAAGGTCCAAGAAGTATCAGCAAGAGTTGGCTTGGACTTCAAACACAGTACAGCGAGATTAGTGCAGTTTGATCCTGGTAAGGCAATAATTTTAACCTTGTCTATTATGGCTTTTTACATTGAGAATCACATCCAACATTGTGAGTAGAAGGTAGTTTGTACAACAGATCGTTCCCATTACCTCTTCTTTTCCGCATTCCCTTCAGAGGGTCTGGGAAGAAAAGCCAGGTGGTCTTGGGAACCTACTAAGCATTTTGGCTGTGTTATAAAATCCTGAAGTGTGTTAGGGAACCATTCCAAATCAGGTGGAGAAATATTGTGCCAGTGGAGAAGAACCCTGCCAGGTAACAGCAAGAAAAATTATGATGTCTAGTTGGCTGTCAACCATGTTCAATTAAGGATTGGCTGCTGAAATCAAAGTTTGCTCATATTCTTCAGCAACCCATCCTCCCCAAAGTCTCACAACTATTGGCGTATTTGAGCAAAAGATGTGTGAAATGAAAGATGGTCTGGTGGCCATGAGTGGCACCATCTTGGTTACCTTCTGTGATCAATGGAATGTTATATTCATTTAGCCTTCTAGCTTCCATTTGTTTGAAACCCCAGGTTAGAAGGAAGTCACCAATGCTATTCTTTTTGTTCTTCTGATGTGGTCATTTCTGCTGCCTTTTGTGATTTGCTCAAAGTGCAATACAATGCATGTCTACCGAGAATTGATTCTTGTTGAGTCCAGTGGGGTTTACTGCCAGGTAAGTGGGTATAGGACCGCAACCTTAGTTGGTATGATCAACTCCAGATCATGCAAAATTAGGAGATGAGGCTGATGGCTTGGTAAGGCTTTTGAAAGGCATTGATAGTTGAATAGTTGAATTAGCACTGGAAATTTCATTTTCAATTGTGGTCCACTTGATTTATTGTGAATAAGGGCATGAAAGCAGCCAAAAGATTTAGGGTAATTCTGTAGTGACCAATGAGACATTTGTAAGCTTCTATCAGGAGAACAGGCAATCCTTCTTAGCACTGGACTCAGGAAAACAATTGGGTGAGCCAGCAAGCTCTCTGTAGGGAGCTCTCAGGTGTGCCCAAACTCAGCACTAAAAAAGGAAGTAGGGGTGTCTCTTCTGTTACTTTTTAAAACTAGCTTAAATGTTTCACGTGACAACATATTCTAAATTAGTTGCATCGTTGTGCTGTTACATTGATCACAATAAATGTTGCATGTAAAACACATTTTAGTTAATATCTCACCACATTTTCTTAATTCTAAGAACCTCAAAGAAGAGAGTATTGTTAAAACATATAGACTATTCATTTCATTTTGTTGAGGGGAGGAGTTTTGTGACTAATGTAGCATGCTCTACCAATGTAATTTTTTTTTTGTCCTAAACTCACCTGATTTTGTTCCTAACATAAAATTTCTTGTCATTTCACCAAATGAGAAAGGAAAACTATCACTACAATAAAGAGTTATTAACCTCTTCTCTATTTTCTTAGAGAGGTCTGAACTTTAGGAAAAAATGGGAAATTCTGAGTCACCTTTAATGTCACGCTTCTGGCTGTTTTACTCATGTGTAAAATGCCCTTTTGAAAACCTGCTGCCAGATAATGAAACTTTGGGAAATTATCTTCAACATGGTAACTATACAGTATATAAAGATGAAAAATGAGTCTGTAGGTTGACATTTCCATAGTGCTGCTGGAAGCCATGCTTCTAAGTGTTCTACAGCTGATATGGAAATCATCCCATGTGCCAGAATCCAGTTTTATTGGCTTCGTATAATAGTTACCACACTAGTTTAACTTTATTGCTTATTTACAGAAAAACCATTGTTTTTCCATGGAATCTGTTGGCTAATTGCTATGTTACTTCACAGGAAAGGGTGTAATTAGACACTTACTAGTGTTACTGTTACCAAGTTAGCACTTGACAAATGTGTAATTTCTTGACACCACCATTTTATAGATTGTTAGGTGGGCCTCACTGCCTCCACCATTAGCTGATTTTTAACGTTTCACCTTGCTGGCACAGGCTGCTCACAAGACAGGTGTGTGTTTCTGTCTATTTCATCCGTGATACTTTTGGCCTAGAACAGGCTTTAGCACTATTAATTAAATTGGCGTTTGAATGAGGAAGATTTTTCTTCTAATGTCATTAACACCTCAATCTAAAATTCTTTGGCCATGATCCACAAATACTCAAGCACAAGAACTTGTGTGAACATCCAGGTTTGGCTTTCCTCAGAATTTTTTTAAGGGGGGCTGGCACGTGGAAGTGCTATTGGGGAGCAATGGGGAGAAGCCTGGATATTTCCACGTGCCTCATTAATCTCTGTGGGTCAGAGCCACTAGATGGGCATAAGATGGTTGCAGTGAAATATATTTATCTATTCCAGTCATAGGAGCCAACTCCTAGGGGCTGAGGTCCCTTTGGCTCTCCAATAAAATATTTGAGGGGGCTGGACCACCCCCCCCCCACGTTGATGGACATTGCCATTCAAATGGTGTGCGTGTGAGTGATTGTGGTGGTGAGGGGCTTACTTGCCCCCCTTATTTTATTCAAGTTGGCACCCCCTGATTCCAGTTATTTATAAGACTGTGGATATGCCTCTCTGACACCAGTATCGCTGCAGCTTACCTGTATGCTGATGAGGAGAGCAGGGGAGCAGCAAAGGCAGAGCTGTGTGAATGCACAAAGGGAGCCAATCCACTGCTTCTGCTTGTGTATGCATTCAGCCTCACACCCACACAAGCCAGTGTCACTGGTATAGGGAGGCTGGTTTTGCACCTCCACACCGGTCACTACTGCTGTACTCTGAAAGTGAGAACATAGCACAGAAATAGTTAACATCATGCCTTCCATAATTTATTGAACTACAGACCCCATCATTCTTGACCATTGGCCATGCTGATGGGATTTGTAGTCTAGCAACATTTGAAGGGCTACCCTGGGTTTAGCAATACACTCCTTTTTCTTGCCAGATATGGGTATGCAGGAGAGACACTTCCTCCTTAGAGTTCTCTTTCTTTCAGATGTTTGTCTCTGCCCATAACAATGCAAAAAACCTTTCTTAATGAGTTTGCTTTCAAATATAATTTCATCATTGTTAGAGGATTTAGGTTACTCTTCTCTATTTACTGTAAGGAAAGGAATATACATTCTGCAGTGCTTGTTGCTACAAAATCCTGATAGGTCTTAAGCATGTGGTTAAGTACTTTGTTGAACGGGAGCCCAGGGTAGGAATAAAACTTCATCTGGATCCTGAAATCCTAAAATTGTTCCCGCTGTACTTGCCTGATTCTATTCAGTGGGACTGGTGCCAGCATTGTGCTTTGAAAATTAGGCTATAAGGCTCCTTTGTGGCACTAGCATATTAGAACTTGGGTTTAAGGATATATCACAAAATCATCTGCTGGGTTTGCATGCTGTTTCCCATAATGTGGTTGGCTCCTTCTCTGAAAATCCTGGAGCTCCAGGTGTAGAAATGTGTTTGTGGGACAGGATAAAGGAACAAGGATGGGCAGGCAGGGGTGGAATGTAAAAATCTGGGCACCCTTGATATTCGGAAGCCTTCTTGCTCTCCTTTTCTACCAAGTTACTGCCGATAAGAATTGAGTTAGATGCTTCCTTGTGGCTTCTTTATTCATAAGTCCATGCTCAACACTTTCACCCAAAATACAGGATTATATGAAAATG
Organism: Lacerta agilis; assembly: GCF_009819535.1. Classification (NCBI taxonomy): domain Eukaryota; kingdom Metazoa; phylum Chordata; class Lepidosauria; order Squamata; family Lacertidae; genus Lacerta; species Lacerta agilis. The sequence goes on from NC_046317.1 coordinate 36,388,371, forward strand.
AGCTGATTGGGAAAAGGTCTGCTTAACCTTAGTAAATGTAAGAAAAATAAACAAATCACTGCTAGCACTGTAGATTTTGAAGGTTGCTGAAACCCTTAATATTCCTTGAGATAATAGCCCATAATTGCTTCATGAGAAAGTAAGCTGTGACTTTTGGCTTCTAATCGTGTAAAGCTGGGGTTGATGTGGCAGGAAGCAGGTGCCTTGTGGATGTGAAAGGAGGAAGAACTAGGCCTTGTACTGTTAATGAGCCAGTATATGCTACTCCTTGTTTGAAGACCTGCAAAAGAAGACACCAAAGAGATAGCTCTTTAGTAGAAACTTCCTAGACTAGATGCATTCTTCTGTTGAGGCTTTACAGTGGTAACCCTGCAATTTTTGGTGGTGGAAACAGTTCATGTACAGAGCACGTGTCTACGGCCACAACCTATAGTTGGCTCGGAAGTGTTGCTGCAGAATCTGACAGTTCTTATGTGTCTATGGTAAAACAATATAAAAGCTACTTTCAAATGTAACATAGGACTTGTAGATTTAGATCTTATGTTTTTGACAGGTGTTTCCATCAAGATCTGGAATATCCTCCTTCAGGATGATGGCCTTGAAGAAAACAATGAAGTGTTTAAAATAACACTGAACAAGCCTAAAAATGCAATACTGGGACACAAGAGGGAACTGACTGTTGAAATTCTCGATCCAAAGGCTGGTAAGACAAGTTGTTGAACACATCTTCAGGAAGAACCAACCAAGTCCTTGCCTTTCTGGTCCATCAGATTTCCAAGCACCACTTTAGTGTGCTGAGGGTTTCTTCTCGTTTCAGTCCTCTGATCAGCATCTTTCAGAATAGCCAGTGAGATTATGATTATAAATTGAGGTGGGAAACATTCACCTTGAGGGCCACATTTCCTTCTAAGGCAGAGACTTTCAACCTGCTTGGGTCCACGGCTCCCTTGACCAACTACATTCTTTCCGCGGCATCCCTGTGGAGCTCAGGAGCCCAGTTATGTCACCCCTTGCCTGCAGAGCTGGCAGCCCCTCAGCCCTTTTTGAACAGCCTCCCTTGTGGAGTGTTCCCTCAGCCTCCTCTCCTTTCCCCTCTCCTTGGGAGTCCTCTGGGCAGCCACTGCTGCTGCCCCTGTTCTCTGAGCTGCCCCCTTTGCCCCCCCAAGAAGTGCTTTCTCACATTGCCCCGCAGGGGCCTGGGAAGCACCCCCTGGCCAGCCCCAGAGGCACCATTCACCTGCTGAACTTGTAGCCAGGGGTGCTGCAACAAACAGCTATACTAGCTTTTGCATGAGTTTTCACTGCCAGTTTTTTCTTCACCCAGGCTTTGGACTGAATGTTCCTACTTGTATCTTGCATTTTGTACTTGTTTGGTTTGAAACTGTTTCACTGCTGTGAATTTTAATTTGTGCAGTGTTTTTTTTTTTTTTACCTGTTTTGCTTTGGTAGGCATATTGCCTCAGAAGTGGCAGATAGAAACACATAAAATAAACAAATAGGGGAGAAAAAAGGGAGCTTGTAACTGAATTTTTAAAAAGCTTTTCATCCCAAGTTTGCACGTTCATGTCTCAGTTCACTTATTCTATACAGCTGTGATAGAATTTTGAAACCTTAAACTTCATTTAGAGTCTCCCCTTCTTCATGCAGCTGCTCTTCTGCTGAATCAACTTTTACTTAAACAATCCTTGACATTTTTCAATTTCTTTTTTAAAAAATAAAAAAGTCTTCCTGCTAGAGGCACTCTGCACCTTCAATTACAGCCCGGGTAACAATTATTCTGCTTTGGCTTCAAACCACCTGAGTTCCCTACTTAAAGTCACTTCCCTTCCTCTTCTCTCTCCTACTCCTTCTGGCCCCATATGTTTGTTTTCAGCTGAAGTTTCTTGAAGGCTGCTGATCCAGGTGTTTCTGTTAATACAGATCACTTATAATTGAATCAAGAAGAAAGAGCAACACAGCACCAGGCCTCCGACTCTCAAGATGCCTGAGGTCAAAACACGTTCTGGGACAACACTACATTTCTTTAAAATGTCTTCCTTTTTATACTTTCAGCTGTTGGTCACCATTATCTTTAGCTGAATTGTAATCCCTTAAGAGTTTGCCACGCAGACTAACAAGAAGCGGGTAGTATATTTCATGTCTGGATATATAAATTCTCATGCTGAGATGAACTACCCACTATTTTACTCTAGGAGACCCAGAGCGCCTGGTAATTCTGATGCTAAACCAAATTTCCAGCTGCCAGAAACAAAGCCATGGACTGACCCAATTTTGGGTCAAGAGTGACACCTTGTGGCCAACAGATTCCCTTCCCTATTCCTTTCTTGCATGCATACTGGCCCACTTTCTTCAGTTGTCTCCCAGATTTTATATTTATGCATTTATTTCACATTGCTTGATTTTTTTTTAAAGAAAGAAACTCTTGACAGTGTAGATTTTTTGCGTGACCCCTTCAATCCTAATCTTCAGCAACCTTCTCGGTCTGTCCTTGAAGGTTCCTAAAGTGAACATTGTAACCCGAGCTGACATTGCAGTGAATTTGAAAGCAAGACACTGTCCTGGCACAAAAAGCAGCACTGTTGTTTTGGGCTTTTGTCTGCAGCATCTGGCTTTGGGCCCTTTCAGAAATGAGTTCTCTGAAGATTAAGCTGAGATTGCAAAATTAATCTCATTTGTGGTTTATTTTAGATTTTGACCTTGAATTGCGAAGATTCAAAGACCACCATGCAGCAGCCTCTCAAGGGGTGCTGTTGTGGGGTCTCAACTCCTAAGTTTTCCACTCTTAAAAATTATTGTCCAAAGAAAAGAAATCACTTGCAGAGACTTCGGGGCCTTTCATTTTCCGCACAGTTCAGCTCTCCTGTAACATATAACCAAAAAACCCTTCAGTCATTAGTTTTGCTCGCTTGTGCTTCTAAACTCTGCTTTCCTCCTTGTTCATAATTAATTATTAGGCGACTGTGATTCTTCCACAACATTCCAAGATGGAGGCACTCAAAAGATGTTGGAAAAGACTAGCAGCATTTCAGGAAGTCCGCTGTCTACTGGCCGTTCCCGTAAAGCAAGCAAAAGAGCAGATGTCCTTCCTGAAGAACATCTGAACAATAAGAATCTTCCCCATAATCATCATGGTTCTTTGGCCAGAGGAGATATTCCACAGACAGGACACCTGCCTGATCACAGTAAAGTAAAGGTGGATTTCCAAGTTCTTGCTGATTCTAAGCATCAAGCAGCTGGACATAATCCTCCAATGGTATGTACAGCTGGTATCTAAATATATACAAAGTGTAGCAATGACTTAAGTAAGATGAAAGCAAGTAAGCTGTAGGATAGTTATAGGTGTCTGTAGTCTTGAATTTTAATAGCTGAAGGCCAGGAGTTATTTACAGTCCAGTCCTATACCTGCTGTGACTCACATGGAAGCTCAATTCAGTTCAGTGGGACTTACTTCCAGGTAACTGAGAATAGGATTGCAGCCACAGTCTACTTTAGTAAATCTACAAATCTGGAAACCTGATTTTAGGCTCTTGCTAGATCCAAAATGATATAGCCCCATTGATTTATCGTAAGTGGGCCTCTTTTAATTTACACCAGCGAACAATGGAGCCAAATACATTTCCTTTACATTTTTCTTTTTCAGAAGCAAAACGGCCAGGATAATGATCCTTCAGTAGGAACAAATGTTATTACATAGACTTCTCTAATGCATGAGGGCAAAGAACAAAAAGATATCCTATTAATAACACTCCGTTTTCCTGCTGATGCTGCAAAATAGGCCGCCATAAAATTATGAATATCATTGCCTTTCTGGGCGAATTAACTACTTAGAAAAGTTGTGATGGGGGAACATGGAAGGATCTGCTAATGAAAGAGAGGAATGAAAAGGACATACTCGGTGTTGTCCATTGCATGTACCTGCCAAAGTGGAGCCATTCCCTCCAGTATATATGATTAGTAATTACATTTTATGACTAAAAAATTACCAATGCTCTTAATGCCGTTCTAAAAACTGTCATTAAGAGCCATGCCAACCCAAGAAAATACTTGTAGCCCAAGATGCTGCTTCATATTTATCTGAGATGTTCGCAAATCATCCATTTATCTCTTTGCACAGGGAAAGTGAGGTGGCAGGGAGGAGAGGAGGTACCATAAAGCACCAATTTGTTCACCTTTTTCTACTGCTTTTCACTGCTTGTTTCCCTGCTCTATTACACCACTGACACCTTCTTCCACATGACACAATCCTAGCCAATCAGAGCCCAGACATTATGTAGGTTGCATGATGACACTAAGAATCAAATTATCCAGCCAAAGCAGCTACGTGACCAGTTTATGAAACTAATTCAATTTTTACCAGAATGCTTTCCTCCCTGTGAACAGACTTTGTGATAATGTCATGACTGGAGCAGGGCTGCAACTGCCTTGTTATGAATACAGCCTATGGCCTGGAAGATTGCCAAAATGGGACAGCACTTTTCAGAGGTGCTGAAAATGTTTGAGCTCCTCCCTCTAGCTCAGCCTAAAGCACAATGTTTGTATGTTTTTCACCTGCAATGTCTTCTCAAAGCTAGCAACAAGCTGAAATGTTGAAGCAATACCAGTCTCCAGGGCCCATGTGTCAAAGACATTTCTTTTCCTCCAAACCTACTGATTAGGTAACAGTTTTGCACTTGGCACTTACAAGCTCTGGCGGGCCTATATTGAACTGAACAAGGATTAAGCACAACCCTCAATCATGTGCAAGGGGGAGATGTAAATTGAGTGGTCAATATGCACCATAATTGGCCATTGTGCACATTCACCATTCGCCTCATGGAGAATATACAACATGCAGTTTATCCATGTGCACATTTCTTCGTCAGTATATATGTAATCTCAACAGGCCTTGGAGAATGTGCACATGTGGACTGAATTTTGTACATCCTCTGGCTATTATGCATAATCTCCAACAGGCCTTTGGGGCATGTGCTTAACTTACATTTCCCATAGGACATATAGGTACTGAAGTGCAGTTTTATGAAATATCCCTGCAAAAATAAGCAGTACAATGCCACAGAAAAGTGAAGCTACTTGGCCAAAACACATTAACTTGTTGGGTCAAAAACTCAGCCCAGGTCCAGAATTCCAGGCCATGCCGAAACTTTTACAATATTTGTTCAGCAGCAATTCTTAGTGTTGGTGAAGTAGAATCCAGAGTTCCCAGCTGCCATATACATAGAGTTGTCATTGGGGGAATCGGGAGGGAGATGTACTTGCTCTTTATTTTGTCTTGATCATTTTCAGTACCAAGGAATTACACCAACAGGAGCTGGTGGACAATTCATCTTGCCATCTGCCATGAGGGCAGCTGCTAGAGAGCCTGTGCCTGTTTTACCTTTTCACCTACAACACCAAAGTGACCTTCCTCAGAGAGATTTGGGCATGAAGAATGAACCTGTCCCATTACAATCAAGTACAAAGCAGGTAGAATTAGCTTCCCAGGTTGTACGGCAGCAGGCGGGGAGGGAATCCTGGGTGACAAGGGAAGGAGAGAGAGATATTCTTTAGAGTGCAGTGCATCTTATAAATCATTATATTACTTGCTATATTTGAAATTACATAAAAGCTATAAATCCACCGCAGAATGTTTTCAGGGCAATCTGATGGTAGTGCCTCGGAGTCTCCCAACTAATTTTATTGCCTCTGCTAGAGACAAAGGATGGATTATCAATTAATCAGAACCCACTTTTTAATCCACAATCAAGGTTTTATTTTAACTATGGTGCAGTTTCGATTTAATGCTTCAAGAACTGATTTCATGTCCTGTTTCTCCTGCCCTGAACTTTAATAACACTCGTAGAAATACTTGTGTGAGTATGCAACTGGAATAAGGAACTTCCCTTCTGCTTCAGATGTTTGTATTATTGCAAACTGAAATGATTCCTTATTGCCATTTAGTTGGATAGTGTATAGGCTTGAATTAAAATAGGTACTTGCAAAAGTAGATTTAAGATCCTGTGACATGCCCAAAGCTACTTTTGAGCTTTGTGGCTGGCCAGAAATTTAGCCTTGCAGGTCCCCACATTTGAACATGACTGCACCATGTTGACTTTCAATTTGTAGCCTACTTAACTACTAGATTTTGCTAGGGTTGTTTGAGACTTCTTAGCAACTTCATTGTTCTGCTCAAAGACCAACCAAGAGCACATTTGTATGAGTCTTTTGTAGGCCATGTTAGGGATGAGTGGTACACATCTGGACTTGACTTTTCTGTGGACATCTGTGGTATCTGCAAATCCAAGTCTGGTGTCTCGAAGTCAGGGTAGCCAACAAGTCCTATTGGACTCCAAATCCCATCATCTCTAATCATAATCCATTTTGGCTGGGGTTCATGAAAATTATAGCCCATCAACATCTGAGGGGCACCACAATGGCTACCCCTGCTATACCTGTAGGTCCTTGAGCAATATTTTTTTCTCTTTTGCTAGGGAGGCAGCTTCTCTTTTCCACCCTCAATTCCTTAAATGAAAACTTGTCCTCTCAAATGCTATTATGGGACAATTGCATACTCAGCTCCCTACCAATCAGATCAAAATGTAGCTTGATTATTATAACACAGATGGGATATTAATTAGGATTTCTAGTCCTGGTATCCTGACTATAAAAATTTAACAAGCTGTCGGAACTGAGTGCAGCTTTTATCCACACCATTTCACAACTTTAAAAGCTTGTTTAAGGTTTAAAAGAATCTTAACCCTCCAGTTCACTCATTCCTATTTATAAATGGCTCTATTAAATCAAAATCTCATGAGGAAGAGAGCAGCACTGAATCAAATTAAAGCCAAAAGTTCCCATATCTTTATCGCCAAACGCCTATGAACAATTGCAACTGAAAGCTAAGAAAAATCGCATCACTACATCTGCATTTCTGCCCACAGTTAGGCTCCTTATTCAATAAGATTTAGGCAATCTTTAAGCCCAAATGAGAATTTCAACTGTGCCGCCCAATCCTACACATGTTCACTTGGAAGCAAGTTCAACTAAGTTTAATGGGTCTGCTTTCAAATAAATCCACAAAGGATGCTGCAACTATAGACCAAACTAGACAATACATGGGAGACCTGCGACTCAGCCATACTGTTTTTAATTTAAATATAGCCTGAAAATGTGATCACGGCAATGGTAGGGCAGGAAGTGCTTGATCCTTTCCCTGTTAATGTCCCCCCCCCCTAGCAAAATCACCCCCTTGTTTGGTTTTCCCCCTTTAGGGAAAAAATGCAGGGGCTCACAGGAAAAGTAGCTGAAGAGAATGTGATCAGGAGATGTTGCTGATCTGATCAAGTCTGTCCCCTTTACAGCTGAGGTCAATGAAACTAATTGGGTGAAGAATGGGAGCTCACTGAGCATGTATTCAGACTCATAATCAGGCCTAACACGCGACTGTGGGGGAAATAAAGAGAGCCTACTTCACTGCCTCAGTTGCAACCTTGAGGAACTGCCCAGCAAAGTTGTTCCCTACAGTCCAGAGATTGGTTACTCCTGACCTCTGGAGCACATGGTTACCAAATGGCTAAACGCTTTGAGGAGGAAGTTAGTTGGCTCCACAGTGACTTAGACACTGCTATTGTAGCAGTGCCAGTTGAGGTATCCAATGCAACGTTAAGCCCAGTGTTGTGGGATCAGCTCCAGTTAATGTGACCTGATGATAGGGACAGGTTACTTGCAGTGATGCACCCAGACAACAACTCAGTAGATGTTTGCCTATCCTGCTGTATCTATATACTCAGCTACCCACCCATATTTTTTTATTGTTATTGTTCTTTGTATGATTCTTGTAAACCACTCTGCTATTTTTCTTTTATGAAAAGTGGTTTATAAATATGTTTATAAACGAATGTAATTAAAACATTTCAATGTGCTGTCTCTCCTTATGCACACGCACATCTAAATGTTGCATCTTTATTTCTCACTTAGACATGCCAGCCAACTTGTACTTTTCACACGTCTGTAAACTGCTTCCATACCTATCTTAAGACGCAGGAAATGGGAAGCCATATGTGCCCATTTATGCTCCTCAAAAGAGCAAGGGTATATTTTATTTTATTTTTGTGGGAAAGAGCTCAGGCATGGAGTTCATCAGCGATGTATAATCATACTGTTTAGAGTCTATTTTTTTTCCCTTCTTAGATAACTAAATCCAGGAAGTGCCCTTCCAGTTGGACGCTCAGAGACAAGCACTGCTACATTTTGAGCTCCATTAGAAATGCATCCTGGGACAGTGCTGAAAAATCCTGCAGGAAATGGTATGGGAATCTTCGAAAGGGTTGTCACTGATCAGTCATTTGTTGAGGTTTAGCCATCTGCGAATGGATTGGAGCACCATTGGTGACAGATCTTTTTTGGACTCGGGGCTGCAATGAGGGCCGCAATACAGTGGTACCTCGGGTTAAGAACTTAATTCGTTCTGGAGGTCCGTTCTTAACCTGAAACTGTTCTTAACCTGATGCACCACTTTAGCTAATGGGACCTCCCGCTGCGCCGCCAGAGCACAATTTCTGTTCTTATCCTGAAGCAAAGTTCTTAACCTGAAGTGTTATTTCTGGGTTAGCAGAGTATGTAACCTGAGGTACCACTGTAGTTGGCATCCCTTACAAAAAAATATTCTATTTAAAGAACACGTTTGGGAGTCTTGAATGGGAGTGGTTACAAAAACATTTGGCCTCACAGAATCATATACATTGGGAACCTTGGTTTTCAAACGTAATCCATTCCGGAAGACCGTTTGAGTTCTGAAATGTTCGAAAACTGAAAACTCAATATGGAATCCTCAAAACGGAAAACTCAATACAGAGGCCATGTGGCATGTTCGACTTCCAATAAGTGTTTGAAAACCAAGCATTTACTTCCGGGTTTTACGGCATTCGAGTTCCGAAACATTCGTCAACGGAGAAGTTCGAAAACCGAGGTACCACTGTATGGGCAAATGCGGTAGAGCTTTTGCATCCTGATATTGCAGCAGTGAACCTATGGGGAAAGTCAGCAATAAGTCATCGTTAGTAGTTTTTTAACAAATATGAATACCTGAAGAAAACTTAGGAGGAACAAAAGAATCTTTTGGCATCATAACATGGGATCCATGTGAGTACTAAAATAATAATAAAAAAATGGGGGCTCAAAACCCTATTGAAGTGGTAGGTACTATTTTAGAGTATGTTTGCTGATATCTAACAGAGGGACAGAATGGGTCGGATTGTTTGGATTTCCAAAGGAATCAATCAAATACAACAGAACCACCAAAAGAACTGCTTTCTTTCACCACCGAACCTAAGTCTTTGGTGGAATACATGCTTTGAAAGCAGGAAGATTCTGGCTTCATCCGTATTCCTCAGACCCTGGAGAGAATAGGGAAAAGTGGTCTAGTTGGACAACTAGTATGGCCTACCGTTAAGCAGTGTTTCTGTGTTGCTGCTGAAAGAAAATAAAGAAATCTGACTGAAAAACGCATTGGTATATCTCCCTAGGAACAGTAACACCATTTGATTAAAATCCAGGTTTAACACATTCTTATTTTATTTATTGAATTTATATGTCACCCTATACCAAGCACCCCCAGACTTGGCCCTCCAGCTGTTTTGGGACTACAATTCCCATCATCCCTGACCACTGGTCCTGTTAACTAGGGATGGTGGGAGTTGTAGTCCCAAAACAGTTTGGGGGTGTCTGCCCTATACCATATAAGTGCCCCTCCAGATGTTGTTTTGTGTGTGTGCAGGATTATTTGTGCTCATGATGGTATTGGGGCAGTTATATGTGATCCCCCTTTCAGAACTGTTTGTGCCCATTCAGGGCGGACACACAACTTCATTTCCAATCAGTACATGTCCCGTAACTTCTTGCTGAAATTCTTTAAAATTTCATACTGCAAATGTTCTGGTGGGGTTTTTATGTTCCACTTTGTCGTGCTACAATGCAAGAGTGCCACTCCAGACCGCAATAATGCAGTAACATTGCACAAGAACCACAGAACAGCTTTAAAAAGCAGAGTGATGTGCAGTTTTAAAACATACCCAGCAAACCATTTCCAATGCAATGAAAATGATAATACAAAGTAATTTTGTTTTCCCATATGTGATGAGTTCCTCCCCCCCCCAAAAGGCAGCCCACTATTTAATTGACTTTGTTTTAATCCACTTTCCTGAAGGTGTTGAGCTTTTTGCCCTGTAACAGGCATCCTAATATTCCGTGTAACTGGTTAAAAACCCCATGAACATTTATGGTCTGTAGTTTTCATGCTTGCTGACAAACTGGAAATTGAAGTGGACAACAAGGGAATGGTTTAGTCACACTTGTTAATAAACTCCCCACTCCAGCATGAAGCTGGTCTGACCTTGCATTGTAAGCCTTTGAGGATAGTTATGAAAATAGTTCCACTAAACTGAAACAAAATATGTTGGCAAATCTGTTGCCCGGAAAGAATTGGAAGCAAATGAAGGCCTGAAACTTTATATTTCCGTAGTTAGAATGTTGTGCTGTTTACAGTACCTCACAAGAACATTTTTCTTATTTTGTTTCCTTCAAATGTTTTTCATAAAGAGAAATATCTGTGAAGCTTTAACTTTTTTATTAGATTCAAGCAGGAAAGGGAGAGGATGTGAGGTTTAAAAAACAACTGGACACTGCTTTATTCCATCTCTTAAGAAAAAATGCCTTAAGAAAAAGAGTAATAAGTGAAGTAAATTTAGTACTTCTAAAGAAGAGAGAAGGACTAACCATAATTGCTTGGTGGATAAATTACAGCAATGTGGTCTACATTAAATTGAAAAGTAAACAGCAAAAGCAAGCTGTTTGGGTTTCTTTTTTTGCTGGGAAATGCATTCACAGGAACAGTGCAACCCTAAGCAGGTCTATTCAGAAGTAAGTCTTGTTGAAATTCAATGGGGCTTAATCCCTGGTAAGTGGGGTAATGATTGCTGTCATGATATGTATAAACAATGCAAAAATACCTGTCTTTTTTCAATGACTATTTAAAACGGGGGGGGGGGGGGACCTGTTTGGAAGGTTCAGGGTCCCTTTTTAAATTTCTCTTACACTTTCTCCACTAGAATCGCAACAGTACAGTGTAGTAGCTAAAGTTGAACAATATTATAGTTTTTAATTCTACTATGTGCATCAGGAATTATCATGCTACATTAGAGGGTTGGGAAAGTTAATTTTTTTGTATGAATTGTTGCCCATAAAGTTGAGATGATTCAGCAATGCCAGATACATTTCTTATAAATTGGAGTCATGTGGTCAGATCTGTCTGTCTATCTACTGGAGATGACTAAAAAATCAGCAGCAATTCTAAATTATGAAAGTGTATCACATTATCTTCCTTAGAATTGTAGTGAGAAAAATGCATTTTCAAATGAAAGTTAAAAGACTGGGCGAAAAAACTTACATGATGTGTAGTACAGTGGTACCTCTGGTTACGTACTTAAATCGTTCTGGAGGTCCGTTCTTAACCTGAAACTGTTCTTAACCTGAAGCACCACTTTAGCTAATGGGACCTCCCGTTGCCGCTGCGCCACCAGAGCACAATTTCTATTCTTATCCTGAAGCAAAGTTCTTAACCTGAAGCGTTATTTCTGGGTTAGCGGAGTATGTACCGGTAACCTGAAGCGTATGTTACCCGAGGTAACACTGTTATACCTTTTATGGAATAAGTTTTACAATCTGTGACCTTCAGAATTATAGAATATGTAATTCTGCTGATGATTCCTGCAGAAGTAAGGCCTATTTGAATGATACATTATGCAAATAAGATTCATTATTAAAAAGCCATACTAACAAATGTTCTGCTCTCCAAAGGTCAAGCAGGCCAAGGCATAAGATGAATGCATTTCCTTTCCTGTGACACGAGTGAAGATGGGATTCGAAATGTTATTCTCTACAATCAGCCACTTAAAACACATTACCTTTTGTTTGCATAAATAATCACACTGAAAATTAGTATCCTCCACCTAACTCACTCGGGCGATTTTGCTCTAAAGTACCTAAGGTTATTTAATTTTATACAGTTTCAGAACATTGAATGACTGCTTTTAAAGGCAATACACATTCCTTGAATGAACTGAAGTGCCAGCCCGAGCCTATTTTTTCTATTGTTTTCTCTTTTGTTTAAAACTATGACATGATAGCTTCCATTTGTCAGTGCCCATGTGACATTGTTATCAGATTCCCCCCCCCCAAAAAAAACAAACCCAGTAGTGACTGGGTATCATTGTTATGCTTTGTTGTCTCATATACAGGTCCCAGGGCCATTTAGTCAGTGTTCATTCCCCAAGGGAGATGGCATGGCTTTGGAAATTTGCCAATAAGCAGCCATTTTGGATTGGTAAGTAAAAAAAAAAACCTATTCAGGATGCTGTGGCATATGCCTTGTGCTGTACTTCATTAAAAACTTGAGACATGGGAAACCGGTAAAGACGGTAGTGCTACAGATCTAGCAGACCATCATGTTCGGTCACAAAATAACCTTATACATCTTTATTGAATCTTTGTCCAGAAACAGGGTGTTTTGATTTCACAACTAATCAAAAGAGGGGGAAATTCTCCCCAGCTAAACCTGCCACTTCATTCCCTTTCAGATTTGGCAGCTGTTCAACTTCTCTTAAGGCTGATCCTATCCATGTTTACTTAGAATTAAATCCCATGGTATCAGCAGGACTTGTTCCCAAATGTATATGCACAAGATTTCCCAAAAGATTCCAGCTGTAATTCTATATGCACTTACCCATTGATTTTAATTGGACTTCCATCTGGGTGGATAGGTATACCATTGATCTGTTGGTATTGCAGCAAACTGGGTGATTTGGAATGCCATGCAAATATACTTTACTATATTGAATCTGACCAGTGCTCAAGTCCATATAGCCCAGAGACCTGCCTTTTCTGGCTAGCAATAGTTTCATCGTTTCAGGCAGAGAATCTTTGACAATTCTGTTATTTGAGATCCAAAGGTATTGACCTTTGACCTTATACATGTAAGGCTTAAGGTATGTTTCTGAGCTAGAATTCATTTCTTTTCCTAACTAAAGATGACTTTTTTTTTTTGGAAGCATGAGTCTGCCACCAGCAGGGTGGTCATTTGCATCTGCTGTTGGGTAAAATAATGCTGAAATCAAAGATTTTTGTATTGAATTGTATTGATGGGCCTTAATACAATTTCTCTAGCATTGCTTTATAGGCAGTGAATTTCACAATTGCTGGGTCTCCAATTTCAGGATTAAACGAAGGTAAAACGGGCAGCTGGATGTGGAGTAATGGCCGACCAGTGACTTTCCATAACGTCAAAAGCAGGCCGGAACTAAGCAAGACTGTTGAACAGAAATGTGCTTTTGTGAAAAAGCAGAAGAAATGGGTTGCAAGGCTATGCAGACAAAGGCTGAAAGGAAGATATATTTGTTCCCTTCCTTCATTAACTGACACTTCTCTAGAAAATACAAAAACGGTTTAGCTGGTATGTAAAGTTGGCAAGAAAATTGCACAAGATTATTACCAGGAGATGAGGAGAAACAAGGCTACAACAAATTCTAGCCATGAAGTCATGCAAGACACTCATTGTAAAACTGCTTTGGAAAACATCTCAAAGCAGAAACATAAAGATTCTCAGTGCATCAGTACTCATTTCTCGCCAGATTCTGCATATTCAAAGATTTACATGATGCCGAAGACAGCAAACATCTTTGCAATGAGCAGTATTGGAAAGGGTTGTTTTGTGTTCCTTTGTTTTTGAGAACACCAGTTTACATCTGTGCAGATCCAGATAGCAATGGGCCAGAAATTAGGCTTAGTGTTAGTCTTGCTGGTGGCGGTAACCTGTATCTCACAAAAAAATGAAAGTTAGGCTGATATCCATGCTTCAGTGAAACGGAAGAGCATGAGGCCACAGGACAGAAAAAAATAATGCTATTCAAATATAAAAGGAAAAGAAATGTTTTGTAAGTTAAGAATGGAAAATTATAATATTTTAGTTAATTATTAGCCTCGAGGTTTACCTGCTGTTTTGGATAACTGGTGGTTTATATTTTCATTAAACATGAATAGAAGGGGGAATAAGATCTTCTGACCACACCTCCAGTCTCTTGCTTTTATCTTAACCTGTGAAACAGGCTACAGCCATAAACACTGTGAATGTTTTCTGCAACTGTATCTATTCAAGACTCTCACAGCAAACACCCTATTTATACAAATCTAATATGTGTCTTTTTATATACTTGTTTCAAATAGAAATGCCAAATAAAGTAAAAGGGATACCTAGAATGGAACATTGCAAAACAAATTTCCATACAAAATAAAGTATAACAGATCAACATCACAAGGTCCTAAGTACCGCAAATGGGTTTGAATTATCCTGCACCTTGTTGGCTCGGTTTCTCTCTAAAAACATTACCTGTCTATCTTCTCTGGTTCTAACCATAGATTATTGCAGGAAGGCAAGATCTCCCTTTACATAATTTATTTTTCTTTCTCGTTGGAAGTCAGCATTGTACACAAGCAGTTTGGCTTCTGGTTAATCATAAGAGTGGTGGGGCTCTGCATTTTAATCCTAAACCAATTATCAGGATTTGCTAGTGCACCATTAGATTCCAAGGAATAAAACTCAAGGGCAACACAAAGGTCTCAGGCAGGAGCTCAAAGCTCAGTCTGTGTCTTGTTGAAGGTGAAATCCCAGACTTTACAATTTGGTAATTTTAAAAAAATAAACACAAGACTGTCTGCCCCATCCCAAATACACAAGTAGCGGGGGCAAGGATCTCAGTTTAATTTCAAATTTAAATGGCCATACGGCATTCTTTCCTTTTAATAAATAGGTATATTTAGTGAGATTTTATGGCTTCAAAATACCATCAGAACATAAGAGCCCTGCTGGATCAGACCAAAGACCCATAATAGTCCAGCATCCTGTTCTCACAGTGACCGATCAGATGCCTATGGGAAGCCTATAGGCAGGACCTGAGTGCAATTTAAGTCCAAATCAACTTTGAAATAGGCTGAAGATCAAAATTGAAACAGCACCCAATAATGCTTTATAGCTGCTTATTATATACATACATAACCAGTGCTTTTGGGGGTACTCAAGGGTACTCAGTACCAACACATTTCCCTGCATATAGGCCTACTGAGATCGTGGATTATTCTGCCCTTTATCATCGATAAGAAATGAAACTCGGGGCAGGTCATGAGATAAAAGGAATTAGGCTATGAGGTTATGAAAACAGGTTTTGCTCTTAGTGGGCTTCCAATCAGTTCAGTGGTGTGGAGAACTAGCCCAATGCCAGGTAGGGGTTAACTTTTCTGACAGTTAGAACCCTTAGGGGCGGGCTCAGCCTGGGTATAAAACACCCCTCCCAGTGGGCAGTAAGGCAGTTAAGTGTGGGCAGGAGGAGGCAGTTAAGTGCGGGGAGTTAGGGTTGGAGTTGAGCAGTGTGAGTCAAGAGATAGAGCTGGGAGTTTAGAGTCTTAGGTGGATGTTAGCAGAGAGGATAAAGAGATTGTGAAACGCGTTGTTATTGATATTTAGTTTACTATTAGAGGTATTAGGCCGGTAATATTTAGAGGTATTAGGCCGGTATAGGACAACTGTTTTAAGCTTATTGAACAACCTTTTATTTATCAGCAACCACAAGCTTTGTACGCAATAAACATCTTTTTAGTTCACAATATCCTCGTCTGTGGTGAATGAAGTAAGCAGGATCCAGCCAGTAGTCTGAAGGGCAGCTGGGGACTGTTTGTCGTTGGTGCAGCACTCATAGACCGTAAAACGTCCGGGGGTGGGCTGTACAGGGCGAAGGGCCCGCGACATTAAAGTGGTGGCAGCGTCGGGACGAAAGATAGTCATAAAGTGGTGGTCACATTGAGATCAAAGATAGATCTAAAGTGTTGGCAAGCAGTGCCAAGGTACAAGAAAGATTTAAGGGTGACGCATTGTGTGAAGTGTGAGGCTTAAAGAGGATTTAAGCAAACTTCTGTGAGACTCTACAATCTAGTCAGGAAGGGGGATCGCATACACCTGGAAAGGGAGAAGGGGAATTCAGAGAGGAATTACCTGGCCCTAGGGTGTGGTGTGATAGCGCCTAAGACTGTGAGATTGTGAGAGAGTTACAAAGATACTTTGCGTTTGAAACTATTTCAGGCAGAAAGGTTTATAGTGAGAGGTCGGAAAAGTACGCTGGATAAAGTGCACTGAGGTAACTTTAGGCGTGACTTTGGACCTAAACTGTGGAAACTAAGCCTGGAGAAATAGTTTAACTGAAACATCCTTGATTTAAGTACCGAAATAATACCACCAAATAAATAGAAAATGCCACCTAGGAAGACAAAACCAGCTCTTAGGGACTCACAAGTAGAAAGCTCTGAAGAAGAAAATGGGGTTTCCCAGATTGAAGAAACCAGTACTGAAACAGTTAACAAAAATCCTGCTGAGGGGACGAGTTTTAAAGCCTCAGAGGAATTTGAGAAATGGAAGCTAGAACAAGAATATAAACTGAAGGAATTAGAAATGAGATTGCAAGCTGAGGAAAGAGAGAAAAAGTTACAAGCTGAGGCAAAAGAGAGAGAATTAAATATTGAGAGAGAGAGAGAGAGAGAGGCAAAAGAGAGAGAACTGAAAGAGAAAGAAATGACCTTAGCTATTGAGAGAGAAAGAGAACGGGAAGAAAGAGAATATTTACTAGAAATGAAAAGACTTGAATTATCAGCTGTAGAAAATAGAAACAACAACAATAGTTCCACACAAAAACCTAGCAGGGTGGATTTAAAAAGATTCCCTGACTTCAGAGATAAAGACGATCCTGAAGCATTCATCATTTCTTTTGAGAGGGCTTGTGAAGATTTTGAAGTAAAAGATGAGGAGAAAATGCAAATACTGAGAGCTCGTATTAGTGGAACATTAACAGAGATTTATTCTCAAATGCCATCTGATCAATCCAAAGATTTTGAAGCATTTAAACAGTTGGTTTATGTTAGATTCGGAATTACTGCAGAACAACTGAGACAAAAGTTTAGAACAATAAAAAAAGTGCGTGAGGAAACATTTGCTCAACTAGGAGCTAAAACTACAAATTATTTAAACAAGTGGCTAGAACAGGAGGGTGCCGATTCTGTGGCAAAAATAAAAGAGGTGATCGCATTGGAACAATTTTATGACACGATTAATAGTCATCTGAAGTATTTAATTAAAGAAAGACGCCCTAAAACCATCCTGGAAGCTGCTAATCTGGCAGATGAAATAAATGAAATCCGAGAACACGCTTATGATGCCCCAAAATATA
This sequence comes from Lacerta agilis, assembly GCF_009819535.1. NCBI lineage: Eukaryota > Metazoa > Chordata > Lepidosauria > Squamata > Lacertidae > Lacerta > Lacerta agilis. Next base: position 36,405,665 of record NC_046317.1, read on the forward strand.
AGGACAAACAGTGGGAAACAAATAAGTTTAAGAGAATGCAACAGCCCACAAAGTTTACCACAGAAACTGCCAAGAAAATTTTTCCCGCCAATGCAAATGTTCCCCATAACACGCCTATGACAACGGGGGGGACTGAGGGAAAAGTAAATAAATATAGTGAGGGTAAAAGGCCTGAATTAATCTGTTGGCAATGTGGGAAAAAAGGCCATAGACAACTGGACTGTAGAACTGAAATCAGAACTAGGAGTGCAAATACTATCCCTCAGAAGCAGACATATTGTGTCCAAACTGTGGAGACAGAGCCAACTGCCAACATGGTTGCCACGACAACCGAGGCCCAGTCAGAGGCTGATGAGTTACCAGTGGCCCAAGTTGTGAGGTGCTATATAATTCAACAAGATGACATGCTATTACACAAAACAGGAGAAGAAATTTGGGTGAATGGTAAACAATATAAAGGCTTAAAAGACACAGGGTCTCAGATTAGTATTGTACATCCTGATTTGTTAAAGCCAGAAGACTTTATTAAAGACAAAACAATCAGTTTAAAAGGAATATCAAAACAGCCAGAAATCTTGTCAGTCGCATTAGTTAATCTGACATATAAACAATGGTCTGGAAAATGGCAAGTAGCAGTTTCACCAGAAATCCCAGCTCCAATGTTAATCGGGTGGGATCTCCTTGACCATGTACAGAGTGCATTTGTAATAACTAGGGCACAAAAACTGCGACAGTTACCTCAGGAGGAAAGGCCTGATACAATTGCTGAACTGACACAAGATACAAGTATAATGCCAGTTACAAATAGTCAAGCAGCTAGTTTTGCAGCCAAGCAGAAACTAGATACAGATTTACAGAAATATTTTCAAGCCACAGCCGTGAATACAGTATTAACCCCTGAAAGCCCGGAGCAGTTTATAGTCAACAATGGGTTGCTATACAGAGAGATTCTTTTAAAGCCTAATAGAGGGGGTAATGAAATCCACAGACAACTGATAGTACCTACTGAATTCAGAACCAAGATAATACAACATGCACATGGCAGTATCTTTGGAGGTCACTTGGGAATCACCAGAACCAAACAAAGGGTGTCCCAAAATTTCTTTTGGCCTGGGATGGGCAAGCAAATAAAGTTATTTTGTCGAACGTGCCATAGTTGTCAATTACAAGGACATGGGCAAGATAAAACGAAAGCACATGAGAGATCTTTTGAGCCAGGACAAGATATTTTATTAATCAGACCAGTAAACAGTGACAAGTTACAACTGACATGGGAAGGTCCTTGTAAGATCATTTCAAAAATGAATGATATAAACAATATAATTCAGCATGGTGAAGGGAGGCGGGTCATGCATAAGAATATGATAAACCCAACCCAGTCACTAAACCATGAACCCAATCTAGACTACAGTAGTCACGTTGTTGAAAAAGCCTGTGATATTGGTAAAGGAGTGTCTACCTGCAATATGACCAGTGACCTATCTGTGAGATCAGTTAGAACAACTAGTCATAGTTATGATAAACCATTCATCAGTTGGAAAGATAGAAAGAAAGACGTACTGGAAGATATAGCTGGTATGGGGGCCTATCGACTTTCTATGAAAGTGAAAGTGTTTCCTACACTAGAGATTGTGTGGTGGGAAGTTGGGTACCCTGCTGCTCATGCAACACAAATAAATGTCCAAAATGAATGTGGTTACACAGCATTAACAGGACTACCACGTCAAAGGCATACAAGAGTAGTCTTAAAATTGCTCGAAGTGGGAACTGATAAATCAATACAGACCAAAGATGAACTGACAACAAGGGAGATTGCTATGAGCAATAAGCAATCAGAGCTTTTTAGCCTATTTTCATTAAGTGATCACGCTTGTCTAGAAAGCTTCAGCAAGCTGACTAAAACAGAAGATATCCACAAACTTCTGCAAATAGTTCCCAGTGCATTTAAAAGCCAGACAACCAGTGGTTATGCAGCTTATGATGACCTGGAGATGTGTGTACAAGTCTGCGAGCTTAAACATTTAACAGAGATCCTGAAGGAGGGAGAGGTTGAACTAAGAGCGCTTTTGGCCCTGAGAGACAAGGACTCTACCCAGCTTGGGATCCACAATCGTTACAGACGCCTCGAGTGCAGGGATCGGCATGGGATTGTGTCATCTGGCCAGGGAAGACAGCTTACATCCCATCACGTTTGGCAGAGAAAAGACTGGTGCCCCGAGAAAGATACTTCTTGCGACGGTTAAGGACGATAAGGAGCGTGAAAGGATCCTAAACATCATCGCAGACGCCTTATAATGAAGACCCAAAGACAAAGGTTAATGGACAGTTACGGCTTTTCTTGCAATAAAGACCTAATGCTGCATGAACTATTGTATATAATGTAAGAAACCCAAATATTATGCCAGTATGATATGTGGAGTTAAGGTTAGGAAGCATAGTAAATGTTTGTTTATAGCGATGTTTAAAATGTTGTTTGTATCAGAGGGATACTTTGGCTAGTAACTCCTCTGATACAAACCTAAAAAGGAGGGAGGTATGTGGAGAACTAGCCCAATGCCAGGTAGGGGTTAACTTTTCTGACAGTTAGAACCCTTAGGGGCGGGCTCAGCCTGGGTATAAAACACCCCTCCCAGTGGGCAGTAAGGCAGTTAAGTGTGGGCAGGAGGAGGCAGTTAAGTGCGGGGAGTTAGGGTTGGAGTTGAGCAGTGTGAGTCAAGAGATAGAGCTGGGAGTTTAGAGTCTTAGGTGGATGTTAGCAGAGAGGATAAAGAGATTGTGAAACGCGTTGTTATTGATATTTAGTTTACTATTAGAGGTATTAGGCCGGTAATATTTAGAGGTATTAGGCCGGTATAGGACAACTGTTTTAAGCTTATTGAACAACCTTTTATTTATCAGCAACCACAAGCTTTGTACGCAATAAACATCTTTTTAGTTCACAATATCCTCGTCTGTGGTGAATGAAGTAAGCAGGATCCAGCCAGTAGTCTGAAGGGCAGCTGGGGACTGTTTGTCGTTGGTGCAGCACTCATAGACCGTAAAACGTCCGGGGGTGGGCTGTACAGGGCGAAGGGCCCGCGACAAGTGGGACAAAGTAAATAACCTTTAATCTATCCCACAGTGTATGGCAGTGGTGAGCAGACCTGCCTTTGGCACTGGGGTCACAAGGGAGAGGTTGCAAGTTCAGCTCCAACCCCCATGATGTACCCCAAATAAATCTCTTTGAGAGTTTTCCTATTTAAAGAAGGAGCTACTATTTATCCAATGTGGGCTGTAGTGAACAGAGGGCCCTGGAATATGCCTTCAAGGGCAGCCATGTCTGTAATAGGGTTCAGTCAGCAGCGTAACAATGTGGGTGCAGTGGGGGCGGAGCGCTCCTGGTGCCACGTCTCCAGGGGTGACAAGGCATGCAGTTTGCCGGTGGCACCGCTCCAGCACCGTATGAACAGTGCCGGCATCCTCCGTTCACGGCTGCAGCCACGAGCAGAGGATCCCAACACCGTATGGTGCTGCGGCGGCACTGCTGGCAACCTGCTACGTTGCGCGCATGCGCGACGTCGCCATATACGACGCATGCGTCATGCGTAGCAATGCTGCGTGTGCACGCTACATAGCAATGTCCTGCCCCCGGGTGCACATCATGTTTGCCGTTCCGGGTGCCCGAGCGGCTTCCTACACCTCTGGGTTCCGTCCCTCTGGCCTACCTGCAAAAATTAGAGCGACATTCAAACTGAATGAACAATTTATGGCAGTCCTTTTACTGGGTTCTGTGATACCAATTAGATGGCTGAAAGGGACTTGAAACACATGAAACAGGCCAAGTTGCTTGATTTCAGATTCAGTTATTAATGAGGTAAGTGATAGTGACTTTAGCAAACTACAATGATAAAATAATGGAAATTTGAAAATCACCACATATATTTGGCCAATGCACCATACATTTAAATTCAATTTCATAGCTATGGACTGTGAAGACAATTTAGTTAAAAGTCTTACATTTACCTTTTTCTTCCAAATGTTCTATTCAACATGTTATACACTTACCAGTAGACAGATGTGGTGTCAATTTTATACTTACCAGCAGATGTGCTGTTAACTGCCTATTCTGGTAATACAATATGCAATGTAAAGCCCCTCAGATGGAAATTTATATAAGAGTTAAAATTGTTTCCCTCCCCCTCTCTTCTTAAAACAGCACATCAGAAGATAAAATTAACATATCATCTCTATTATTACTTTATGGGACTTTTCATCTTGTCGAATTGCAGTTTTAAAGCTGAAAAAAGAAGTCCGATCCTGCAACTATTAAATAACTCCATCAAATTACTTGTGTCTACTCATGCTAAGAAGACGACGACTCCACTTTCTATAACATAATTTGGAGGGGAGGAGCTGGTCTTTGAAACAAAACATATTCAGATTCAGTTTCTACACATGTTCTAGGTTCATGAGGCTTAGCCTGAAAATGGCTACTCTAAAAAGTAAAGCAGAGGCATCATGTGATGTGAGTTAGAACTCATGAATTTCACCATAGGGAGAGGTACCACTATGTACAAGAACCAGGGAGGAAAATGTGGGTAACACACTCTTGTATAACCCACATCTCTGTAAAGTTAACTTGAAAGTTATATGGTAAAGAAAATAAGAAACAACCATTGATTTGAGTACTGCATGATGAAATGCACATCTAAACCTTAAAAAATGCTAAATATGGATGGGATTGCATTCAATATGGGATTGCATTCAATATGCATGTGTATTTTTTCAGATCTGTGGCACTGAAGCCATAATCAGAGTTCAGATTTGTGCTCATGTCCATTAGCAACATGGGTTGCAAATCACTATTTGTTCTTTACCGCATGTTGAAAATTTACAGGACCACAATCAACTCAGGAGGAGTTGAGTGTAATGCTTATTTTGAATTGGTCATTTATACTGGCCGGTGTGAATCAGATCATGTGAATTGATATATGTCTTTCCCTCGATAATTTTTAGATGCTATATTATCTTTGGCGATGCAATATGATGATTCTTTACACATGAATATTTCATTTGCAGTACTTCTACAGGGTCTGATAGGAAAGAATATAGTATTTTAACATGTTTGTCATCTCCACTGAATGAGAATTCTTACTAAACTGTTAATCAGTTAAGTGGGTCCTGTAAAGCTGAATCTGCTTCCAGATTTCCGAGTCCCCAAGGTGTATCAGGTAATTTATCTGGTAGGATTATGTGGATTTATTTATACTGCAGGCATAGGCAGACTTGGCCCTCCAGATGTTTAGAGACTACAATTCCCATTACCCCTGACCACTGGTCCTGTTCAAAAAAAATTTTCCCCCTTCCAGTAGCACCTTAGAGACCAACTAAGTTAGTTAGGGATGATGGGAGTTGTAGTCCCAAAACATCTGGAGGGCCGAGTTTGCCTATGCCTGGCATACTGTTTCCAACAGTGGTCAGCCAAATATGTCTGGGAATCGTACAGGTACAGTACAGTGGTGCCTCGCAAGATGAAATTAATTCATTCCGCGAGTCGTTTCGTCTTGCGAAAATTTCGTCTTGCAAAGCACCGTTTCCCATAGGAATGCATTGAAATTTAATTCCCATAGGAATGCATTGAAATTTTTATCTTGCAAAGCACGGCCATAGAAAAATTCGTCTTGTGAGTCACCTAAAAGATCACAAAACCCTTTCGTCTAGCGAGTTTTTCGTTGTGCGAGGCATTCGTCTTGCAAGGTACCACTGTATAGTGGAAATGATGTTCAATTTTTTTTTCCTGTCTAACAGCTTTTGACAGATTCACCTTCCATGAATTCACCTAATATCAGGAATTGGGGAACCTGTAGATATAGGGTTGAGAAAACAACTCCCGTCAAGCCCCAGCAAATATGGCCAGCGGTCAGGGATGATAGACATTTCAGTCCAGCAACACCTGGACAGCCATATCTGGCCCATTTTTTTCTTTTTTAAGAAGTCATTTAAGATATTAAGAATTCAGGTGCGCCCCGTCCTGTGCATCTTGCAAAATGCGTCATGTCTCCAGGGACGTAGTTGTAATTTTGGAAGCTCATCATTTGCTCCCAGTGGCAACAGTACCACAAAGTCTGTATACCTCAGGCTGCTAATCCCACCAGCATGATAAAATAATCATTAATATCCCATATTCATAAACACACTAATGGATGGCATGCATAAGGAGCATGCATGATTAAAGGGAGAGTTCTGAATGTGGTATAGGAGGGGAATTCATTTTTGACTGACAGTCATGTAAACCAAACATCCATATCCTTCACAATTTCAATTTGGCAGAATGATATTGGTGTTATAGCCCAGAGCGAAAACTCTACCGAACAGGTTTAGACCTATTACATTTTAATCTCCCTTGCTACATTTCATTCACTTTCATAATTTCCTTTTCTGCCACCTTCTGAAAGGAAACCTTCTTGTGGTTCTTTCCTTTCCTCTCATTAGTGAAATCATAAAATAATAATAATACATTGCACTTGATATCTATCAACAGTGCCCATCACTCTGATATATGTACAGTCCCCCCCCCCAGAAATGACCAGTCAGTAAAGTTTCCGAATATTGAAAAGGTCAAAGTACTACAAGGCACTATTATTTTCACTTAGAAATATATGAGACATAAAAATGGTAATGGTGGGAAGGATGTAAAATGGAACATATTCCCTTGATTGTCCAAGCAGTGTCACCATGCAATTTTTTTTACCCCTCGATCTATTTTTATTTTTTAAACACCCTATTTTAAGAGAATTATAATTTAATAGGTGTATAGGCCCTCAACAAAATGCACATTGGTAGTAACATAAAAATGAGAATATTCTCAGAGAAGGAGTCCAATATAATAAATACATCAACCATGAGAATATCAAATTCAAAAGTTAACATTAAAAGGGGCTCTAGAAAGTCTAGGCCAGTGGTGGCGAACCTTTTAGAGACCGAGTGCCCAAACTGTAAACCAAAACCCACTTATTTATCACAAAGTGCCCAACTACTGACGCGTGTGGGGAGCAGGCGCAGGCGCCCCCGGGCCAGAACGTAGGTGGGCGCGGTGCCCATCATCAGGGCGGCGGGCAGCACATAGCGCATGAAGTAGGTGTGCAGCACCAGCGACAGCAGCATCTCTCCGGCCAGAGTTGGGCTGACTTTAAAGGGCGGGGGGGGGGGGAGAGAAACAAATAAGAAGAAATGAAGATCCGGCTGCTGGGCTTTGTGACTCCACTACCACATGAGGGAGGAGGAGGTGCCTCTTTTCACGCCTCGCAGCCTGCAGGCGCCGCCGCCGCCGAAGAGGAAGAGGAGGGCTCCGCAGCTCGGCCGCATGGCCCGCGGGTGGCCCTGGCAGGAAGCAGCGTGGAAGGGCGCCACGGAGAAGCAAGGAGCAGCCAGCAGCGGGAGCCGGCCACCGGTAGCTCCTCCTGCAGCTCGGGAAGCGCACACGATGCCCTCACCTGCCCGCCACCCCCGCGCCTCTTGGGCGCTAACCGAGGAGGAGAAGGGCGCCGGCGACGAGGCAGCTCTGTGTCCGCTTCGCCAGAGACTTCCGGGGGTTGGCCAAGGCTTGTTCCGCCCGCCCGCCTCTCCCCGCCTCACTTTTGCTTCTTGCCTCTCGTGCCCGGGAGGGAAAAGGCGCGCGTAAATGCGCCCTTAGGGCTTAGCTCAGATGGTGCGCGTGCCAGCAGTGAGGGCTCTGCGTGCCAGATCTGGCACGCGTGCCATAGGTTCGCCACCACTGGTCTAGGCTGTATTTCACTAATAATGCAAGTTACACGACACTTCTATTACACTAGTTGCACTTGCTCTATTAACTGTATACTTGTAGTCTAGCTCAGGATTCTTCAACATTGGGTGTCCAGATGTTGTTTGACTATATGTCCCATCATTCCTGACCATTGGCTAAACTAGTCATGGGTGTTGTAGTCCAACAGTCCTGAACTCAGGCACAGACGGACTATACAGCCAGGCCCACTGGCTACCTGATTGGCCGATTCAAAACTAGGGGGTGGATGGCTATCGTGCCCTCCTTTGCGGCCAGCTGGGGGAATTCTCCAGCAGCTGACCACACAATGGAGAGACATTTTATGCTGTGGAGCCAAGGGCCTCCCATGATGGGCCGCAACTGCCACCCACCCAAAGACTGGGTAAGCAGCCATTATAGTCCAACAGCATCTGGGAGACCCAAGGTCAAGGAACACTGGTCTACACAACCTTTCTTCCTTTCTATTAATGGTAGCCATGTTTGAACAACACATATTTTCCCACCGGATGCTCTGTATTACTTTCCTGTGAGAATACTTTTGCACTTCACCGCATCAGACTCAATGATATGCTTTCCTGCTGCCTTATATAATAAATTTTCTTCACATCAAGATAATGCAGTGTTGGTTTGGTCTCTGCTTTTATACAGTGTCAAGTTATGGTGTGAATAAGCTTGCTGTACAGAAGTCCAAAACCCTGTTAATTAAACCACAATAGTATCTACTGTTGCCTTGAGACAGACCCAATTTATTTTTTCAGCAAAAGAATATTTTGTGTTAACAGAAGTATTTTTTCCTGTGTACATCCATTAGTGCTGGAAGTATTTGCAACATTAATTGGTGACCTGTGTCTTGAAGTTTTTTTATGCCATGAAAAGAAATATAAAGGAATTAAGGCATTCTCTGGATTTCAAGAACAACTCTGTGCGTCCTTAAGTGGCTCTCTTTATTAATATGATATGGCAAATGTTTGTTCCTGTTTATTAAATCACATGAAAGGTTAATTATGCTAAGCGACTCTGGGTAGAAAACAATTCTTGGAAGAGGCTTTTTAAACAACAGGTTGGCAGCTTGCAGGAGCCATCTGTTTCCCACAAATGTTAAGGTACAATCTTAAACTTGTGAGGTTAAAAATTACAGTAGTTTGGGAGAAGGAAAATCCATGCTGCGATGATGATATGAAAATTCTGATTCTCCTTGACATGCAGCCTGGCAGGAATGCCAAGTTTCCTAAAGATGGTGTTTGGTTGCTAATAACCATGAAAACTACAGGGGAACAAAGCAGCAAGGGGGCTCCTGTTATCCATTTCCTTTCTAATATAAGGGCATTGGTGTCCTGGAATGATGTTGCCTGAAGCTTTGGCAAAACAGATCCATGCCTGATACCGTCATTTGCCTCTAATGGGTTCATATCATGATTTGAAGATGTACTCCTAAATTCTACCTTGTGAGTCAACTGAGTTGGGCCAATGGCTTAAAAGTTCCCAACATATCTCTATGTGGCAAAATTGTCCATACAATGAGATGGGTCTACACTTTAAACTAATTATCCAGCACTGCCATTCCAATGGAGTATTTAAAAGCAAGTTATAAAATTTGTAATTGAAGTGAAATACACTCATGCCTAGAGATAGGGTGGTGGTGACATGTTTCTTGGACACTATGCATACCGACTGGAGACTGTGCATACAGCCCAGAGAATGTACAAAATTCAGCTGAGATATGAACATTCCAAGGCCTGTTGAGGATTATGTCTATTGACCAGGAATGTGCACAATTCCCTTTTCATGGAAGGCGTTTGTGCACATTCTCTTTAAGGCTTGGTGACTGTGCCCGCCCAGTGTGTGGTTATTATGTATATTAACTCCCCTTAACACACACAGACACACATATTTTGAAGGACAGGTAAAAATATAACAGTATCATAATTATTATTTTATAAGGTGTTAATTTATAATACAGCCTTTTCACATTCTTCTTATATGCCATTCTGTTTGGTTTATATTGGCTTGGTTTGCATATCATACTAAGTCATAGTTTGGTTTAGAATGAATGTGCAAGCATTCTCAGACAGGAATTCCCAGCTGCTCACTCCTCCCCAATTGTCTTGCTGTTGCACCGCACTAAACCAAACCATAACCTGACTCAGGAGGGTAGCAAGGGAGTGTGTGGTCTGCCCCAGGTGTCCCCACTGAGGGGGGGGGGTTGACAAAATGCTGGGTGGCATTCACCATGGGGCCTGCAGTGCGCCCGAGCCATGTGTCTTTCCTGGGAGTGCTGTGGGGGCTTGAGCGCCTGCAGGCTCCACGCTGCCCCAAACAGTCTGCCTGTTGCCTCCCCCTTGGAAGCCCCGTGGTGCCCCTATGGGTGGCTGGCCCCGCCCCTGGGTGCACGGCATGCATGCTGCCCCAGATGCCCAATCAGCTTGCTCTGCCGCTGACCTGACTTAGAGTGTCATCTGAACCTGGACTCATGCTTTAGATCTCCTGGACAAACCACGAGCTGTATACCATGGAACAAACCTTGGTTACAGCTTATGGTTAGTCTGTAGTGACTTAAAACACTATATTTAAGGAACTGGTGACTTCTGTTTCAGTGTATCTGAAGAAGTGTGCATGCACACGAAAGCTCATACCAGGAACAAACTCAGTTGGTCTCTAAGGTGCTACTAGAAAGAATTTTCGATTTTGTTTTGACTATGGCAGACCAACACGGCTACCCACCTGTAATTAAAACAATGAGTGTGGGTTCTGACAACACACTAAACCAAACCATGGCAGAACAACAGCAGAACAGCTGAGGAGGAGCAAAGTGGATGTGGTCTCCTATTCAGGAGCATCCCCACTTCTGCATTTTTTCTAAGGCGTAGAATGGCCTGATTTGCGCATTACGCTATGTGCTGCTTCCCCAGGCCAGTCCCTCTATTTAACGTTGCATGTGGTTCCAAGAAGGTTGCCCACTAGGGAATGAGACTCTCAGGCTGAAATAGAATCCCACAACTCTGTTCAAATCCATTAGCACAAATTTATCCTCTAGTATGAGGATGTGCATTCAGCCCTGGCTAAATTCAGCATCATCAACCCATTGTGAAATAGTGCCAATGTGCTAAATAATTTGTCCCATATAAAGGAGGCATTAGCAATAACACTACATTCAGTGGCAAATCGTCTTCCTTCTTGTTCTTTGTTCCTGTTCTCAAAATTGTGATTTTAGGTAATGAACTGAGACCCTAAAGTGAACTTTTGCTGAAGCTCTGATAGCCAACTTTCTCCCCCCGCCCCCTTTCTTTTACTGATAGGCTCACTTGAATGGCTAATTCCTGTTCTTGTACACTTGGACAAACTCAACTGTCTTCTAAATGCTCAGTCTTCTAGTTTTGCAGGAAAGGCTTTGTTGCCACCACAGTACTTCTAAGAATTTGGCATTACAGAAACCAGGCAAACAATCTGCATTGGAAGCTAACACATTCCTCCTGTGGTGCCGATTGTGAAGTGACAAGCTTAGCCCAGCCCAGCCCAGCCCAGCAACAGCACTGCGTCCTTAGAAACAGCAGATTTGTCATCAGACTGAATGTGAAAAGCAGCTCACTCGTTCTGGTGGCAGTGGCTGCTGCTACAGCTGGAAATCGTTTGCCTTCACATTTATAAAAGGGCAAAGCTACACAGAGAATACTACAGAGGTGGGTGATATCGGACCGTGATGCAGGGATGTAGGAAAAGAAAAGTTGAAGAGCCTAATGTGATTGTTTTTCCTGAGAGTGATCTTGAGTATATGAGTGGAAGTTGAAGCTGCTCTGGCAGTGAAAACAACAAGTTGTTAGATCAGAGATGAGAAATCTGTGGCTCTCATGATGTTGTTGAACTCCCATCATCCCTGACCATTGGCTATGCTGGCTGGAGCTGGTGGAAGTTGGAGACTGATAACATCTGGAGGTCCACAGGTTCCCCACCTCTGTGTTAGATAGCATGCCAAGGGCACAATCCAGTGGTTCAGAATAAGACAATTTGATTCCTGCTGTTTGTCTCATCCAGCAGTGGCCCTTGATAGAAAACAATTTATATGTGATTGTTGTATTGAGCACATGAGGGTCATGGGGGGAAATTGTATCTTCCTCTTCCTGGACACCTCTTGCAGGGCTACAGAATCAAACTAGGAGTTCTGAATATGCTGGCTGGTCTTCTCAGGGATTTCCCAGTAAACAGTTGGGGAGAGATGCTGCCATGCCATTTTGATTGGGGAAGTTTGGGGCTTTTGATTTTCCCACCACAAAGGTCAACAGCTCTCTTCTTTTTGCCATGACTATTTCAAGATGTCCCCCCCCCCGTTTAAAAAAAGGGGGAAGCAGAGATATCACCTTGCCAACAAAGGTCCGTATAGTTAAAGCTATGGTTTTCCCAGTAGTGATGTATGGAAGTGAAGGCTGATCGGCGAAGAATTGATGCTTTTGAATTATGGTGCTGGGGGAGACTCTTGAGAGTCCCATGGACTGCAAGAAGATCAAACCTATCCATTCTTAAGGAAATCAACCCTGAGTGCTCACTGGAAGGACGGATCCTGAAGCTGAGGCTCCAATACTTTGGTCTCCTCATGAGAAGAGAAGACTCCCTGGAAAAGACCCTGATGTTGGGAAAGATGGAGAGCACAAGGAGAAGGGGACGACAGAGAATGAGATGGTTGGACAGTGTTCTTGAAGCTACCAACATGAGTCTGACCAAACTGTGGGAAGCAGTGGAAGACAGGAGTGCCTGGCGTGCTCTGGTCCATGGGGTCATGAAGAGTCGGACACGACTAAATGACTAAACAACAACAACAAGTTCAAGCTGTTACATTACTAAGTGCAGACTGTGCTGTTCTGAGGAAGAAAGAGCTATCTGGTTCTCAACTTGTTAACTACTTCATGCTACAGCAACAGCAACAAGAAGAATGGGGCGGGGGGGGGGTAGAATTAACTTTCCATGCCAAATATACACAATATCAAGAGGTGAATGATCCTCCTTAAGGTGTTTTAACTGTTCAAAATATATAATTTAGCCCTCTAAATGTGCAGGATTTGAGGCAGAAACTGAACAACTGTTTTATATTGAAAAGTTGGTATCCATAATTGAACCAGAATGTGCTGGCTTTGGGCCAATCACTGTAGTGGAAGACAGCCCCTACAGAAAGATAGTTTTTTGAGGACAAATAGCATTGTTGTGCCCTGTCTATTTGTTTTTCATCCTGACTCCCACATTAACTTTAAATTATAATTTCCTTGGGGTGTGAGATCTCCCTCTCATACCATATTGTTAACCCAACAGGTTACATAGAAAGATAGTCATGTGAAAATTAAGACCATGAGCATGAGTAGACCCTTGCCCAAAAATATGTATGGGAATCCTAACTATGAATTTTCAGTTCTGTTTTTAAAGAAAAAGGGATGATAGGGAGCCTCTAAATTCTTGCTTTTTGAAGTTACAGGGAAGTAGCCTTGCATAGCGAGCAGGTGCTGGCAATGGCTTCAGTCAGAAACATTCCATATGGGTTCAATGCAAATTATGAGACTGTCATAAAAATTATTGGGAGCAAATATGTCCGGTGCCTTGTAGAAAAGACTGATGGGTAAGTATGCTATCTGGAAGAAACATTTTTGATATATATTAGTGAGGTTATATAATTTTATGTTGGATTCCCTCCTCCCTCTTCACCAAATTAGTTGAGGATTGGGAAAATCCAAAAGAAATGGGATGAGTATGCTGCTACCTATATGAGGACAATGTCATGTGAACGACCCAAAAAATATGCACCCATGGGATGTATCAAATAGACTTTAAACTGTCAAGCATACACAGCCCTAGTCTACATCTTAAACAGCATATTACAAGAAAAAGCTGTTCCTTTAGCTGTTCCATTTGCTACCCTCACCTGGTTTAGCCAGCCAGTTGAAACCACTTCTTGGGGTATGGCTGCTGTCACATGCTGACAGCTTCTAGGTGAGAGCTGAGTGCAGGGTGGGGACCAAAAGTGGACAAATTACCTCAGAAGGAGCACAACATGTCCCCCACTAGTGGTACTACCCCTCTCCTAACACTATGTACACCCCAATGCAGTCTAGGAATAGTTTTTCACCACAGGGTCTGCTGCTTGTGTACCAGCCGTCTGGGGAAAGATAAACATTGCACTATAGCCAGTATAACAGTAGGGAATATTTAACAATATAGTTGTGCTGGTGCAAGGATTAGCAATAGTGCAACAGGATTTCCCCTCCTTTCTCCATACACACTCCACAACTCCCCTCAATCTGCTCAGGAGAATTGTGGGGGGGGGGGACCAATGAGTGGAGAGGAGATAGAAATAACTTTCCACTGCACAAAGAAAAACCCTTGTGCTGACAAGAGAGCTTTGCTTAGTGCTACCTCGAACGCAACCCAAAGACTCTCAAGTTAATAGCAAGGAGAAAATTGTTCTGCAATTGTTATTCTCACACATCCCTGACACTGATTTATATAAAAAAACAAAGTTCTTCAGACAAGTGTTTTTCAGATTGAGAAAGGCTGAATGGGAACACAGTGACATTTGTTAATATAAATGACTTACCACCACTGAACTTTCTTTTCTGGTTGATAAAGTATCAAAAGGTTTAATTGCACAGCTTGGTTTTATGCTTTAAAAAGAATGGCATTAATAATGGCCAGGATCCCAAAAGTTACAAGGTATGCCCAAGAGGTCCTGTTAGAATATGTCTCTTCCTCTGAGTGATTAGCCATAATGTAACCTGCTTTTGGAATTCTTCTCCATTTCAAAACAGCTTTGTCATACAATGAGAGGAAGTATTTTTTTAACAGTGCAGCACTATGCATATCTACTCAAAATAAGTCCTACTGAGTAAGTGTTGCATCTGAGGGTGGTGCTGAATTAATAAAGACTATTGTGGGGCCACTACCTACCTGAAGGAGCATCTCCATCCCCATCGTTCAGCCTGGACACTGAGGACCAAGCTCCGAGGGCCTTCTGACTGTTTCCTCCCTGCAAGAAGTGAAGCTGCAGGGAACCAGGCAGAGGGCCTTTTCGGTAGTGGAGCCTGCCCTGTGGAATGCCCTCCCATCAGATGTCAAGGAAATAAACAACTATCTGACTTTTAGAAGACACCTGAATGCAGCCCTGTTTAGGGAAGTATTTAAAGACTGATGTTTTAATGTATTTTTAATTTTTTAGTTGGAAGCCGTACAGAGTGGCTGGGGAAACCCAGCCAGATGGGTGGGGTATGTATATATAAATAAAGAAATAGTCGGCTGTGAGAGCCATGACTTCCAAACAAGCACCTGATTACATGGAGGCCAGCCTCACATGATTATTTGCCACTTTCTTGTACAGATGAGTAATTTCTAGCAGGGGGAAGAATGTGGACACCTGTGGTTTGCAGGCAATTTGGAGCTCCCCAGGCCTTACTTCCACCTTGCCCTCACCCATTCCTTTTTTGGTGACTGGTTGGTGGTTGCTGCTGGAAATTACACTAACTGGTCTCTGTACAATTTTCGCTGGAGGCTGTGTGAAAATGGGATGGGACTTTCCTACTTCTTCACCATGTTATTTTGATCCTCCGCTGGCTGAACAAATGTGCTGAGACTCGATTTCTATCATATTTGTTGTCTTGACTTGATTTTAGCAAGTCTTCTGCAAATCCCTCTTACTTATGCCACACTGGGAAATTGTTTGTCTGCCATCTTGCACACATGTCTGAGAAAGGTGGAATTCATAAACCGGTACCATTTTGTTGAAATTTGCATATAAACAAGGTTTAGTGGAACTGTATTAAGTTTCTTTCTTGAGATTATAGTGTTCAGAATTGAACATAAAGTGATTATAACTATTATAGTGCATACCTCCTTTATACTGCATTTCAGTCTGACCAGCAAATGTTCCAGGAAACAAATATTTTTGGTTTTTCTCCACAACGCAAGTGAGTATGTATTTGCCTCTGTATACTGTAAATATACTGTATGCTTGTTTCCTGACAGCAAAGCAAAGGAGGGTGTAAAAACAGAGACACAATCCATGCTCAGGACACTAGCTCCACACAATGCAAGACAGGCACATGGAAACCCTCCAGGCCTCAATAGGCCTCCTTGTCAACAGATCCATTATGGTCTCAGGGATGAACAACAGAACAAAGGTGAAAAGGAAGAACAAAAGTCTAAACAAGGAGAGACAAGTGATAGCAGATCCGTGGACAAAAAAGTGAGTCGCTACAACTACTGGTCGCTTATTATAGGTTTCCTACTCAGCATCAGACTTTACTCTTTAACTAACAACAACATAAATGGTTAATAGGTATCTTTTCTACTACTGTGGCTATTGTTATGACTACTACTACTAATGATGATGATGATAAATAATGACAGTGGTGTCCAGTTAAAAGAACATTCTGCTGCTACCAAATTCTGATGAGAGAACTCCTGTATCAAGAAACAATTGTCATCACAAAACTTTCAACTCCTCCAAACAGAATTGCCTTACATTAAAATTTTGACTGCTTATGCTTCCAGTTCATAGCTGTTGCTTTTTTTAGTTTGATTTTTCTCTTACTTTCCCATTCTGTAAACATCTCTTCTCATTCTTCAGTGTTTTGGCTCTCATACACATCTGGATTATACTTTAGCTATATATATAACATAAGGCCTACCGGTAAATTATAACTAATAGACTAGTTATAAAATGGGTGGGGAACCTGTGGTTAGTCCAGATGTTGCTGGTCTCCAACTCCCATCAACCCCAGTTGGCATGGCCAATGGTCAGGGATAATGGGAGTTGGAGTCTAGAAATGTCTGGAGTCTATAATATAATATTGGCTGCCATGATCATATGGAATCACCATTTGTTTAGGGAGGGGATTGTATATTATCCAGTAGACAGTGGACCTCTTCGTATGAGATTATAGTCTGATCTGACTGGGATCCTGTATCTCCCCACCATCTTAATATATAAAAAGGTAAAGGGACCCCTGACCATTAGGTCCAATCATGTCCGACTGGGGTTGTGGCGCTCATCTCTCATTACTGGGACTGAGCAACGGGAGCTCACCCCATCGCGGGAATTCGAACCGCCAACCTTCTGATCAGCAAGCCCTAGGCTCTGTGGTTTAACCCACAGCGCCACCCGCGTCCCTATCTTAATATATACATGCTCACAAATTCAAGCAAAAACTATCAGTCAATACAAATCAGAGCTTTGTTATATCTTAACATAACAGTATTGGAATATTTGCAGCATATGGCAGGAGAATAATTGGCATTGTTATTATTTACCTTTGCTTTCAAAGTTAGTATTTTGGTATTGTGTGTTTGGTAAACTTCCTTCCTTCCTTCCGCAGAAGAGGAGGAGATCCAATGGGTGGGCATTTATTTATTATTTACATGTATTAGTCACCAGTTAAGCTAGTCCCTGGGTTAGTTGCACGGATAGGCATTAGGAAAACATTCCTAACTATAATAGACAGTTGACCGTGGGGCAGCCTGCATCAGGAAGATGTGAGCTCTGCTTCACTGGAGATATTTAAGCAGAAGCTGGGTGGCTACCTGTCAAGGATGGGAGATTGTTAGCCACTTTGAGACTCCTTGGGGTAGTGATAAAGCAGGATATCAAATCCAAACTCTTTCTTCTTCTTCTTCTTCTTCTTCTTCTTCTTCTTCTTCTTCTTCTTCTTCTTCTTCTTCTTCTTCTAGTTTCAGGATTACTGCATTGATCCAGGATGAGGAACATGTGGCTCTCAAAAATGTTGTTGGACTACAGCTCCCATGAACTTGAACCACTGGCCATGCTGGCTGGGGCTGATGGAAGTTGGAGTCCGAGAACAGATGAAAGGTCACAGGTTCCTCATCCCTGGACTAGATTATCTCCAAGGTCTATTTCAGCTCTATAATTCTATTATATATTCTTATATCACGGCAGAGATTACTAGCGCAATGAGTTCTCACCTTCAAGGGTTGATTTATACTGACAGCTTGGTAGTTCTGTATCTGGTCCTTTTAGTAAGCAAAATATTAACTTTGAAAAATGGGCCATGGTTCATTGAGAGGGATAATTTCTGGATGAACCCTGGGTTCAATCCCAGGCAGTGCTTTTTTTCTAAAAAATATATATATTTAGGGATACTCTCATTTTCCTACTCATATTGAAATACTGCCCCTCAATGAGGCCAAACTTAGCTTCACAAAATATTTAGGGGTATGCACACACACACCCCAGAAAAAAGCACTGATCCCAGGTATTTTAAAGAATGCTTGAAAGAAAGGGTGGGGGTATACCTCTTTCTGAGTAACAGCCACCAGCTAAGTCACACATATGATGCTGTGGAGAGTGTCATATTTGTGCAAGAAAGTCCTAGGAAATCCGCAAAGCTACAAAACAAAGCATTTATCTTTGGAGCAGTCACTATCATTTAGCCTAGAGAGATCTTAGGATTCCCTGAGTTCCTAGGCTAAGCCGAGAGTGGCTGGCCAAGGGTGAGCTTTATGACTGAACTGGTATTTAAACCAAATCTCTGCAGTCCATGCATAACTCCTGTTTGTTTATAAAGAATATAATATTTGATATGCGATAATTTTTCTGAACTTTAGGGCTCTTTTTCCTCATGCAAAGTGCTTTCAGTACCTACAGTTACTTTACAGAATGAATGTGTTTCTTTGATTGCCTCTCTTCTAACTGCTTGCTTGTTATCCAAGGGTTTAAAACCGCTGAATACACATTGTGTCACTGCTCCCTCTGGTGACAAGTCTTTGTCCTACATTCATGCTCTCCCAAAACCATCTATGGAAACTCAGAAACTTGAAAGACAACAGGTAACTGAACTTAAGTATAATCAAAGCAATTTGCAGTTTCAGGTGTCTGGGTTATGACGGTTGGGCATTTTTCATATTAGAGTGTTTTAAAATACTTAAGGCCAAGGCCACATCAAGGGCAGACATATCTGGAAAAAAGTTACACAGGGTGTTGTTTTTTTTAACTTACTTGCAAGTAAATGCTATTAGGATCAGAGTGGTTGGCTGTTTTCAGATGCTTACAGCATAATCTGATGCATGTCACTCAGAAGTGGGCCCTAGGTAGACTGCATACCTCACACATCTTAACTGTCCTTCCGTACTTTCAATCAGGGAGGCTGAAGAGAATTAAAAGCGGGGGAGGGAAATTTCCTAAATTTCAGTGAAGAAAGTGAGGACTCAACTCTACAGGATTTGACTACAGAAAATGTGGGTAACAGCTAGCTGTCTTGCAGGAAACTGGCATGTTGTTATTGTGTATGTGTAATTTCCCCCTCATCATCCTACCACACATGTAGGAATGCAAAACTTCCTGGCTTTGCTATTTTGTCCCTAATTTCTGCCCAAAGAGTTTATAAAGCAGTTCACATAAATGTAAATGCATTAAAAGTATGGGACCTTGGGGTAAATGGGAGATATGAAATCAAATACTGTAATAAATTTATTGCTAGACCTTACACATACTTTAAAGCATTCCTTTCCTCAGGATATCGCTCAAAAACCAATGGATGAAGAGAATGATTCTCTTCTGGGTATCCTCAGAAATGAACTTGAGCAGTGCCCTTTGAACCCAACTACGTTAGAAAAACTTCAGGAAGAATGTAAGGTTTTGGATCCCAGAGTTTCAAGACTTCTGTCTCAGGCACAGCTGAGCCATCTGCTTTTAAAGTATGAAGTCCCTCTACAATTACCCACTGTCAAACTCCTTTTCAAGAGATTTTCAAAAGCAAATGACCAAGAACTGGTATGTTAATACAACATTTTAAACAAAAATGATGCTGAGCTCAATAGATTGGATTTCTTCAGACATACTTGTGTTTTTGGAATATTGATGTTATAGGTCAGGGGAGAAAAAAAGGTGGGCTGTTTATTTTTTGGGTAAAAAAACTATTTTCCATTTATATATCCATGCAACCCTTTTAATTATGTACAGCAGAACTGCAGCAACATTGTTTAAACTTAGACTGCTGTACATAGTGTTGTTATTAAAGATTTTCTTGGGTTACAGAAGTACATACATTGTCTCTATTTTCAGATTATAAAGTCCTTCTCACAGATCAGTTATATTTGATGTGAGACTTTGATGTTGTATACAGTATAGGGTTGGGGGAGAAGATAGGTGGGGACAGAATGCTCTGCATAGTTGAACAGGAACAGACCCTGCTAATATGGCACCCTATGTGAGGCCAAAATTTGACAGTCCTCCCCCAGCCCTTTTGCCACCTCCCCAAAGCTGGGTACGGGAGACAGTAGGCTTTGGCAAGAGGGTGCAAGGCTCTGGCAGGGTCCTAGAGTCCTCCCTCCTCCTTTCCAAAACTGGGAAAGTGCTACTTGGGCTTTGGGAAAGAGGTAGGAGGACTCTAGGACCCTGTCAGATCCCTCACACCTCCTTCCCAAAGCCCAGCACTTACTAGGGTTTGGGAAGAGACAGAAGGGTGCTTTTATTGGTTATAGTCACAAATATCTCAAAAATAGGTTCAATGAAGTTAATTCAACGAATGTTATCAGTCTTTTCCTACACCACTAGATTTGATTTTTCTTTTAAAACCCTGTTTTCAAGCTATGTTTTGAAAATAAACCTTTTTGCTTGTGATGCAGGTAAATTATGAAAAATTGCTCCAGTTTTTAATGCCAGTGACAGCAAGCAAGACACAGCAAACACAAGCCCTTCCAAGGAAGAGTCAAAATATGGAGAATCATCGCAAAAGGTTCTATTTTAAATTTCAGTATACTCTTTACAGTTAATAAATGAGCAATGTATCTGAACTCCTTCACCCTTCTGACAATCTTCCTGTCTTACTTTCCATCTGGTCAGGATCTAATAGGTGCAGTAATTATAAGCCACTCAAAAGGATTCCAAATGAAAAATTGGCTCACTTGTGACATTTACAAAAAAAAAACCATGTAGTACTCAAGAGGACAGATTTTATCTTGCAGCCATCCAAATCTCTGCTAACGAAACATATTTGGAGTCTGTGAACACCTACGTTGCAGCCTGCTGGGATGCATCAGTGGAGATTATACAGACTTCCCTTAATTAACCTTGGCAAAGAAGACTGGCAAGGAGTTGTGTGCATTTATGTGAGATATATATATTGCTGCTTTGGCAGCTGAGCTCTGGAGCGTCTCTTAAAACATAAGTATAGCCAGGATGCTGGTCAGAGTCTGTGTATAAGTATTCATTCATCATAAACTGGCGTACCTCATCTGGATGGAAATGACCTTAGGGACACATTTGCTATATCACATACTTTCCTGGTCTCTGCTCTCATCATTAAGCATTGACTGTAATATTTGCAGCAATATCAACTGTTGTTATAAGCCCACCATTTCACTAAATCAGTGATGGGGTTCCTGCATCCCCCTAGGTTCTACTCAGAGTAGATAATGTTTCTTGCTTGTTTGCAAAGAGATGGGTGTACAGAATCTTCTTGTTTGTGTGCAGCTGAGGGAATGTAGTCTGCTGTGCAAAAGTTTTACACCTATTGTTCTGCCCACTTTTGCCTCTGGCCCTGCTCCCCACCTGCATGCAACTCCCAGAAGGTGGACTGTGAGGGAATGTGGCCCTCAGGCTGAAAATGCTTCTCCAACTCTGGATTAAAGATTGTAGCATCCAGGAAGCTTTGACCAGGCTTAGCCCTTCTCCTTTTCACAAGGAACTTCCTGCAGTTCCATGAGTGAATTGTAAGCTATGATGTCATAGCTGTCTGGAAGCCTAGATTTTCTCGGCTGTTTTGTTTCACATCTAATCCTTCTTCACCTTGTGGTAATACTCTATGGCTTTATTACCAGGTGCTCTGCATTACTGAGTAAGTTCCCCCATTGGCCTCTCAGATGGAGGTCTTTCGCAAAGCACTCCTACAACTTCTGTAAATGTCAAAAGTGAGCTATAGGGCTGTAACAGCAATTACCATTTCAATTGCCCCTTCGTTACATGCATTATCATTCCACAGCTCTTGGACTCCGCAAGATGCCTTCCAGGCCTTGAAGCAGACCCTGAAGGAACATAAAGGAGAGCTGAGCCTACAAGATAAGACATGCTCAGGTCTTCTTTCACCCTCTGAGGTAAAAATAGATTCTTTGGTTTACAAGCCTAGTTGTATACTCAGGATGTAGTGGATTATCAATAACAAAACGGTTTTTTCTGCCATACTCCTTGTAGGGTTGCCATATTTCATATTTTTTAGAAGTGTGTGCTAAGTTGAGCTCTCTTCGTTTTTTTGCAAAATCTCAAAATAAAAAAAAGTTTTTAAACTTTTTTTAAAATTAAATTTGACAAAATCTACACTTCCAACATGGGTTGCCATATGTTCAGGTTTTCCCGGACACTTAAGCAATTTCCACCTGGATGCTGTTACAGACGGCAGAATCCCGGCTATGTCCAGGATATTCCAGACGTATGCCAACCCTACCTTCTTGCCAGTAGATAATGTAGATCAAAGAAATAACTGAGGAACAGACCAATTCTCTCTTACCAAGTGAGGGAGAATTGAAGGTAGGTGATAAATATACACATCTGCCTGGCTCACATAGGAGGGCAGAAAGTTTTTCTTCCTTTCCTTGCCTCCATCACCTGGGAGTTCTTTCCTCCTTCAGGTTCTTATGGAGGGAAATTCAGTTTGAGGGCTGGTGTGCTTTTCACACTGCTTTGGGGGGCATGTACTGGAGGAGTGAGGTAACTTGGGATCCTGTGGGACCAAGGCCTCCCTTCCATTTCCAAGGCAAGCCCTTCTCTTTCCCCATCAGAGCACCTCAGATGACGGGGGAGGTCCATTCTTATCCCATGAGAACACACCTGACTGATACCAAATATCATGAGAGCAGGATATAGACAAGACAACATGTACAGTACATACTCTACATAAAACAAAATTTCCAACCTGAAGGAGAGAACTCAGAAGCTGGTCTGAACAAACAATTAAGTCCCTGGTCTACGCAATACTGCGTTAAATAGACCACTGATCTGATTTGGTATTAAGTAGTTCCATGTGTTGCTGGTCCCAGTGTGAAAGGTGGGTTTAGTCTACCTAAAAAAATGTTACCGACTATAGTCCCTTTATTGTATTTATTTTACTTTGCACATAAATGAAAATCAAACTTTTATGGAAAAACACACAGTATATAATCCTTTTACCAGGAGGCATTTTGCTAGTCTAACAAATATATATTTGCAGGGACAATTCTTAGTTATACACAGCATATGTAGAAGGTCTCAGTTTGGAGGTGGATGAAGTCAACAAGGAGTTCTTCAGGTTCTCTTGATTTCTGTCAGTCTCCATAGCTGAAAAGCACCAGCTTGGATTGGGACTGTGCTTTTCACATGACAGTTGCTTGGAAAAAAATACAATTTTTCCAAAACAGTAATTTGTTATGCATTTCCATAGTTTGCACTTAATTGTGTGTGCCCATTGACTATAGTACTTCAGGCCTTATTTCTCAAAACTTGTTTTCATCTTGTGATGTGCTAGCAGTGTTCAGCAACAAAACTTATCTTATTTGCAGACAGAGATCATTTGCAAAAAGCACGGACTAACTCTGCCCACTGGGATCTTGGAAGCTTTGGTTAGCAGCTGTGAGTTTGGCAAAAGAGGCAAAATAGAGTGAGTTTTTCTTGAGATGCTTCCTTCCTTTCAGTACGTTATGTGTGCATCTTGATCCTACAGACCCGGAATGTGGCAATACAATTAGGGAGTTGGGTTTCTGGAGAGAAAGCATAAGCCCATGTATTGCTGGATTGAGAGCAGCTGGGTGGTTCTGCCAAATGCCCCCCATTTTCCAGATAGCATGCATTCCTTCCCTTGTTATTTCAGTCAGAGTGTGCAAAAGTTTGATTCTTACAAGGCCAAGAAGACATCCCATGCAAGGGGTGGTGGGGCAAGTTTTGTCTTGTCTGTCCACTAAACTTGTAGTCTGGTCCTTGTTGGGTACAGCTGTGTCACACAGTGATGGAGAAAGAAGGAATGGCAAAAATGCATTGAGGAAGGGCCATAGCTCAGTAGTAGAACATCTACTTTCCATGCAGAAGGTCCCAGGTTCAATCCCTGGCATCTCCAGGTAGGGTTAGGAATGTCCCCAGTCACTGGACAATATTGAGCTAGAACAGAAGGACAAGTGGTCCAGTTTGCTCCCCGTGTTTCCATGCATTACATGAAGCTGCTTTAATAACACTGAGATCAGATCCCCTCATGCCAAAAGCAGCTGACTATAGGTTACACCTCCTGAGCCTCTGCCTTTGAACAAGACGTTCTCTTAGTTTGATTTTAATCTGTTGTTTATGAACCTGTTAGCTGCTTTGGGCATCTGCAGTTGGTAGGAAAAAGCAAGGTATTAATTTTGTTATAAATAAAATAAATGGAGTAATAATAATATGGAGTGTCACAAGTTCCCTGCCTCCCAACTACATCAGTTCTATAGGTTAGCATAGCATGCAAGCACAAAGTAATATGAAAGTAGTTACTGAGAAATTTCTGATATTATGCTTACCATATGTTACTAACAACCACCACAAAGATTTTCTTTTTTCTTTTTTTACAGTGGGTTCCATTGATACCCACCATTTAACCTTCAGATCTAAATCTTTGAAAATGTTTATTACACTCGTCATTACCATGCATATCTGCAAAAGACTCCATCACATTTTTGCCCTTTTTTGAGGAGTCTGGAGGTGCAATATAAGAGCTTAGTCCTGTGAGGTTCCAGGTTTTAGTTCTCTCTCTCCCACTCAGTTGGCACCCATATATAGAGGCTATGAATCCCTAGTACAATATCGGCCATTAATACTCCCTGCTAGTGCTGAGTTGTAGCCAATGTTAGCTCTATTCGGAGTAGAACCAATGAAATTGTCATGACCAACTCATGCCCATTCATTTCAACTGGTCTACTCTGAGTAGGACCTAGTTGGATACGATCCACTGTCTATAACTTGGCTCATGCTATATTACGGAGGACTAAATCGTGTTATCACCATATATTATGACTGTGCCCTTCTGTATTTCTGCTCTTTTCAAGGGAAGCTTTTTGTGGCTTCTTGAATGCAGCTGTCTATAATGCATAGATCTTTCTATAGCTCTGTATTAATGCCTATGTCTCCCTTTGCTAAATTAAACATATCATAGATAAATAAGTTGCAACTGCATACCAACTTGCCAAAGCTTCCCCCACCACCATCACAAAAAAACCAAATATAAGAAAAATCATTTAGCAAAGGTTAGCCATACTCAGAATTACATTTTTAAAAGTTTTTAAATCCAATATAAACATAATAAACCTATGGGGTGTGCCGGAGTCATTGGTTTAGTTATGCATTACCCATTTTAATCTCTGCTTCCACTGTGAATGAAACTCTTCAGTAATTAGCAAGAATCTAGCTCTGAGCCACTTTGTGATTAAATGTGCTT
This sequence comes from Lacerta agilis, assembly GCF_009819535.1. Taxonomy (NCBI): domain Eukaryota; kingdom Metazoa; phylum Chordata; class Lepidosauria; order Squamata; family Lacertidae; genus Lacerta; species Lacerta agilis. The sequence continues at coordinate 36,430,853 of NC_046317.1, forward strand.
AAGATCAATACACCACCATGACTGATAGCAGTCATGGGAGATTAATCTCATTGCACAAAGTAATGCTCTCTCTTTAACCTGACATGGAAAGTGAATAGGACATGAAAAAATAAGCTGAGAAACAACTCCAGGAGGAAGTCCATAGATTTCTTTACTGCTTTCTCCTTCTGAGTGCATTAAAAGGAATAACCAAAGGATTAACTTCTTAAGCACCATTGCTTCCTTTGTTATGAAGTCTACCCTTGACACCCTACAGGTTCTCTGATAAGGATTCTAGCTCAGTAACTGATTACCTGCCTTGCGCAAAAGAGATTCTAGGTATGAATCATTTCTCAGTGTCCCCTGGGTCAGTTTCCAGGTAGCATAATTGGGAAAGACCATTGCTTGAACCTAGACAACACACCATCTGCTAAGAAAAATGGGCAATACACTTCTTGATTATCATAACTGACAGACTGAATGAGCTACTGGTTTGACTAAAAGAGATACTTCAGCTTCTGGCAAAAATCAGGGGAGCATCGTATGTGTGCATGTTAGAGTAAATGCTAGAAATGTAATCACAGTTGACACAGATTGGTAATTCCTAGTACTTTAGTAGGCACGTTCATTAACCTATGACCCCGAAATTCAGGAACATCCCTCCTCCAAAACTGATGCCAAAGTTTTGTGCTAGTTTTGTGCTTCAAATCCCGCTTTCCTTGCCCTCGTAATAGACACTCACCCTGGGAGGCCATAAGGATACACCAAAACTCAACTTTGTCCAATTGACTCCAAACTGGTCCCAAAGTGAAGTGCTGGTTTTATGCCTTCGGGTTCAAAGGTTAATGAAGCTTTAGGAGGCCAGTGGCAAAGAGCAGATTTTTCCAACAATTGCCAATTGATAAAGAACAAGTGTAGTAGAATGAAGCACAGGGGAGGGATTAGAAAAATCTATTACTAAATAGATTAATAAGAAAATCTTAATAAGAAAGGACTTCCAGAAGAAGGAAAATTCAAAGTGTTGGTTTGGGACCAGAGGGCTAGCTTAGGTGTCTACCAGTGAACATAACCAGGTTTACAGGTACAGTCATACCTCTGGTTGCGTTCGCTGCGGGTTGTGTTTGGCACGGGTTATGAATGTGCCGAACTCGGAAGTACTGGAACGAGTTACTTCTGGGTTCGGTGCATCGCGCATGCGCAGAAGCGCAAAATTGCGCTTTGCGCATGCGCAGAAGCGCCAAATCGCACCGCGCACATGCGTAGATATGGCACTTCAGGTTGCGCGCTGGATCCCTTTCGCAACCAGAGGTACCACTGTACTTGTAACAGGGCCTTCTTAGTGGTTGCCCCACAACTATGGAACGCGATCTCTTCCAATGTAGGCAGCCTCATCTTTCCCATCCTTTCCAACAGGGTTTGAAGGCTTATATTTTTTGTCGGTGATCTTTACTAGGTAATATAAACTCAGGTTATGAATTGGGACTGGTATGCCAATGTCTGGATGAATTTATTGTTATTGTTTTATCTCTGCTGGTTTTTAATATTACTATAACAAAGCAAAGCAGGATGATTTATATGAATGTATATAATATTATGTATATTATAATGGACGTTACATTAATGCCTTGGTTTTGCTTACATATAATCTTCCTATGTAGCTATAATATAGAAAGCTGTGAAGGAGAACCTAATGAACAGGAGATGTGGTTTCAAATATTGCATTTATCTTGAGATGTTTCCTTATGTAGATGGAAAACGTTTGTGGAGTTTCTGAAGAAAGTCCAGGCTGGGATCAACCCTGCTCTGCTTGTTTGCAGAAGTAAGCTATGCAGTTGCTGTTATTCCGGTCATACCTAAATATTACGAGGTGGCAACAACATTTTACATTTCTGGAGAAGGCTGTTGAAATATATCATTTGTAGCAAGTGGTAGAGCCCATCAGGCCCCTTTCAGAGGGGTGGAAAAACTATGGATCCAGTTGATCCAGAGCTCTGCTCTGCCCTGCCATCACAGCACTCTCATTTCAGGGGCCTGTGCTTGATACTACCAGTAGGAAAGTCCTCTGCAATGGTGGATGATCACTTCCACTATATCCTAATGCCCTCCTGGAAGATGAGGAGTACAATCCTAACAGCCAACAGTTTTCCTTGACTTGAGTTCAGATTCGATATATTAACAAAAATTAGCAATAGCTCTGCTAATCAGCTCCGAAACAGAACATCTTCACTGAGAAGATACCGGTAGTATGAATCTTGACAGTTTGCTGCTCCTTCAAATCACGGAAGCTCACTTTGGAATTTAATACCACAGTCCAGAACTTGCCTCAGAGAGAATTAACAAATTATTGGGGATTTCCTACACCATCATTCCTGCAAGAATTACATGGTATAATGACTAAGGAAATTTCATTGGACTTTCTTAGAGGAGTTTCAGTTAGGGTACCACTCCCTGAAATTCTCAGTAATTAAATGGGCAAGTTGTTTTCACCAAACTGAAGCACTTCAACATGCACTGAGTACAATTCACTTGGAATGTACCTGGGAAGTCTCACCCAAGGAGGTGAAAGGTTTGCCTGAGGTGAAAGGAGCCAGATGAGTTGTTAGTAATATAATGCATTCGTGCTACTAACATAATTAACAAATGAAAAATACTAACTTAAGAGTCATCCTTGACAAATACTTCAGAAAGAGAGACTATCATGTGAGAACTACGAACATCCTGTAAACATAATAATTGCCTTGTTCCTATGCATTACTTTGGGAGCAATCCAGAGAACATTTTGCCTATAAATAACATTTTAAATATTAACCTGGATCAGGACAAAGATCTATCTAGACCAGATTCATTTCCCAATACATTCAGCAAAGCTATTCAGCAGGGAATGATGGTGACAAGAATTCGCTCTCTACACCATCTGGCCATTCAGAGTGCTTCTCAGCATGGAGAATCCATTTGGCTGGAATGGCTATTAGATTGATAGGTCTATCTTCCATTAGCTTGCACGTCTGAAGCTAACCTTAGGTATTAAAAAGTAGAAGACAATTTTCAGATTTTGTTCTGGAATTGCTGGGGGTGCTTCATGCTGCACTCTTAGAAAGATGACAGAGGTGGTATTATAAAACACTTCCACAAGATCTATGAAATAGGTAGTATAATACTGTTCCTCAAGGCACTACAATGCACCTGTTAAAACAATTATAATGTTGGGCATGTGATTTACAGAGTGCTAGCTAATTGTGGGTTTGGGGTTTTTTTTAAAAAGAAAATTGTGAAAGGAGTGATGGCTGTGAGACATTGACTTAGGCAGTGTATTAATCTAATCATCTTTAGAAAGCTCTCTGGGATACTTAATATTCAGGAGGTGACTAAGCACGGAGTTGAGCCAATAGCCATCACTGCTACAGAGACTGATCAGCATGCAACAGTTGGGCTTGAACTTTAACCATCTGGCTGCAGGCAAACCAGCTGTCTTCTCAACTAGAAATGCTATTCATTCCTGGGAATTGATTCATCTTTCCCACGATTTAATTTTATGCCTCACAATCTGGCCTACCATCCATAACTTACTACATTGTCCAAACAGTGCAGATGAGAAATTACAGATCTTTGCTCAAGGATCAAGCACCACAAGGCTTTGAATATAAACTGAAGGTTATGGAACTGAGTGCTACTAAACATTATAAGTGAAAGAGACAGATGTAGGTGAGGGTGACAGTTTAATAGGGGGGAAATGAACTAGTCTCCTTAAGAAGTCACAACAATCTGCACTTGCAGAAGGCTATTAGTCAAGGAAGGCGACACAGGTGGTGCTGTGGGATAAACCACAGAAGGTTGGCAGTTTGAATCCCCGCGATGGGGTGAGCTCCCGTTGCTCGGTCCCAGCTCCTGCCCACCTAGCAGTTCGAAAGCACGTCAAAAGTGCAAGTAGATAAATAGGTACCACTCCGGCGGGAAGGTAAACGGCGATTCCGTGCACTGCTCTGGTTTGCCAGAAGTGGCTTTGTCATGCTGGCCGCATGACCCGGAAGCTGTACGCCGGCTCCCTCGGCCAGTAATGCGAGCTGAGTGCCGCAACCCCAGAGTCGGACATGATTGGACCTAATGGTCAGGGGTCCCTTTACCTTTTATTAGTCGAGGAACTGTGGCTGCATAATTTATGACATCTTGTAGGGCAGGGATGGGAAATTTGTGGCCTTCCACATGTTATTGACTCGGCTACTATCATCCCTGACCATTGGCCATATTAGATGGGGTTGGTGAGAGTTGGAGTCCAACATTACTGTATATGGAAGTCTACAGGTTTTCCACTTTTACAATGATCTGTTTTCTTGTATGCCATTCTAGTTTGCTACCATCACCATCCCTCCACCCTGTTTTGAAAACCTGCCTGAGTTGCCTCTCCTTTAGTGGTTCAGCTAAAGGACATTCCTAATTCAGATTTAGCTCCTTGCCCTTGTCCAGGATATGGTATCTCCCATTCCCCAAGGCGAATTCACATGTTGGCTAGAAGGCCTGTATGCATTCCCTAAGCCCAGGCATGTGTTACTATTTCAACACACACACACACACACACACACACACACACACACTTTCCTTCCCTCTTAACTGCAATACACACCCTGCTGCCATGCCACATAGTCCAAAGAGGTATAAGCAAGGGAAACATAGGTTTTCAGATTTGACAGTGTTATTGGATCTACAATGGTAATGGCCAGTGATGTGGAATGGAAAACCATCAATGGCTGCAACTGAGAGGAAATATGACAAATAGAATTTTGTTCTTCATGTAAGTATTTGCTGGTTTCAGTTTGAGGCACGAGTCAGTTCACAAAGCACTGTACAGGCACACACAAAACTCAATTGGTGAATAGTAAATGGAACCCCATATTGGCATTGCCCAATTTGCTATGGAGGAGAGCAGAGGATCTAAATCTTGACCCCTTCCAAATACCTGATAGTCTCATTTGGAAAACTGGTGATGATAAAGCCTATGTGCATGGAGAGTTGGACCATGAACCTCCCACCCCCACAACATCCATTTGCTTGCACTCATGGCTTTTTGGCCACCTAGTGCTATGCACACAAAATCTAGTTTCTTTTTTTGCATGCATTTCCATGTTTGATTGGAACTGGAGACTTGTCTATGACTGCCACCTGCAAGTCCCATGCCAATTGTGCTACTTGCTGCTAGTCTGAGGGCCAGAGATTGTTGCAGGTCAGATTTTGTAGGTACAAATGACACATGACAGGTCAATATAGTGCATTCTAGATGTTTTGGAATGCAGCTCCCATCTCTGACAATCAGCCAGGCTGGCTGAGGCTGGTAGGCATTGTAGTCCAAAATATCTGGAGGTTGAATCTCATAGAACAAGAAGCAACTTAGTGTGCTTCAGCCACTAGAGAGCACAGTTTCCTCATTGAAGTCTGGTGATGATTAATACATTTGCCCAGCATTTTTCTAGGAAGGTAACAAGGTCAAGTTGGCTGAAAACCAAATCAAAGTTGAGCTTATCCAATCACATTAGGGTTAAGAGTTCACAGCACTAGTTTTCATGTCATATCTGAGAGTGGCCTGTTCCAAATAAATGGAAAGCATACAACTTCCCTACTAATAAACAATAAAATACCTCACAATTGTTTTCATCTTAGGAGGAAACAAGGAGAAAAGTGAAGATGACTCTCAGGTATTTTCAAAACTATATTGATTCATCCACAAATTGTTAAGAAAGTCCCATTTGTAAAATGGGACTGTGAAATTGCACTTGAAAGCTTTAATACTGCTTAGAACCTTGTCTAGCAAAAGAACTCAGAAATTATTCTTATTAGTAGTAGTGATTAAATTTGTATCACTCTTCTTCCCAAAGGAGTTTATCACATTCATCTGCTCCCATCCTGAATGCAACTATGTAAAAAGACCATTGTTGTCTGTCTTGTTTCTCTGAAGAGGGAAACGAGGTTGATAGCAATTTGCCCAGTACTGTCTAGGGCATATGACAATTTCCCTGATGTTTCTGCATTACATTTCAACTTTCACACAATGTAAAAGCCACTTCTTGAAAACTAATGGAATGTAGTGCATATTTGGTATTTATTCCCAAGTTATTTGATTCCAGGGGGAAAGAAATATGTTTGCTGGGATGCGGGTGGCGCTGTGGTTTAAAGCACTGTGCTGCTTGGACTTGCCAATTTGAAGGTCAGCAGTTCGAATCCCCATGATGGGGTGAGCTCCCATTGTTCGGTCCCAGCTCCTGCCAACCTAGCAGTTCAAAAGCACACAGTGCAAGTAGATAAACAGGTACTGCTCCAGCGGCAAGGTAAACGGCGTTTCCGTGCAAGCTCTGCTTTCACCAGAAGCAGCTTAGTCATGCTGGCCATATGACCCAGAAAAACTGTCTGCGGACAAACGCCAGCTCCCTCAGCCTGTAAAGTGAGATGAGCACCGCAACCCCAGAGTTGTTCGCAACTGGACTTAACTGTCAGGGGTCCCTTTACCTTTACCGGCATAATGTTCCTTTCTGCTGTTTTCATGAGGGAACAGAAGCACGCAGGTGAGGAAAGGGTGAGAGGAATATCAATTATGTTCAATGGCATTCATTGTTGTGTCACACCACACCCACTGGTGTGAATGAAATTTGGTGCAACAAGCCAGTATTTAGGTCAAAAAGTCATGATTCCACAGCACAACAGGTAGTGCAGTGTGAAAGGAACATTAGAAAATCTGACAGATGCACCAGCATTATAATCAGGAAAACTAACAATATTCCCCACACCTGAAAGCACTCTTAGACAAGGATGGGAAATCTCGTGGCCCTCCAGATATTTTTATTGGATTCTAACTCTCATAACCTGTGACTGGACACTAATTTCTGAATCACACAAATGACTGTCATAGAAGCAAAATATAATGTAATCTCCCAATCTTTAACCAATAAATTGACCCAACTACTCTAGTGATGATCTGAAGGAACTAATACTTTAAACCGAATGTTATCCCCTCCTCCATCTTCATAGAAAGTTGACAAATACTAAACTTTTGAAAATTTGATGTAATTTGGACAAAGGACAAAGAGTGGTCCAACCGTTGTGCTGGCAAGACTTGGGAGCAAACGAAGGAGGTCACATATGACTCCATTGATGCTGAGGAACAAGATGCCTGGATAGACCGGTTCAGAAAACTGGAGAGGGCTCTTTATTTGTGTGATGTGAAAAACACAGGTAAGAATAGTTGTGGTTGGAGAAGGGGCTGCTACACTAAGGAGATGGCTTTTGTATTTGGCTTGTATTTCATGTCAAGCTCATAATTATCCATGAATGTCTGAAGGGAAGAAAATAGGCAATAGCACATTATTGGCCTATAATTATGAGCACAGGTGACTAACTCACTCCTTGGTAGTATTTAGGATGACACAATAAATTTATTTGTACCAAATTGCTTTTAATGAGGGGGACCAACAGCAACCTGTTTTTAATCTTCAACTGGCTGTGCTATAAAGAATTGAAATGTAGCACAAAGGAGACTTCCGATTTCACCGCGGCTGCAACGGGTGAGCTCCGACTGCAGTTGGCAAGTCGGGGTGTACGCCGGCCTGCGAGGGGGAACGTTAGGCTAAAACGACCCCCAGAAGGCTTGGAAGGAAGCCCAAGCTAAAGGAACTTCGGCAGTGCCATTTGGGATCCCGGCACCCCTCGCCAGAAAAACGGCTGAGGTGGGGGGGAACCAAGGCACAGAGAAGAACAACACGCAGACCGGCAGAAAGCCTCATGTTACCGAAGCAGCTACAAGACGGTGAAATTTCTATTTTTATATCAAAACTAACATAAAGTGGTGGCGGTGGGAAAGGATTGAAACAAAAGGGAAGAAGGGAGGAACGAGAACATAAAAAGGGGGAAAAAAAACCTCCCGCAGAGTGAACTGTAGTAAAAGGAAAAAGGGAGAGAAAATAAGCAGCGGAGGGGAAAATAACGCTACCACAAAATAAACAGGAAAACAGAAGAATAGAAGGAATATAAAGAGAACGTATAGAAGTCACTCAGACTGTAATTAACTCTGTTAAAAGCACACTAACCGAAACGGACTTGAAGCCAAACGAAGCAGAGTGGTGCAGGCAGTTGGCGATTGGGAAAGAAGAACGTGAAGCAGCCGCTCTGAAATAAAACGCAGATCTCTGAAGGGAAGGCAAGGACAAGGGAAAAAGGATCGCTGTGGGGGAAAGGAGGAGGACAAAGCAAAAAAGATGGCGACGAGGGTCTGAAAAAGCTGAGCTTCCACCAAGAAGAAGGAAGTAACAGAGACAAAGAGCGGAAGCAAGCTAGAGAAAGGAGGACACTGGTGGACTGGAAATAAAGAACACAGCGACACCCACTGGACAGTGAAGGAAAGACAACTGGAAAATAATTTGAAAGCGAAAAGAGGGACATCTGGTGGCTGGGAAAAAGAACGCGAAATGTCTTATGGAACCAGGAAACAGACTGGAATTGCAGGTCAACAACAACAAAGAAGAAACTCAGGTTTGGAGCAGGAAATGGACTTAAGAGAACTCATTGTGAGCCTGAAGGGGGACATTGGGGAAATGAAAAAAGATCTGGATGAAAAAATTAATACAATCGATGGGAAATTAGAAAATTTAGAGACTACAATGAAAAAAAATGAAAAGGAAAACGAAGAAATAAAGGAGAAATTATCAGAAGTCCTGGAAGGAATGAAGGAGACAGATAAAAAAGTGCAAGAATTAAAGAACAAGAATCAGCAAATGGAAGAGATGGTGAAAAAAGCCAGTAAAGAACAAAGAGAATACAGAAAAGAAATAGATAGACTGAAAAAGGAGCTGGAAGAACAAAAAGCAATCCAGGAAGCCACTGCGGATGCTCTTTCAATGATACAGATGCAGATTAAAGAGAAGACCTTGAGATTTAGAAACATCCCAGAGGAGGAGAAGGAAGATATATGGAAGAAAATGATTGACATTTTAGCAAAGTGGTTGCATCTGCAAGAAAAAGATATAATTGAACAGACAGAGAAAATCTTCAGGGTGAATTCAAGAAAAGCTAAAATGAACAAATGGCCAGCAGATTGCATTATCGAATTCACATCGAGTTGGATGAGAGATAAAATTCTTCAAACAAAGAGCAAGAACAAATTAATGATTGACGAAAAAGAAATAATAATTATGAAAGAGGTCCCACCGAGGCTGAGAAAAAAGAGACAGCAATTCCAATTTTTAACAAAAGCGCTAAGTACAAAATCAATATCCTTTAGATGGGAATATCCAGTGGGGATGTCCTTCAACTTTAAAGGAAAAAGAAGACGATTTGAGACATTTGAGGAAGCAGACATATTCTGGAGGAAATATCGTGATGAGCTGGGAGGAGGAAAAGGCGAAGGAAGAATAGAGGAAAGGAAAAAGGGAGAACTATCGGAGGAGGAGGAAGAAGTCCAGCAAAGGGTGGAAGGATAAAGAACTATAACAGGGGTAATAACCAGACCAATAACAAATATAAACTCATTTCTTTCACTTACACAGAAACCTGAAAGCCTTTCAATTGACCTTTAAAGAAAAAGAAAAAAAAGGAAATTTTTTTCCCTTTTTTTCCTTTTTTTTTTTTAATTAATAAAGAATGAAATTCAAATTGTTATCATGGAATGTAAATGGTTTAAATAATAGGAGGAAAAGACAGAAAATAGAACGCATCTTAGATAAACAAAAGTGGGATTTAATATGTCTGCAAGAGACTCATGTTAATAGGAAACATAAAAGAATACTGGTCAAACCAAAGCTAGGGGAGGAGTTCATCTCATCTGATGTAAGGAAAAGGAGGGGGGTTGTAATATATGTTAAAAGCAAGTATGAACCCAAATCATTATATGTAGATGAAGAAGGGAGGATAGTGATCATTAAAATAATATTAGAAGGAGAATCAATTGTAGTTGTTGGAATTTACGGGCCAAACAACGGGAAATCTGAGTTTTACGCCAAAGTAAGATCTCTGCTAATGGAATATATGGACATGAATATTATTCTGCTGGGGGATTTGAACGGAGTAATGGAACCGGAATTAGATAGATTGCAGAAAGGGACGGGGAGAAATGATGGGAAGTTACCAAAAAGCTTTGTGGAAATGGTGAAAATTCTTGATTTGGTTGATATATGGAGAGACAAACACCCTGTTGAAAAAGAATTTACTTACTTCTCAGAACCCAACGATTCTCATAGTAGAATCGATGGAATATGGGTAACCAAAGACATGACAATAAATACAGAGAAAGCAGAAATACTACCCAAAACACTTACTGACCATAACCCAGTATCATTAATACTTAAAGAAAAAGAGGAGAAAAGGAGCAAAAGGTGGAGAATGAATGTTTTTTTGCTAAAAAATCAAGGTGTAATTCAGGGAGCTAAAAGACTGATGAAAGAATATTTTGAAAACAACTGGAAGAAAGGGATAAATGTGAAAACAGTGTGGGATGCTGGGAAAGCAGTTGCAAGGGGATACTTTATACAACAAAATTCAATAATACATAAGAATAAAGAAAATAAGAAAAAGGAATTATTGAAAGAAATTAGGAGGAAAGAAAAATTAGCATACATGAGTAAAAATAAGGAGAGACTAAAAGAAGAAATTAAAATATTGAGAATAGAATATAATAGAATCATAGAACAAGAGGTTGAGCAACAAATTAAATTCTGGAAATATAGGAATTTTGAGTGGGCAAATAAACCAGGCAAGGTACTTGCCTGGCAATTAAAAAAACGAAAAAGTGAAAAATTAATAAACAAAATAAAAATAGGAGAAAGAACAATAAAGGATGCAGTAGAAATCAAAAAAGAATTCGGAGAATATTATAAAAAATTATATCAGGAGGATGAAGTCTCAACAGAGGAGATAGAGAAATATATAAAAGAAAACAAATTAACAAAAATAGCAGAAGAAGATTATAAATTACTTAATGAACCAATATCAACCATAGAAATCAAAGAAATAATTCAAAAGACTAAAATAGGAAAATCCCCAGGCCCGGACGGCATACCATCAGAATATTATAAAGAAATGATAGAAGAAATAGTTGAACCATTAAAAGAAGTGATAGAGGAAGCACTAGAGAAGGGGAACATTCCAGACTCTTGGACCCAGGCATACATAACACTCTTACCAAAACAAGGTACGGATCTAGAATCAATTTCAAATTATAGGCCCATCTCTCTATTAAATGCTGATTATAAAATATATGCAGGATTATTGGCTAATAGGTTAAAAAAAATAATAGGGAAAATAGTACACAAGAATCAGGCTGGTTTTGTACAGGGAAGGCAGATAAAAGATAATATAAGAAATATAATAGATATAATAGAATATCTTCAAATCAGAACCGATAAGCAAGCGGCACTGATCTCAATTGATGCCGAAAAAGCATTTGACAAAATTTCATGGGAATTTATGGGGAAATTGATTGAAGAAATGAATTTAGGAGAAAATTTCTAAAAAGGTATTAAGGCAATATATAATAAACAAAAGGCACAAATCATAATTAATGGAGAGATGGGGGAAGAGATCAATATATTCAAAGGTACAAGACAAGGATGCCCTCTATCCCCAATGTTATTTATAATAGTATTAGAGACATTACTCGAGAAAATAAGATCAGACAATCAAATTAGAGGTATAGCAGTGGGTGTTAAAAGATACAAGCTGAGAGCTTACGCGGACGATATCATGATTACAACAGAAAATCCCTTACAGTGTGTACCCAGAATATTAGAGTGCATAAATGAATACGGTAGATTAGCAGGTTTCAAATTAAACTATGGGAAAACAAAAGTATTAGTGAAGAACATGAAAGAAAAAGATAAAGCGGAATTACAAGAAATTACAGGATTGGGCATTCAAAAAAAATTAAGATATTTGGGAATTAACATAACGACAAATACTATGGATTTAATTAATGAAAATTATGGGAAAGTATGGAAAGAAGTAAAAAACGATTTACAAGTATGGGACAAATTAAATTTATCATTACTAGGGAGAATATCAGTAATAAAAATGAATATATTACCTAAGATGATGTTTTTATTTCAATGTATCCCAATATTAGGAGGAGAAAAATGCTTTAAAAATTGGAAAAAAGATTTGGCAAATTTCATTTGGTCAGGGAAAAAACCAAGAATAAAGTACAAAATCATGATTGATAAGAAAGAAAGAGGAGGATTTAGCCTCCCCGATTTAGAATTATATCACGATGCGGTGGGCCTGACCTGGCTGAAAGAATGGATTAAACTAGACGATTCAGACGTATTGGACCTAGAAGGAGTGGAAACGAGATTTGGATGGCATGCCTATCTAGTGGACGAAAAAGCAAAAGTGCATAAAGGTTTTTTGGGGCATATAATTAGGAAATCTATTTACAAAATTTGGGAAAAACACAAAAGAATCCTAGAGCCCAAAATACCATGGTGGGCATCGCCGGCAGAGATAGTCGCAGTTAAAAAATGGAACATGAAAGAAAATTGGGTCACTTATAAAGATGTATTAGAAGAAGAAAATGCTGTATTAAAGTTAAAAGATTATGAAGAAATAAAGGCATATATTACAGACTGGTTTCAGTACACCCAAATTAAATACAGATTACAAAAAGATAAAAAAATAGGATTTGAAAAAGGAACTTCTAAATTTAGCAAATATTTATTACAAGAAACTTCAAAAAATATATCCAAATTATATAATTTGTTGTTAGAATGGGAGACAAAGGATGAATTAGTTAAAGAATCAATGATTAAATGGGCAATAGATATTGGAAAGAATATTATGTTAGAGCAATGGGAAAAATTATGGAAAGAAGATATGAATTTTACTAGATGTAATATATTGAAAGAAAATTATTTGAAAATACAACACAGGTGGTACTTAACACCAGAAAAAATAGCCAAAATAAATAAAAACTGCGGAGATGTCTGCTGGCGGTGCAATGCAGGAAAAGGCACCATGATACACATATGGTGGAATTGCCCCAACATAGTCCGATTTTGGGAAACTGTATATAACGAGATGAAAAGAATGTTTAAATACTCTTTTAAAAAAACACCAGAAGGTTTCCTACTGGGAATAGTACCAGACAGTTTAAAGAAGGAAGATAAAACATTATACTTATATGCAACAGTAGCCGCAAGGTTACTGATAGCAAAAAATTGGAAAAGTGGAGCAATCCCAACAAAAACAGAATGGCTCGCCAAACTTCTAGAATATCACAATATGTCTAAAATAATGGAAGAAATTGGAAGGACCACAAAAGAAAGGGCAGACAAAGATTGGAAAGCGTTCAGAGGATACTTGAAAAATTATGTTGAAAAGTCAAATCTCCTATTATAATGAACAAGTTCCGTTACAACTATTGGATATTAAATAAGTTAGACAACAAAGGGGAACTGTAAATAAACGAGAAATTGGAATAATAGTGTGTTAGAAGAAAGAAAGAGGAGAAACAGAAAGAAATTATAGCTGAGTTGACTGGAAGTCATGCACAGGGTGGGGTGTGGGGTGTTGGAAGGTGGTGGGTAGAGTGTGATGAAGATAAGGAAAGTATGATGGAGTGTTTGGTTTTTAAGATGTTGAAAAATGTATGTAGGTTGTGTATGTTTTGTCGGAAATATGTGTATGTATTATAATTTGAAACATTAAAATAAAGCATTTTTATTTAAAAAAAAAAAGGAAAAAAAAGAAAAAAAAAGAAAAGAAATGTAGCACAAAGGTAGCCACGTGATGCCCTCCAGATGTTGTTGGGACTAAAACTCCTATCACCCCTATCCATTGGCGATGTTGGCTGGGGCTGATGGGAGCTTTAGTCCAACATCAGGAGCTCACCGCATTGGCTACCCCTGTGCTTTGATATTATGTGTGAACAGACCACCAGGGTTGCGTTTGCTCAATAGTCAAGTTTGATTTTGTCCAAAGGGGAAGATAATATTTTCTCTCTCCCCCCTTTTTCCTCTTTCTCTCTTTTCCTCTCTAATAAATACAGGCAAGTTGGAAAAAGAAAAGGCCAAGCGTCTAATCCATAACTACAATCAAATTTATGATCTGTGCCTTAGTCCACTGAAAATTGATAAAGCTTTTCGATCTTTCCGTCCTGGACAAGACATACCTCTGGAACCTTTGCTGGATTACTTAAAGGAGCTGTAACTGTTTCTAGTAATACAGTGCTCATGTGTACATGCCTAATAATGTTAATTACTGGTGTTCTTACTGAGTATCTGAAAAGTTTATACTTCTAATTAATTCTTCATTTCCAAATGAAGTCAAAGTACATACTCCATCTTCCACCGGTGCTCTTTTAATAAAGCTTTCTGTTTGAAATATTAGTGGATATGATTATTGTTCTCCAGATCTTGTACACCAAATATGTAATAATTTGTAGGAGGCAATTCAGTTCTCTGTTTCTCATAATGATATTTTGAGAAGTCGCTTATCAATAAAATTTTGTACCCAAGAAGTCGCAGGGCAAGCAAAGTTACAGGAACTTGTAAAAATGCATCTTCAAAATTACACATTCTTCTAGTGGAGATTTTCATATTCAGGTTTAAAATCTTACTAAGAGTCACTGTACTTGCAAACAGTGCAATACATTCATTAGAATGTACACACACAATGTGATCAAGTACTAATTTTGGTACACTTATGCCAACGAAAAACTGGAGAATATCATCCACCTGAAACGACCCAATTGTAGTTTAAGGGTCCTTGTTCTGTGCAAAACAAACTTAACAATCCCAGAATTCTTTGGGGGAATTAATGCACTTTAAATTTATGGTGTGGATCTGCACATAGATCACTGAACTTAGAGTCCCGATTACAGAAAGAAGACTGTTAACATGGGCCTGCAGGGGCTTTGGTAGTGTGGCGCCCTGGGCAAGGACAAAATTTGGCACTACTTGCTTAATATTTCATATTTTCACAATAATTCCTTTTGGAACAGTTGCTTTGGTATGGATATTATCAGTAAAGGTAAAGGTAAAGGGACCCCTGACCGTTAGGTCCAGTCGCGGACAACTCTGGGGTTGCAGTGCTCATCTCACTTTATTGGCCAAGGGAACTGGCGTACAGCTTCCGGGTCATGTGGCCAGCATGACAAAGCCGCTTCTGGTGAACCAGAGCAGCGTACGTAAACACCGTTTACCTTCCCACCGGAGCGGTACCTATTTATCAACTTGCACTTTGACATGCTTTCAAACTGCTAGGTGGGCAGGAGATGGGACTGAGCAACAGGAACTCACCCTGTCACGGGGATTTGAACCGCCAACCTTCCAATCGGCAAGCCCTAGGCTCAGTGGTTTAACCCACAGCGCCACATCTGTATAAATACAAGTTTATTGTTTATTATCATTATTACTGCTGCTACTGCCATAGCTGTCAAGTTTCGGATTTGAAAATAAGGGATCAGCAGCCTCACCTATCCTGGGGACAGTCACATGGCAGTGGTGGGCGGAGCCAGAAGCAAAAGTGGGCAGCACTGGTGTGAACACACGCAGTAGGCTTACTGTATTTTGGAAACGCTGCCTGTGGGCTACGACGCCTGTAAGTGCGGGAAATGGCTCCCGCTTGCTTTGAGGCTGCAAGGAGGCGAGGTCTTCCCAGTCCCTGGCCAGCAGGGGGAGGGAGAGGAGCTGCTTCCTATGAAAAAACGGGAAATTAAAGGGATATAAAAAATAAGGGATAGCAGCGGGAAACTGCTTGAAATAAGGGAGATTCCCGGGGAAAACGGGATACTTGACAGCACTGGCTACTGCTGCTACTACTAATATGCACCCCATCAGCTTGGCACCTGTGTTGGGGAATCACCTGCACCACCATAAATTTGTTGCTGGTCCCAGTGTGCTGTAAATGTATTGTTTAGAGTGGCAGGAGGCAGATGCACACAAGAAAAACTACACAGTGGTTGTAGTTCTGGTGATGTGAAATATATTCTACTGAGAAGCAAATAAAACTTCCCTACCTCATACGCTTCTCACTTTATGATTCTTAAAAATTGCGTATTGCACAGTATATAGCACTGTTAGGGATTTAAGATTTTATAGATTCTTACTGATGCAGTATCTATTCAAAGTACCTTAAATTTTACATACCACCCCCGCTTTTTTGGAAGCAAAGTTTTCCCCCCCATCTGTTTGTCCCACTTTCCCATCTGTTATTAAGGTCTCACAGTTTTGTTCAATATGTTTACAAGTGCTGATTTTTTAAAGGAAATCTAATAGTGTAGTGCTTTTCTACTTGAATTAGAAAAAGATTTTGAAATGAATGGACCCAAATTGTGAACCAAATCGGAATTCATAGAAAACGACAGGTATAGCTATAGGAACAATATCAGAGGAGCAAAGGAAGGGAAGTTGCCTTCACATTTAAAAACTAAATCAGAGCAATTCCATAAACAATAATTCTGTACAGTACTGAGTCCACTCTCTTGTTACCATATAACAGGCCTGGGATGAGGAGCAGCAATGGAAAGCTTCAGAGGGGAGGGAGAATTTCCACAAAACTTCCAGAAAAAAAACATTCAGGGATTGGGGGAAAGATTCCCCCCCCATACCTGGAGGTAAGTCCCTCTGGTATGCACAATCCCAAGGGCAACACCAGAAAGCAGTCATTCTAAAAAGTCAACAAACAGTCCAAAGTCAAACAGGGCATGTTCTCACCTTTGCAGAAGCTCCAGGATCAGAAAACCTGGGGTCAGTCTCAAAGTCACAGTCCAGTGGAGCTCTCGAAGCAGCCAAGCCATGGTCCATCAATGGAGGAAGTTAAGCAGACCCAGAGCTTCTGCCTTGCTTCCCTTTCAGCCTTCCAGTTTTGATTGACATATCTGGGTTTGCTCCAGCTGAGCAGCTGTGTCTCTCCACTTGATGGGCATGTGACCCTCACCTGTCCTAATCCTCATCCAGCTGCATGATCACAAACTCCTCCCAGACCCAATGAGCCCCATGATCTCCACCTGGTCAACTAGTGATCTGGGCTGTGTTCCCTTGCCTGCCTCAGTCTCTAGAGTGCACTTCCTGCTGTTCCCAGTGCCTCAGAGCTTGCTGTGTCTGCAGAGATGCATCACCTCCCCAGGCTCCTGTGAACTCTCAGCTGCCCCTTCACTGTCCTTTGATGTTGTGTGAGTACCCAAGTCCCCAACCTCCCTTTTCCCATCTTCAACTTGCCCTGGTGTGTACCATTCATGGCTACACCTCTTGCCAGGATCATCTTCCCCTTCTCTGGTGTTCTGCTGGTTCATGACATTGAGCGATAATTCAGATTTGTTTGTGGTGAGCTTATATGACAATGAGCATTTAGTCTGATTTCATCTGGATTTGTTTGACCATCAACTAATCATTATCCTATACTTTTTAATGCATTTCATCACTTTTCTAACCACAAAACGTCTGGGAGGAGATCAAGTGGATTTGTTGCACCATTCACTAAATTTCCAGTGTAATGTTTCAGTCTTGAGGTGACCTGATTTAACTGTGAGGGCTTCGCCCATTAATGAAACTGTGGGGACTGTTTGTGAATGGACTAAGACCCTCCATCAAATACTTTTTTCACACATACATGGTTCTCAAAAGGTCATCATGGAGGAGCCATGATAATCTTTAGAAGGGTCAACAAAAGTATGGATACACATGTATTATTTGCATGACCACTGGACTCAGGGCACACTAGGCTTTGTACTTCTCTATAGTTCTCAGCCCTGCCATCTGCTTAAATATGAGGGTAGTTCTTCCCTGGCCATGTGCTGTAATAATAAGTGTGCCTATATTCACACATTAGTAATAATCAGCCTTCACACATTTGGGATTAGCGGGAAAAGGTTGCAGATCACATGCCAGCCGAGCATCAGACCTTTTTTGATATACATGTCACTTTTGACCATTAATTTCACTCAACAGCACAACAAATCGGGGTTTGAACTCTTTATGTTGCCTCTGTACAAAGCCTGAAATAATTGTTTTAGGATTCTGTATGCTAGGATGGGCTGGTGGCACTAAGCACTGGCAGAGGCCTCATGGCCAACCCTCAACCTGCATTGTTGTTCTTTACTTTAATTTTAAATATTTATAATCCTGCCTTTCTATCTCCTCGTGATCCTTTGCAACTCTACGGTTCCATGATTCAATCTCAGGCACAGGCAGCCCCATTGCCTTTGGGGCAGGCAGAGGAGAAAGCAGGAAAGTAGGGATAATGATAGGGAGCCACCACCTATCCTGTTCACCTGCCATTTCCCTCTGGGCAGTGATGAAGGTTGGGTCTCCATCACACTGCTACCAGTTTGCTTGCCTCCCCCTTGCATGGTTAAGTGAGTGCATGGAAGGGAAAGCAGCTGCCACCACCAAAAGCAGCAACACTGAGGGATGGCGGCAATGAGGATATATTGCCAAAGCTCCCAAAAACCTCATTTTGTCATTGCCCAGCAGGCAACAACTGCTCTGCCAAGGTTTCTAGGCAACAGTGAGAAACAACAGCACAGTGCTAGGGCAGATTTAACTGATTCAGGCATAGGTCAAGCCACACTAAAGCCATGTTTTTATTCAGTCAGCCATCTTGATTCAAAATGGCATCTAACTGTAACCAAACATAGACAAAAACCTGCTCCAGGGGCCACCATGTAAAATTTGGTTATGATATTTATGATTTGGTTGTGATTCTAGGTGTCCAAATGCACAGAGAACAGACAAACTTACTTTCCAAAACATATACTACTGTATATAAAAATTGTGGTGGTGGTTGAACTCACCTTGACTCACATCAAATTGGCTCAAATAATATAGGAAGCTTTATTTGACTCTGATTAAAATCTGAGCTGAAAAAGAAATGGGGGGGGGGTGCAGACTCTCCATGTGTCCATATTTTCCAGGTACAGTCTAGGATTTATAGAAGTCATCCCAATTTCTAATTTGATCCTGCAATGTCCGGTTTTCCCATAGGACATCCCTATTTTCATCGGAGAAATGTTGAAGGCCATGATAGGATGTCCCTATCTTCATTGGATAAATGTTGTAGGGCATGGAATTATCCAATCCTTGAGCCATCTGAAGGCAGCTCTGTGTAGGGCAGGTTTTTAATGTTTTATTATGTTTTTATATGTGTTGGAAACTGCCCAGAGTGGCTGGGACAACCCAGTCAGATGGGCAGGGTGTAAATAGTGAAATTATTATTATGGAATAGGACATCTGTATTTTCATGGGATAAATGTTGGATTGTATGGGGATCATAGTGCTTCCCTTGTGTTTCAGGTGATCCCTAGGTAAAGTTATTTATTTTCAAGCCCAGAAATAGAAGTTGTGTTGCCATCAATAGCCATAAGCCTGCATCTGCCTTTGTCCTTTAAAAAATGTGTCTAAAATAGCACTTTAAATGGTTTGCAAGATTTGGATCCCAAGCTGCTGTGGATGGGGGGGGGGAGTGTAAGGGTAATACATGCTGCGTCTCTGTGCCAAATCAATTGAATATTCCACTCCACATTGCGAATATTCAGAATTCATGCTGTTTAAATAGGCCAAACATCTGCTCCGGCTCTTTAGAGTTCCTCAGCAGCAGTCACACTCTTGTACGTCACCATCACCAGGATTTGGAATAATCATGGTGACAAAAACACCCCTTCCAAAATCTGCGAAAAATCCAGTTGCATTTCAGACTCCCATTCAGGCGTCCACAGATGCTGGCATTATCATAACATCCTCTTCCTCCCTTTTTTGCAATTCAGAGGTAGCTTTAAAACATGCTGTTACCAAAAGCCCCACTTTCTGCTCCCCCCTTTCCCCCAGTGACTATTATTCATTAGGAGCCTAATGTGAGTTTCATACTGCACCGTGCGTCTTTGACAGAAGGGCATATGTGCTTGGCCATGTGCTTGAGACAGATAAGTACATAAACAGCATATTGGCACCAGACAGACATCTGTGCCGGGTGTGTGTGTGTGCTTGTGATATGTACATGAATGACATTTTAGCTTTAATTAAATCCACGTAACACTGACATGAAGGCTTGATTTTTTTCCTCCCTTACATATAAATATCAGGAAGAAGGGGTTGGTTTTTGTTTTGGGGTTTTGCAATATTTTCATGCCTCTGTCACAATATAACCAAAGGCCTTGCAATAAAGTACTAATTAAGTGCCTGCCATGACATGTCATGTAAGGACTGTACTGTCAAGTATATTGCAAGGACAGTTGGGTGCTAACAGGTGGGATCAGTGTTAGAAGGGACAGGCTAGAATGCACAGTTTTAAGGGATGTAATGGGATCCAGCACCCTCCTGGAGCTAGTCCTGTCACAATTAAAATGCGCTTTGTACTTTTAAACATAGTATTAGTAAGTTGGCAACCCTAAAAAACAGAAGCACTATGGCCAGCTTGTACATTGGGCAACCTAGCAAAAAAAAAAAAAGATTCTTAGACATATATGCATATGATATATTTATATACAAGGCTTTTGAAGCATGTATCAAATCCCTTTATTCTGTTCTATCCTTTAATTATTAGTAAAGCTGTGTTTGTAAACTGGTTAGAAGTTTAACTTTAAGCAGCTTTGCAATCTTAGTTACTTCCTGAGAAAAAAAGAAGCTTTAGTAGTTGCTTGGTAACCACATTCCAGTTGTATGAGTGAAGTTGGTGTATGTGAGAGAGAAAGTCCTTGGAGTTGGGTGGGTGTGTACGTTATTCTCTTAGTGTATGAATTAAGGATTAGTCTGTTTGGGATAATTCCTTTACTCCAACTTCTATTCCTCATTTCCAGGGCTATTCTTCATCCTTGCTGTGACACTTGATTAGCAAATACACATTTCAACCTTCAGTTTTGGTTGGGTTGTTTGTCCTAGTGTCCCTGCATTCACCTTTTGCAAAGAAAAGATCTATGTCTCAGACATGATCAAGTTGGCATACAGTATTACACAATTAGTGTTCAAAGTTCACAGTCCCAATCAGTGTCTTGATTTTCCCAGGACATTCCCAGAGTTACATAAGCCATCCCAGCTTCTTATTTGATCACAGAATGTCCTGTTTCCCCCCTCCAAGCAGCGCCACTGCTCAGCTCGGAGGAGACTTTCCCCAAACTACCAGCATCTCTGGTAGCTTAACACAATTCTTTAACCTAGGGCTCAGCTACCCTCATTGTTATAACTGCATTATAAACATGAGACACCAGATGGCGCTGTAGAGCAGTGATTGTCACCGATGGGATTTTCCATTGTGCTTTTATAATGTGTTTTTCTGTAGCTTATGTGTATAGATCAAGCCCTAGTCTACCACACATATCCTATTCACAATTGATATTGTAACTGCTCAGGGTGAAGTACAGTGGTCCCTCGACTTATGAAAAGAATGGGTTCCGAAAGAGCTTTCAGAAGTCGAAATATTCGTAAGTCGAAGATCGCCATCTAGCGTCAGGAAAAAACATCGCAAGTCGAAAAAACCGCATTAAAATCTTCGTAAGTAGAGGTATCGTGCAGCTGCTTTCCTTTCGTAACTTGAAAATTTCAGAAGTGGCGGCCATTTATTTTTTTTAGCTCCGGGACCCGTTCGCAATTCGAAAATTACGTTAAGTCGAGTTGCTCGTAAGTCAAGGTACGACTGTATAGCATCTCAAGAATTGCAACTAATTACCAAACTTAAAACCATGGAGAGACCTGGTCTGAACAAAGACATTGGATTCTTACCACATTATAGTCTTAGAATCAAGATGCTTGTATGCTGCTAGGAATTGCTACTGTGGTTTCTGTCCATTAGTTTCCTTGACTATCCCAGTGTAGCCATACACAACAGAGTCAGCTTTAAAGGCTTCAGGGCTTTGAGGTCCCATATATCTGTTCCACCAGTGTTCACACAGACAGACAAATGCATTTTCTTCTATATGGGTCACAGCTCCCATTATTCATAGTAATCTTACTTTTAATAATCTATAACCAATTATCATTTTCATAATTTTTCTCTGTAATATTTCATATAATCCTCCTTACAAAACTTCTTGCAAACCTACTAGCATAATTTGTTGTTTACAATTGTTTTTCAAATAAATCTCAGATTTCTTCTAATCCTCTAAGAACCTCTGGTCCCGTCAGTTTTGAATTCTCCCTGTCCTCTTGTCCAACTTTGTCTGCCACTCTCCTATCATTGGTAGTTCTTGTTCCAGCACTTCTCAGTTGGGCGCTATTGCCATTATAAGAGAGCAAGTGAGGCATTCATGCTGATTTCCAGCACATCTTTCTCTAGAAAAATAGCACTGAATATAGCTATATGTATTTATTTTGATATGTATATTGATATATGTATTGCACAGAGATGGATTTAGGGAAGCGGGGCCGGTTTGGTTGCATTGGGCACAGAGGTTCAGAGGTGCCACTGGGGACAGACACCACAGTTACGATTTACATTGGAGCAAGAGGGGTGGAGGGGTACCGAACGTTGGAGTCGCACAGGGTGCTGCTGAAATTTGAGACCCTAATACCTGCCATGTGGGATTCATTTTGCTGGCTTGAATCAGGCCCAATGTGTCTGAATAGCCACAAACTTGACATGTTTTAGCCAACTTTTTCAGTAGAGTTAGGGCTCCCATCTGCACTGTGCATGCAGTATCATACCACTTTAAACAATAATGACTTCCTCCAAAGAAGCCCGGGAAGCACAGTTTGTTAAGGGCGTTGAGAATGGTTAGGAAGGGCCTCTTTCCCTCACCAGGGCTTGCCCAAGACATTTTGGCACCTGAGGCAAGTCACAAAATGCCTCCCCAATAGGGAAGAACAGGTGAGTGAAGATCTGCATCAGGAACAAGGGGAGGCTGACAAATCGGGATCTGCTGCTCCTATGCATCCTGCTGCCTGAGGCAGTTGCCTCACTGGTTGGTCACAGAGCTACAATTCTTAGAGTTCCCAGGGAAGAGGAAGTGCTTGATTTCCCCATGCTGTTTTCTTGTAATCTTGGCAGGTGCTGCCAGCCCACCAATTATTAACTTGCTTCCAATGTACTCTGAGGTTAATTGAGATGTAAAGTGCTTACTGCAGGTTACAGCAAATTTGCTGGAGGACACCTTCAGGTTACCCTCATGACCTTTCAGGAAGCACAGATTTTCCCATATACAATATCTTTGCAAGGGCATTCTTCTTTTCCAACAGATGCAAAGCAGGATGAAAGTGAGAGTGAACAATTAGGTGCCGATTTCAAACCTGAACAGACAAGTCGTGGCTGCACCTTGGTGGGGGGGGGGAGGCACTGGTTTGCTGGTAGGAATGGGTACGATTCAATATAAAAGTCTAATGGAATGTTTGCCGTATATTTAAAAAATCAGAATATTTCTCAAGGCTGCATAATGAACCAGCAAAGAGTTTAATATGTTAACTGCATCGACGCATCTGAATCAATGTACATGCACTTTCCCTTGTATATAGCTAGTTCTATCCTAACACAGAATTTAAATGTGCTTTGTAAATTTAATGAAATCAATGGGCTTTAAAAATACAACTCCAAATTGGATTGCGACCAATGAATTGTACATTCAATATTTCACATGTGCATAGCGTATATCTAAGTGTTTTGTTTTAGGTCTACATTTTTCTGATTCAGTCACACTTATACATGATTGATTATCCTCAAATATCAATACAGCTTCTGGAAAATTTAAATACAGATCATTGAAAAGTTGCCTGTTAAGGAACCTGTTGCTGGGGAAATTTTCTATTGCCTAGCAACTTGTTCAAGCCAATTAACAAGTTTTTTTCTGGAATATTCCAACAGGGCAGTGGGTTATTTTATCCAGTCCCTCACCTTGTTTCTCAGTAAGAGATCATGGAGCAGGGGGAAGCAAGCTAAAGATTATAGCAAGCTAGGGTAAGCAGGGCAATGGTAGCCCTCCATGTCAATCAGCCTACCTAAGCCAATCAAAACCAGATGAGATGCTACAGGGGGTTGAAAGTGATCAAGGAGCCCAGCTGCAAGGCACCCAGATAGAGGGGTAGTTAAAGTGATTGAGTGTGGATGAGCAGCTGGGCGGCTGGGACTGCAAAGAGATGCAGTCAGTAGCTGAAGGCAAGGGGAAAGACAACGCTTTGGATAAGGGTGAGCTGCTTCTGGTTGATTTCTCCACTTCCCAGGAGCCTGCTGTGGAAGAGCAGGTGCAGGAGGAAAGCGAACTGCAAGAGGGACGCGAAGAGCTGCTCTCCATGTGTGCTAGCAGTGCAGGAGGAGATACAAGAGGTGTGCCTCCATTGGCAAGAGGAATCAGTGCCTCCAGAGATGCCAGAAGAAGAGGTGCAGCAGGAGGAATGGAAGGTGCATGTGAACATGCAGGAGGAGAAGCGGTGGTGGAGGAACACATGCAAGAAGAGCTTGAGGCCCATGTGCATGCGCCAGAGAATCAGCAAGCACCTGCTCTGTTGGGTGAGACAAAACCTTCCAATCAGTTTGCCCCTTGGGTGTCCTGCATATGCTTATAAAATTAGAATATTTTGCAAGGCATGTTCTGCAATGAAGTGGTAGAGAGTTAACTTGAATCAACAGCTGCATGAATGGACATGCACCTCCCTTGGCACGTAACCAGTTTCTGTTCTGAACTGTTGGCCTTGATCCCAACACAGAGTTTAAATGTGCTTATAAATATAATAAGAGCAATGGGCTTTAAACTGGATTGTGGTTCCTGAATTTCCCATAGGTTATATTACTTTCCAAATTAGTTGTTGCCGTGATTTAGAAAAAGGTAGTTCAGTTGTGCATCTTGGGTAATGGTCAAGGATGATGGGAGTTGCATATATATATAATTTTGAAGGCTGCTTTTGCCTATTGCTGACATTCCCAGAGGCCTGAGCTGACATACAATGACCTCCCCCAGCAGCAGTCCAGGCTGCATCAGCTTGCAGACACTGGTGCTCAACCTTTCACCTGCATTGCATAGAAAAGTATGGGCAGGTCCCCTAGGCACACAGAGGCAGTAGCAATTAAGCACAGCAATTAAGCAAGTATTGCAGTTCAGTACAGTCGTACATTGGTTCCCAAATGCCTTGAGAGTCGAACGTCCCAGCTTCCGAATGATCGAAAACTGAGTGTTCTGATTTTTGAACTTTTTTTGGAAGCTGAGCGTCTGGTGTGGTTTCCGCTATAGTTTCTGGTGCACCTGCGTATTGTTTTCCAAATGTTTCGGAAGTTGAACGGACTTCCGGAACGGATTCCATTGGACTTCTGAGGTACAGCTGTAGTTGGAATTCCACCCCCTCTCCAGCTGATGGTGATGAGAATTAAGATTCTTCTATTTGACACGGGGAACGAAGGCTGAAGCTAATGACTTGGCATGATGTGGTAGCACTACCATGACCGCCCAAGAGCTGAGTTGCTGCTGCTTGCTGCAAGGGATAGTAAACAGCAACCCCTCTCTCCCCATCCCTAATTATGGGATGTGCTGGCTGGCACTACTTAGAGCTGGAGTCCAAAAACATCTGGAGAGTCACTGGTTCCCCATCCCTGATTTCATCTGTTTGTGACCAAGGCAAAATCTGTACTGGATATCGCTGTCGCCTATCTGATTAGGACCCAATATGCTTCTTTTTCCTATAAAATGGAGTGTTACCACTCTAGAAAATGAAGCAGGCTACTAGGCAGTCCTCATATGGTTCTGCTGGTTACAATCTTCCTCAAATGATAATCCAGCCTAAGACTATTTCTAATATATGCAGTAATGAACAGAAGGCAAGCAGAATGATTCCTCTGACTCTTTAGCAAGAGGACAGAGTTGCTGAACCTGTTCTGATCTGAAAATATCAAAGGGCTAGTATCGATTTGCACTTGCAGATAGTTCTTCTACAAATGCCGACTAAGATACTAATCTTTACTCTTCAAAACAAGTGAAATTTGTGGGTGTGATGTACAACAATATACGGAATGCATACTTTGGTTTCTCAGAGGAGCCCTAGCCCAGGGGAGAGGTGTGACTGCTTTCCTGGAATCAGATTTCTGTTCTCCCAACAGAAAGCAATCTGTTCTGACAAAGGAAGGCTTGAAAGGTTCCACGATGCTGTTCCAGCTACTCTCTGTCTTCTGGGAGGCCTTGTCCCTGAAGGTTGTTCTGGTGTTTCTGGCAACATTTCTGCTTCTTGCTGATTACAAGAAAAGGATTCGCCCAAGGGATTTCCCCCCAGGGCCAGGGCCTCTTCCCTTGCTGGGTAATATACCACATTTTGGTGCAAAGAACCCTCATTTGGCAGCACGGAAGGTAAGAATGAAGGAATGAAGCAGGTGACATTGCAGTGGAAAGGAGTGCAAAAACCTCACTGGAAGATGAGGCTTAGATGTCCTATTCTAGCATCCTGATTCCAAGAGTAGCCAGCCAGAGGTCTCTGAGAAGCCCACAGCTGGGGCATGAAGGCAAATGCATCTCCTCTGGTTTGTTCCAAGCATCTGGTATCCAGATGTCTATGGCCTCTGAATCTGGGGAATCAATTTTGCCTAACAGTCATTGGTAGCAAACCTGTGTCAACACCTGCCGCAAAAGGTAGGGTGGTTGTTTGCATGATTGTATTTTGTTAGCAGGTTATTTCTGCCATTTCTGCCTTTTACCTCTAGCTCTGGCCAGGAAAAAAGCAGTCCAGAGCTATGAGCCACATATTTGCTTGAGTGAGGTAATGAGCTCCAGAGGCTCCTTGGTGCAGAGGTCAGTTTGCTTTCCTTGTATTTGACCCTTAGGCTCAAGTAGATCATACAATGCCAAGCAGCTTCGCAGGTGCAGTGTGCGCGTTCAGGTGGACTGTGGGTCAGGGTGTCTCTTACTGGCACCTTGCTCACAAACTCAATCCCAAACTTCAGGTCTAAATTAAGGAACAGCATGTTTTTAAAGAAAATAGCAATAAGATAAAATGGACAGGTACTTCCAAGGAAAGCAAATATTAAGAAGCTTGCTATGGCTAATGTTAGCAGTGAATTCACAGAGGTGTGTTTGGCCTGTATTGGAAAGTGGGATTTTAGTGTTGCAACTCCAGCTCTCTAGAATCAGTTACCAACCAAAATCCAACAGCACCCCAACATATATTTAGATTCCTACAAGATAATTTTGTTTAGATTGTAAGCCAGTAATTTATGTGATGAAAATGTTGTTTTATTTTTGAATTTGTATAGACGGTTTTATTGTTATGAGAGTTTGTGTTTGTGTGTCTTGTTCTGTTTTAGTCTCGTGCTCTGTTCTGATGGATTAGCAAAAACCATGAGTTTTTCCCAGTAGTAATGTATGGAAGTGAGAGCTGGACCATAAATAAGACTGATCGCCGAAGAATTGATGCTTTTGAATTGTGGTGCTGGAGGAGACACTTGAGAGTCACATGGACTGCAAGAAGATCAAACCTATCCATCCTTAAAGAAATCAGCCATGAGTGCTCACTGGAAGGGCAGATCCTGAAGTTGAGGCTCCAGTACTTTGGCCACGTCGTGAGAAGACTCCCTGGAAAAGACCCTGGTGTTGGGAAAGATGGAGGGCACAAGGAGAAGGGGACGACAGAGGATGAGATGGTTGGAAAGTGTTCTCGAAGCAACTGGCATGAGTTTGGCCAAACTGTGGGAGGCAGTGGAGGATAGGGGTGCCTGGCCCATGGCGTCACGAAGAGCTGGACACGACTGAATGACTGAACAACAACAATGAGTGATGGCATGAAATCGGAATAATAGAATCCTTAAGCTTTCTTGTCCTGTTGCTTTATCTTCAGACCATGTATTTCCAGGGCAGTTAATGCGCTTGCCAGAATTTGTGGATTGCAACCCCCATCACCCCCCACCACTGCCCATCCTCACTGGGTTTCATGATAGTTGTGGTCCAAAACACATCGGCTATCCCTTGGAGTTGCTGACAGAGGGGTATTGGGTTGCTACCTGTCCTGTGTAATGCAAGATCATCCTGTATTTCAGTGTAAAATGCTACATCCTCTATTGATTCAGTACTGGACACAGTGTGTCCTGTATTTGCTGCGCTCCCTCTCCCTGTTATGTTAGGGATCCTCTCCAAATACCCACCCCACACTCCAACAGGGAAGGCGTTGCCAGCTTGGCTGGAGAAACCTAATATTTCCCCTCTCTTTCAGAAATTTAACATGTGGAACAAAGGTCATCACCTTTGTGTGCTGCCTTTATAGAATAAAACACAGTTGACTGGCTTTAAAATGTTTTGCTCAGAATTAACTCCCTTGCAAAAAAGGGGGAGGAATATTGCGGTGCCCCATTCAATTCTCTATGTCCCATGTACTTTAGGATAAGGATTGTATTTCTGTTTGCATGTTCTGTTGTACATTATCCTACCCTTCCCCTTTTATCTTCACAACATTAGAGCATGATCCTGAGAAAGCCAAGGTTGTAGATTTGATCCACATATGGAACAGCTGCATATACCTGCATTGGAGAGGGTTGGAATAGATGATCCTCAGGGTCCCCTGCAACTCTACATTTCTTTGATTCTATGATCTCTGTGTGGTAGGCTAGACTAAATTAATATATGTGCAGAAGCAGCAGCTCTTGTCAATAGATTGCAGGTGGAGAATGGAGGGTGGTCTGTCCATGCACAGTGAACTGGGCCCAGGAAACACTTTTGCCCCAATGTACGTATTTGATGGCAACCAAGTCTGCTTGTTCCATACAGTATTGGCATTCTATAAGCATCAAACAGGTAAATTAATATAGAATATCAATATAGACTATATAGAGATATTTTATCCTCTCTTGCATTCTTCCTCTCCTTCTAGCTGGCAGAAAAATATGGCAATGTCTTCAGCATTCAGGTTGGGAAAATATGGATCGTGATTGTGAATGGATTGCATCTGGTGAAGGAAGCTCTTGTCCATCAGGGTGAAAACTTCATAGATCGTCCAGTTGATCCTCTTTCCAAAGAAATCACTAGGTCATTGGGTGAGTTACTTTAAAGTGTGTCCTCCCTAAAAGAGGGCACGTGTTGCGGTGAGACCTGGAGACTGACCCTCATGTTGTGGGTGGGTATATTGGACAGCCACAACACCAGACTGGTAGGTCCCTCATTGCTGGGTTTAATTTGTGCCCATGGGTTGTGCCCATGCCTGAGTCCAGGGGAGCATCTGGGGGAGTGGACATAGCCTGTACCCAGGCTTTCTACCTACCTCAGGTGTTCACCCTTGGCTGACCCATGATAGAGCTCTGGTGGTACAGGGAGCTAGTTGAACCAGAGCCTATGCAACCACTCACTTTCTGTAATCAATAAAGTTGTGGCCTAAATTCTGCCAAAAACCAAAGTAAAATTTGAGTCAAATGTATTTTTATTTAGGGGAGAGGTCTCTGGGTCTGAACATGCAAATTACGGTCAACTGTTTAAATTTATTTATTTCTAGCTCAGAAATGTGCTTCTGTATCCTCATTTGGTATAACAGCATAATCTCATCATTTCCTGGTGAAAGTTCCTATCTACCGGTAATTGAAAAGTCAAAAAATGGAGAAAAAACATAAATTATCATTAAATAATAATCAAGGCCATATAAAAAGGTACCATTAATACAGAAAAGCAATGCCAGAGTGTCCTAAAGGGCTTCAGTGCAGAAGGGACATTTGTTAAAAATATATTGACTGCTTTACGTGTTCCTATATTTTGTGTATTTCTAAATATATGCTGCCTTTCTATCAGAGTTCCCAAAAACTTTCAAAGGACAGAATAAAGTTAGTACAGGGAGCCAGCAACATTATGTGGGGTGGGGTGGGCTAGAACAAATAAGTAAATTTGCCATTTCCCCTTACCATTTATAATTTTTTCTTCCACCTACACACCCAGTGGGCTTTCCTTGCTTACCAGGCTTGGGGGAGGTCTTGGGGGGGGGCAAGGAAGCCCCTGGGTCTCCTTCCTACAGCCCAGTAATCGGCTCTAGGGATTCCTAGAATTTGCCTTTGCACACAGACCCCCAGAACCAAACTCCCACATAAGTGGTGGGCCAACTGTATTCAAAAATGAAAAAAACCCCAAAAACAAACAAATCCACAAGCAATAATCAGACAGCAGCAACAGCAGAACTAACAGCAATCAAATAAAAACAACCAGCCTGCACCACAATCTTTCCAAAGCAACACAAACAAGCAAGCAAGCAGAGTAACCTAAAGGAAATAAAACAAAATAAAGCTCAAACACACGAAAGCTCATACCAAGAACAAACTTAGTTGGTCTCTAAGGTGCTACTGGAAGGAATTTTTTTATTTTTTATTTTGTTTTGACTATGGCAGACCAACACGGCTACCTACCTGTAACTGGAACTAAAGGAAATAGTCCATGTTATAATTAAATGTTAAATGTTAAAGAATACTTGCGATATGTACTTGTTATTTCTTCCCATCTAGGAGTGATCTCCTCTAATGGTCTCACCTGGAAACAACAGAGAAGATTTGCCATATCAATGCTCAGAAACTTTGGTCTGGGTAAAAGGACTTTAGAAGAACGAATACAGGAAGAGAGCCGATACCTAAAGGAAGCTATTGAAGCTGAGAAAGGTGCGAACCAGAGTCAAAAAAGCCTATTTCATATGAAAGGTTAAAAAATACATTGGTCATGGTATGAAGCTTTCAAGTGCTGCTTTGTGCAAATGCAGCTCTGCTTTAGATGGGCGTCAATGTAAAGCTCAGCCCAGGGGTATATCCATTGTGGGTCTTATTTCTCCCATAGCCACAGCCTTGGATTCAAACAGAAATCAAACACTGTTGCTCTGAAACTCTCCAGCTTGCTCTTTTACTTCTAGGCCACATCCCTGCAAAGTCTACCCTAGACTCTCTCATTGCAGTCTGATGGAGGGGCCTTTCCCCCAGGTGATTACCTCATGAGGCAGCTAGCCTGGCTTATGTTTTAACACTTGCTGCCTCCAGGGATTCAAGGGGTCTGGCACCCATAACCTCAAAACAACACAGATATAAAATCTCACAGAACAATGTGCTAGATAGCTTATACCTATAGCTGTGCAGTTTTCCTTACCATGTTCCACTAAGGGTATAAAATTCATCCACTGTGCCATCTAGACATCCTCTATCTGAAGAACTTCTGCTGTGCACCCCCCTACTCTGTCCAGACCCACCCACTTCCCCTACCTTCTGTTTTTGTTACATGGAAACCATAAGCAGTCTTGTTCCTTCTCCATTTTTCTCTCTTTCTCCAGGGCAGCCATTTGACCCTCAATTTCAGATTAATAATGCTGTTTCAAATATCATTTGTTCTGTCACTTTTGGTGACCGCTTTGATTACCATGACAGTAATTTCCAGAAGTTATTGCTCTTCCTTGATGAGATAATGTATCTTCAGGCATGTATTTGGACTCAGGTATGTCTTCTGGTCCCAGGCACTCTCCCACATTTTTGTTGACTCTTCATTGATTTGCTTTTGGCCCTCATGTTTCCTTATGTTCTTATTTCTTTTTTCCCTTTGTCCTGTCATTCAGGCATCGCACACCATCCCATATTCCCTTGACATATTGCCTTGTCTTTACCATTTCTATTAAAATACCGAAGGTAGGGCGTGTTTATAAACTTTATTTAAGATCCAGAGCATGTGTTGCAATGAACACAGTGATGCAGTCCCAAATGACATACAGTACACAGCTTAATTCCACACTCCCCGCTTACCAATTAGAATCTGTGAAAGGCCACCCCATGCAGATAGGCATCATCAAATGGGAAAACTACATTGGCATCATTTTCCTGATATTACCAGGCAAGGTGCGTGCATTTTTCAAACAGGTAGCCATCTTCATGGGAAGCCATCACATGGATTGCTATCTCCTTTGATAGTAGCATGATCTGCAACTGTTATGAGAGGGCTTTCCCTGCACGAATCTGATGCTAGTATTTGTTTCCTCAGCTGTACAATGCATTTCCTACTCTCATGAAGCACTTGCCAGGGCCCCATCAGACTCTTATTAAAAACTGGGGACAACTGAAATCCTTTGTGAGAGAAATCATTGAAAAACATGAAGAACAACAACGGAACCCATCTGAACCCAAAGATTTCATAGATGCCTATCTAAACCAAATGGCCATGGTAAGAAACAAAAAGTATAGTTTGTGTAGTAGCAGTAATAGAAAGCAGAGACAAAATCTAAAGGATCAGAACTTACCATGTATTTTCCATTGGCTCTGTATGAAAGCAGCCAAAGAGGTGAGGGTGCATGTGTGTACAAGTGATATACACGAATATGAAATAATGTATATCCAGGGGTGACCCATCACCACTTGTCCAGTGCCTGAAATCCACCAGATTCACAGGACTGTTGACTTGACTGTGCTAGATCCAGGACACTTGTCAGGAATAGAGCTCATGAATCTCATTGCCATCACTTGGTATATAGGACTGAAACTGGGATGGTGTTTTTAATGACAGATGAACCCTTTTGGTGCATTTTCTTTGTT
Organism: Lacerta agilis; assembly: GCF_009819535.1. Taxonomy (NCBI): domain Eukaryota; kingdom Metazoa; phylum Chordata; class Lepidosauria; order Squamata; family Lacertidae; genus Lacerta; species Lacerta agilis. The sequence continues at coordinate 36,463,205 of NC_046317.1, forward strand.
TTAAGGAGGATGCTGCTTCCAGTTTTCATAAAGACAACCTCCTACAATCAACACTGGATCTCTTTTTTGCCGGAACAGAAACATCTTCTACAACCCTGCGCTGGGCCTTGCTTTACATGGCCATTTTCCCGGAAATTCAAGGTAGAACCATCATTTGCTTACTTGTCTTTGGTTACTTTGGGTTGGAGTAAATCTACTGCAATTAAGGGATGTAACCTATAGGCTATTAACTTCAATTTGTTTTCCATGGTTATGACTAACATTGAATAGCACCAGTGCTTTGTTTCTAGGAAAAAAAGGTGCCAGTACGCACCATGAGGTTGTTACAATAAGTGCCACACTTTTAACATATCCATTAAAAAGCTGCTGGTAGTTCGTACCGTTGAGTGCCCCCAGGGGAAAAAAAAGCTGAATTCCACCATTCCCAATGCCATTGGTAGGTATACTATGGGGGTCTTAACACGAATTAACAGTGTGATGCAGTAGCAGCAAAACAAAAAGAAAAAGAAACCCTAATGCAATTCTAGGTTGCATCAACAGCAGTATAAGATCAAGTGAAGTAACAGAACCACTGTGTTCTGCCTGGGTCAAACCCCAGCTGGACTACTGTTTCAGTTCTGGGCACCACAGTTTGAGAAGGCTATTGATATGCTGGAATGTGTATAGAGGAAGGTGACACAGATGATAAAGGGTCTGGAACCAAGCCTTCTGAGGAACGGTCGAGGGAGTTGGGTATGAGAGGACATATGAAAGCCATCTTCTAATCTCCAAAAGTCTGTCATGTGGAAGATGGAGCAAGTTTGTTTTCTGTTACTGCAGAGGGTAAAACCTGAACTAATGGATTCAAATATTAGGAGGAGCTTTCAGACAGTGGAACGGACTGCCTCGGAAGGTGGTGGACTCTCTTGGATGACCATCTGCCAAGGATTATTTAGCTGTGATTCCTGTATTGCAGGAGTTGGAATACATGACCCTTGGAGTTCCTTCCAACTCTACAATTCTATGATTCCATGAATCCTTGCATCTAGTCAAAGCTATAGGTTCAGTAGTAACTACAATAAGGCAATTTCGTAGCAAAATGTAGAAATGTTTTTGTTCTCTTAGGGATTCAAAATTATAATGGGAGCTAGGTTGTATGAATGATGTTCTATGGTCTGCCTCAAGATATTTCCTGGAGTGATTAAAAAATGCAGTAGGTCTCATGGTATTAATATGTTATTATGTAAATTGATTCATTTATTTTGTTGAATCAACTGAAGCAAATACAGAAAGGAGATACATAGCGTGGAATTCAACTTCAGATTATGATTCCATTAGTGCATGCATTTCTGCTGCCTGTCTCCTCCCACTGTGTGGTGTTTTGGGGGGAAGCATTTCCTGAGCTACTGGAGATTGGGGGGAGTGGGAGGAGAGAGGGGGGAGTCACATTGTGCTGGTATCTGCTGGCACAAACAGCTTAGTTGAATAGAATAGAATAGAATAGAATAGAATAGAATAGAATAGAATAGAATAGAATAGAATAGAGTAATTTATTGGCCAAGTATCACCCATACTTGGAATTTTGCTTTGACTACATTGCAATGTAAAGAAAAGCGTACCTCATACAAACACTATTCCTCTCACAATACAACAGCACAGCGAAGAAACCCCATACCACCAACTGACCTTCCTTCTGCCCACAACTACAAATTCAACAATTTGATGGCACAAGAGAAAATAGCTATTCCTGTGCCTAAACGTTTTTGTGTATAGAGTCCTGTAACGACATCCGGGTGGGAGTAAATCAAGCAGGTAATGACCAGGATGCGAAAGGTCTACAACAATTCTCTCTGCTATCTTCCTGACTCAAGCAGCATAAAGTGTCCCTATTGGAGGCAAACTAACGCCAGTTACCCTCTCTGCAATTCTTACTGCTCGTTGGAGCTTCTTCTTATCCAGCTTAGAGGCTGTACCATACCAGGCAGTAATGGAATTACAGAGAACAGTTTCAATAGTACCTCTGTAAAATTGGATCAACGATTCTTGGAGCAGATTAAATTTCCTTAGTTGTAACAAGAAATACAGTCTCTGGTGGACCTTTGTAATAATAATATTGATGTTGTCTGACCAATTTAAATTTTGAGAAATTATAGAACCCAAGAACTTAAAGGACTCTACCACTACAACCATGTTACCAAGAATGGAGAGTGGCAGCGAGATAGAACAATGCTTTCTAAAATAGATTATCATTTCCTCTGTCTTTTGGGCATTTAGCACCAAGTTATTCCTGCTGCACCACTAAACAAGATGGTCTACTTCCCGCCTATATGCAGATTCATCCTCCTCCTGGATAAGCCCAATGACTGTTGTATCATCTGCAAATTTCAAGATAAGGCAGATCTCATTCCTTGCCTTCGTAGCTTGACCAAGGCGCTGGCACACCTCCCTCTCTGATGCCATCTCCCGATCCTGCAGGGAACTACAATTTCACCTCTTTCCAAACCATCTTCACAATTTTCCTCAAAAGTCGGAACACAAGTACACAAAGAGGCTTCTCTGATGTTTAAGATCTCATCCCTGGAAAAAATGATCTGGGGTAGTTTGCAAGAAGCCATTAAAAAAACCACTCCCAAACAGTTCAGTAGGATTCACTTTTTATCAATCCTCATCTACAACGCTTGAAGGTTTTCTTGAAGCTTTTATAAGAATAATCATAATAAAAAAAACCATAAAACCGTAACTCCTAACAATAAACAGCACCCTAAAACACTCTTAAACTCTTTGAAAAAGGCAGGTACTTTACAGAGCAAAAGCTGAGGCAGCCCTTCTTGGTGCCATCTTGGATGAGCATTGTATACTTGTTGTATACTTACCGTAAATGTGTGATCATATTTGATGTTTAAATGCAAGAAATTCAAATGTGATCCATAGCATCCCTTACAAAAATGTCCTCAAGCTTTGCTTCCTGCATCATAATGTGATTTATGCCATGCTGAAGCCAGTTAATTAGTTAGGTGTCTTTCACAACACTTCGTTAAGCAAGTTGTTGTTCAGTCGTTCAGTCGTGTCCGACTCTTCGTGACCCCATGGACCAGAGCACGCCAGGCACGCCTATCCTTCACTGCCTCTCGCAGTTTGGCTAAACTCATGTTAGTAGCTTCGAGAGCACTGTCCAACCATCTCACCCTCTGTCGTCCCCTCCTTGTGTCCTCCATCTTTCCCAACATCAGGGTCTTTTCTAGCAAGTAGTTGACCATAAAATGTACCTCTTTCAACAAGACTTCTAAATGGAGATTGTTAACTCAGTTGCTAGCTGTTTTGCATTTGATCTGAATTGATTATATGTATGAGCTGATGTTCTTTTAACTGTTACATCATATGCATATATAATTATTAATATGTAACTGTTTTTGTATATGTAAGTGCTTTATATACTTTAACTGTTTTTAATGTGTGATATTTTGCTGTGGTTTTATAATTTGCTGGAAGCTGCCCAGAATGGCTAGGGCAACCCAGTCAGATGGGCAGCATTTAAATAAATCTTATTTTACTTTATTATTATTTGGGCCAGATTCGCTGAAGGAGTCCTGTCAGCAGAAGCTGTGAGCATGGACTTCCACTTGTGCAAAAAGGCTTCCCGCCACTCCTCTCCCTGTACTCCTCTCTCACACACCCTGAAATTGGTCCAAGGAGGTTGTGAGAGGCCACAGAACAGTGTGGAAGGGGAAGAGAGGGGGGGTGGGACTTTCCATCTGGCAAGCTGCAATAAACGGTGCAGTCAAAACAATTCTATTTAGGCAGTAGATGGGCCATTCCAACTAGAGATCTTCAGCTCTCAGTTTTTGTCTGTTCTTGTATTGAAGCTAATCTTCTTCATTTGTAGCCAGAGTTCAAGCGGAAATAGATTCTGTGATTGGCCAGTCTCGCCAGCCAGCAATAGGTGACAAGGACAGCATGCCCTATACCAATGCAGTTGTTCATGAAGTTCAAAGGATGAGCAGCATTGTGCCATTGAATGTGCCCCGGATGACAACTAAGGACACGACACTGGCTGGGTTTCATGTGCCCAAAGTAAATGTTAAGAACATAAAGCTCTTCTTGTTTGTTTTTGCTCTTCCAGTAAAGTGCAGAAGTTTTTAATGTTTGGTGTTTTATCATGTTTTTAATATTCTGTTGGGAGCTGCCCAGAGTGGCTATGGAGACCTGGCTAGATGGGCAGGTTATAAGTAATATATTATTATTATTATTATTATTATTATTATTATTATTATTATTATTATTATTATTATTAATTAAATTAAGCCAATGTTGTGCCATCCAGATGTTATTGGACTCCAACTGCCATCAGTTCCTGCCAGCATGACCAACAAGCAGGGATGATGAGAGCTGTATCCCCAAACATCTGGAGGACACCATGTTGGTAACCTCTGGTCTAAATACAGAGTTGTACCAGTTTCAGTTTGAATGGGTAGCTAGTTTGTCAGAAATTAGACAGTATCTGGTGTTGCTAACCTTGAATTTTAGTATATTTAGTATATTGGAAATGTGCTTTTGTGGGACTTCTTTGGATGAATTACTTAATAATGAGAAGTAAATATTGCATTCAGAACATTTCCTTTCTCTGTCAGGAGATATAGGTTTAGTACTGCTGTAATTTCAAAGAGAATACTTGAAAGCGCCTTGTCATTTTTACCTACTTTCTTCTCTGCTTCTCCTTTGACAGGGAACCATATTGCTCGCCAATTTGACCTCTGTGCTGTTTGACAAGGATGAGTGGGAAACACCCAATGAGTTTAATCCTGGCCATTTCCTGGAGAATGGTCAGTTCCGGAAAAGGGAAGCATTTCTGCCATTCTCTGCAGGTAACAAAAGTTGAGGAGCTGCTCACCAGAATTGCAACAGGGCCTATATGATGGTGACTTAGTTACTGAGAGCTGGGTATATTACTAGCTATATTGTGCATTTCAGGGGTCACCAACTTTTTTGGACCAGTGAGTACATTTGGCATTTAAGAAAGTGCTATGGGCAGCAATCACAAAATGGCTGTGCTTTGGGCATAGTTTTGACATGGCTCCCCACTCCCACCCCAGCAAAGTGGATTTTTGAGGGGGTGTTTACTGAGATCTTTAATGAGTGCCATAGGTGGCTCAGGCCGTCCTTGAGAGCTAGGGTGTATTGTTTACAGCAGGGGTCAGCAAGGTTTATCTTGCCTGGGCCAGATCGGTCCTGTAGAGATCCCTCCATGGGCTGGATCACGTGCATGCATGAGCGCGAGCAACAGTGATTTCCGGCGTCTGCATCTGCGCAGGTGCGATTTTCTGCATCTGTGCTTGGCGCTGCGGAAACGAGTCCCTGCGCTGTGCTGCGCCGGTTTAGCACAGTGCTCGAGTGGGCAGCTCAGTTCGGGGGCAGCTTGTGGGCCTGTCTAATGACCTCTGTGGGGCGCTTCTGGCCCATGGGCCTTAGGTTGCTGACCCCTGGTTTACAGGGTTTCCCCTCAGGGAATATGAGAAACATTGTGTATGCAAGCTTCCCTCTCCATGTTCACACAGTTGGTTTCTTCTCTGCACTGTGAGAAAAGTACCCTGCTTCTCACCATGCAGCTCAGAAAGTAAGCCACTTGTGGGGGGAAAGGGATCTGTTTTCCTGTGGGTGGATTGCTTTTGCCCTACCCTCCTGATCCTTTCAGTTTGCTGTCCTTCCCTCCTTCCAGCTCCTTTCTCTTCCGCACCCCTTAACCTTACTCTCCGTCTCCTCTCCCAGCACCTCAACTTACCCTCACTGTGTTGTGTGTGTGTGACATTATGTCTACATTGTGGTCTGGCCCTTCCCACTGCTCGGTCCCTCCAACGGCTTCATTCATTCATTCATTCATTTATTGACTGACTGACATTTTATTGCCTGTTCTATGCTGAACGTTTTCAGTCTCATTAGGATAATGTGGCCCTTTCTCCAAAAAAACAACAACACAAATTTCCATCCTGAGTTCCTAAAGATTGATGCAATTTCCTGAAACACTTGTAAGATCTTTTTTGGGGGTTGAGGTGAATGCAGAGTTTTGGGTTAAGCCAGTTAGCTGGATATTAACTGAATGATGGTTGTTTTTATGATGTTTTCTATAATCAAGCAGTATACAAATTTTATGAAATAAATAAATGAAATAAATAAATCTCCACATCTTTGGAATGTGAGAGGGAAGCTGTAAGGTTAGGGATGGACAGATCTGCCGACTTTGGTTTCCTTCATTTTTCCAATCTTAAATTCAATTCCCCACATTTCAGCAGCAATCTGCAATTGAAAAGAAAACCCATTTTAGTGCATTTTTTTATTGACACATTTTTAAAGCTCGCTGTGACTAATATACAATATTTTGCAAACAATTCCTCTAATATAATGAATCTTTGTATGTTCTTTTCTCTAATATATGATTTTTTTGCACTTTCCCTTTATAAGTCTTTTTGTACACATGGGTTGGTTGGAGACTGCACTGCAAATATCAAAGAATGGCTGTATTTTGTGTGTGTATATGTATGTGTGTATTCATATTTAGGGAGGTTGCTATGAAGATGTAAACTCTCTACTAACATAGTCTCTCTCTCTCTCTCTCTCTCTTTTAGGAAAGCGAGCTTGTCTTGGAGAGCAGTTGGCAAGGATCGAGCTTTTTCTTTTCTTCACTGCCCTACTTCAGAAGTTCACTTTCCAGGCTCCAAAAGGTGTGACATTAAGCCTTGACCATCGGTCAGGTCTTACGTTATCCCCCCAGCCGTACCGGATATGTGCATTCTCTCGCTGAGGGGACTCATTTTATGGTACTGGTCATTAATAGAAGATGGTGAAGAATTTGGCCAGCATTTCCTCCTTAGTTTCTGTCCTTAGTGACAATCGGTCCCCTAAACTGCAGGGCCATAGCTCAATAGTAATGCATGTCCGTTGTTTTTAGAAGGCCCCAGGTTCAGTCTGCATGACTGGTGTGTGGCTCTTCTCATAAATGATCGCAAGTATGTGACTTTTAAAAATGTCCCGGTGGCACAGCTAGAGCAGTGTCTTATAAACAAGCAAAGCCTTGCATCTGAACCACTTCAACATTCAAATGCCAGATTAATAACCTACTCTGGAGAAAGATTGCAGATGTCTGGTAAGTGTAACCTGGATTGCAAGTATCACAATAAAAGAGCTCAGTTGGAACTTCAAGTTGTAGACTTTGATGCTGAAGCTTGCACAAGAGGGCTTCCCTCCACTTCTCCAGGGGCACCCCTCCAAAAAAAAATGGCTTAAGTGCAAGTATACTGGGGTGCGGGGAGACAGCAGGTGGTCTGTCTGTCTGTCCGGCAAGCTGAAATGCTTGCCCTGTTGGTGTTATTGCACATTATTGAATTCCTCCCCTAACGTGGAAGTAGCCCTAGCAGGAGTCACTACAAAAGGTCAGTGACTAATTCATAAAACAAGAGACCTTCCAAGAACCTTCCAAGAATGACTGAAAGCCTTACTGTCCAAAAAGAAGTGTCTGCTTATCTCAGAGCTAAGCAAACAAGTTGTGTCCATGTTGTGATCAGGACAGTGGCAGACCTAGGTGCCCTGCATGATGCCAATGTTCGGCACCCCCTGCCTCTTGGACTCCATTCTAAATCATAGTGCCCTTGAGGCTGCATGCCCAGTGCCACCAAACAGTTCATGCTCTCCTAAATCTGCATCTGCATCTCCTGGTTTCTGTTGGCCCTTGACACAGGATATCTCTGGACCCTTTGGACCCTTCATTTCCTCTAGTCACGCCACTCCCTCTTGGCCTCATCCCTTTGAACTAACTGCTTATATCAATTATAGCAATCTCCTATTGTTCAAAAAACCTCACAAAACTCTGTATTTCCACAAAACAAAACAAAAATTTATTTCCAGTAGCACCTTAGAGACCAACTAAGTTTGTTCTTGGTATGAGCTTTCGTGTGCATGCACACTTCTTCAGATCTGAAGAAGTGTGCATGCACACGAGGTAACTTAATCTGCTATCTATCCTGTACACACTTGGAGCCATAGAATTGTAGAGTTGGAAGAGACCCCCAGGGTCATCTAGTTCAACCCCCTGCAATGCAGGAATCTCAACTAAAGCATCAATGACTGATGGCCAGCCAACCTCTGTCTCCAAGGAAGGTGACCCCACAACCTCCCAAGGGAATCCGTTCCACTGTTGAACAGCTCTTACTGTCAGAAAGTTCTTTCTGAAGTTTTGTCGGAATCTCTTGTCTTGTAATTTGATACCCACCAGAGCAGGAGAAAAAATGCTTGTTCCATCGCTCATGTGACAGCCCTTGAGATATTTGAAGTTGGCTATCTTATCTCCTTTTGGTCTCCTCTTTTCTAGGCTAAACATATCCAACTGCAGCTGAGCTCACTGGAGCTTTTCGAATTGTCATCTCCCCTCAGTGCTATGTAAATATAGACCTGATGGCTATATAAATTCTAGCAAGAAAAATAAATAATCATAAACCTGGAATGTAACCAAATACAACAGCAGGTGCACATAGCTATAACAGTGACCCATAATGTCCTATGCGCCTTAGGACCAAGCTATCTGAAAAACTGTATTCTCTAGTAAGAGCCTGCCCAGGCTTTGTGGTCTTCAGGGAAGGCCCCTTTCGTGGTCCTGCCACCCTCACAGGCACAGTTGGTGGAGACACAGGAGAGGGTCTTTTGGTAGCTGCTCCCAGAATTTGGAACTCCCTGAAGAAGCTACTGGTAAGCTGGCTCCCTCCTTGTCCTTCCTTGTCCTTCCACTGCAGGTGAAGACCTTCCTGTTCCAACAGGCTTTGGGGAATTTGAGTACTTTTAATGAAAAAACTGGTACCCTGCTGTTTCTTACTGTAATTTTTAGTAGATTTTATACAGGTATTATATAAGTATATCATTTTAATTCTATTAATGTTCAATTGATTTTAATGATATTTTTTTCGATGTTTTTTGTGATGTTTTTATTGGTTAGCTTCCTTGAGTCCCATTGGTGGGAAGGGTGGGGTACAAATATAACAGTAACAACAACAACAACAATATACCTCCTGCATTAAGATTGAGACTGCAACCCTATATACCATATTTTTTTTCGTCTAGCGAAAGCGCGGCTTGCATTGCCGCTTCACTAGACGAAAAACCCGCTAGACGAAAATTTTCGCAGGATGAATTATTTTCGTCTAGCGGGGCACCACTGTACAGTAAATGGACAAAAGTACAAAGATTCACAAAGTGTTTGGGGGTATGTATACCCTTGTGTCCCCCCAGAAAAAAGCACTAGCTTCCAGGGAGGAGTATCTGTCTCAGACTCATCCTAGCTGCTATGCAAAATGAACAGCAAGACACAGGCTGGATAGAAAACTTGAATCAGCATCTGTTTAGAGCTCTGGGGTGTTTGTATCATTTCTTGCTAGCTAGTGTTGAAACATTGCAGTTTAGCTCATTGGCTGAAAGCAGGGAGGGCTTTGCTTCTCTCTCTCTCTCTCTCTCTCTCTCTCTCTCTCTCTCTCTCTCTCTCTCTCTCTCTCTCTCTTTCCTCTCAGGAGAAGGGAACCCAGCAGCTTACTTTTTCTTAAAAGGAAGCTCTGACTTGGCGGTCCTGTCTCCAAGACACTGTGGGCTCTCTTCAGAAGAGCTTGCGCTTGCATTCCATGTCTTTACTCTAACTTGCCTTCTCCCGGAGGAAGGCGGCTGGTAGGTGCTATTGCTGTAGGGTTGGGTCCAAAGTGGTGGGCTCCTGGGAGCCTGACCTGGTTGTCCTTGGCTGTGGTGAAGAAAAGGCATTGGTTTGCTTGTAGGAATGTGGGTCAACCCAACTAAAGATGAGAGTCTAATGAAATGTCCTGCCTGTGTTTCTATAATTAGAATATTTTGCGAGAAACATTTTGTTCTGTAATGAACTGGCAAAGAGTTTCATATGTTAACTGCATCAACACATCAGAGTGAGCCATTCATGCACTTTGTTCTCTGTTGTTGGCCCCATCCCAACACAGAGTTTAAATGTGCTTATAAATATAGTACGTAAAATCAAAATTTCACATACAACTCTTGAATGTGGCCGGGGAATTTTCCATGCATTTTATTCTTTTCCTAAAGCATTGTTGTTATTAACATAGTGGGTAACAGTGTGAAAACTGAATCAGCTGTTAGAAAATAGATGTGTCAACTTGACCGTTGGTTCGCAATTACAAGTTAAAATCACAAGGGGGCATCCTTTTGACAGTTTATCACAACATCTTATATTCGAGCTCCGCAACTAGTAGCAACCAACTGATCATTTGTAGCTACCTTTCATTCATAGTCATGAATAGTGAATTTGTCAGTCAGGCTCTAGTCCACCATTCTAAATAGAACAAAAACAATGTAAAATGAACCATTTGCTGGAACTACTGGCTTTGTCATTCAGGAAGAATGAAAGTTTTCAGGGAGATTTAGGTGGAAATAGTGTGTAAATGTAAATATGAAATATCTTAATAGTAAGGCTGAGAATTTGGAAAGGCTTTTTCTTTCTTGGCCTGCCATTGTCATTTTAGTGCAGAGTTCTGCAACCTTGGGTCTCCATTTTCTTCAGGACTACAACTCCCATGGTCCACAACCAGCTTGGTCAGCAACCAAGGATGATTCGAGCAGGAATCTAAAAATATTTGAGGCTGAATTAGCAGGTACTGCTCATTTTCACAGGGGCAGGAGCAGAAACGGATCCAGCTCAGAAGAGATGTGTCTCCTTTCCATTGTTTAAAGCTGTTGTGTGCAGCTTTAAAAAGCCTGATTGAAAAAAAGTAATGCAGGCTTTTCTTGGGGACATTGTGCGTGAAGTTCTTAGCCAGTGTGGTGTAGTGGTTAAGAGCGGTAGACTCGTAAATCTGGGGAGCCAGGTTCGCGTCTCCACTCCTCTACATGCAGCTGCTGCGTGACCTTGTGCTAGTCACACTTCTCTGAAGTCTCTCAGCCCCACTCACCTCACAGAGTGTTTGTTGTGGGGGAGGAAGGGAAAGGAGAATGTTAGCTGTTTTGAGACTCCTTCGGGTAGTGAAAAGCGGGATATCAAATCCAAACTCTTCTTCTTCTTCTTCTTCTTCTTCTTCTTCTTCTTCGAGAGAGAGAGAGAGTCTTGAACCAGATGAATGTTTGGCCTGAACTAATCTCATGTCTAGTGTTCTTTAAAAAATAATAATTTTGAGACTACATTGTGAAATTAAAATAATGACCCAGTAAGAAGCATGAAATATAATAAAAGAAGAGAAACTGTAAAAAAGCAGGGGTCCTGGCCATTACCTCATAAAATAAAGTCCATTCTCAGGAGACTACACATTTAATTAGATGTTACAACAAAATCCTACTTGATACAGAAACTACAAAAACAAATGTTACAAATACAAATTACTGCCATATTTCTTTGGGACTTGCTGTCCTTGAGATTGGCCTATTACAGAAAAGAACAAAATACAATAAATAAAATCCAGATCGATGACAAAGAAATTGAGAACCCATCAGAAATAAGAAAAGGTTTCACAAAATTTTATAGACAATTATATAAAAAGACTGGAAATCACAACTTACCTAGAATTGAAGAATATTTGAATAAAAAAGTGCAAAAGATCTCGACAGAAATGAAAGACCAACTGAATAAAAAAATAGAGAAGGAATAAATTCTTAAGGCAATTTTTTTTTTTTTTGAAAAGTGGGATGGCACCGGGACCGGATGGATTTACGGCAAAATATTATAAGAAATTTAGTGGCACCCTACTTGAACCTTTTAAAGAAATGTTAAACAACATTTTAGAAAAAGCAGAAATATCAGAAACATGGAAGGATGCATATATTACGTTGATACCGAAACCAGATTCAGATCTGCTACAAATTAAAAATTACAGGCCTATCTCACTGTTAAATAATGATTATAAGATTTTTGCTAGTATACTAGCAAATAGAATGAAGAATGTGCTTAAAGAGATAGTCCATGAAAATCAAGCCGGCTTTTTACCTGGCAGACAGTTGAAAGATAACATAAGAAATGTAATAAATATTATTGAATATCTGTCAGTCAGGAATGAAAAGCAGGCAGCAATGATCTTTTTTGATGCAGAAAAAGCTTTTGATAATATTTCTTGGGAATTTATGATCAAGAATTTCGAAGCAATGGATATTGGTGAAAGATTCCTAAGGAGTATTAAAGCAATATATTCAGAGCAAAGAGCAAAAATAATTGTAAACAATGTATTGACTGAAAACATAGAAATTACTAAAGGTACAAGACAAGGGTGCCCACTATCACCACTATTATTCATCTCGGTCCTGGAAGTCCTCCTGACAACAATTAGACAATCAGAAAGAATTAAAGGAATAACAGTCGGAAAAAGCAACATAAGGTAAAAGCCTTTGCCAATGACTTGGTACTGACAATTGAAGAACCTATAGAAAGCTCTAACGCAGCATTGGAGGAGATGGAGGAATTCGGCTAAGTCGTAGGATTTAAATTAAACAGAAAAAAGACTAAAATATTGGTTAAAAATATGGATAATGAAATAACTTGGAGAATGAAACAACAAACAAGTATTGAGGTGGTTTTAAAAGTTAAATATTTAGGAATATGGTTAACATCAAAAAAATTGTTTCAAGATAATTATGAAATGGTCTGGAATAAAAGAATGAAATTCTCCCTTTTAGGAAGAATATCAGCAATCAAAATGAACGTGCTACCAAAAATGTTATTTTTGTTTCAAGCAATTCCGATAATCAAAGGGACAGCAATATTTAAAGAAAGGCAAAAAAGAATTTCAAGATTTATCTGGCAGAGGGAAAAACCAAGGATAAGATTTAAATTACTAACAGATTGTAAAGAAAGAGGTGGATTCTCCCTGTCAGACTTGAAATTGTACTATGAAGCAGCATGTCTCTGTTGGTTAAAGGAATGGATGTTGTTAAAGAAAACAGATTTATTAGACCTTGAAGGACATGATAATAGATTTGGTTGGCACACATATTTATGGCATAAAATTAAGGTGCATAAAGGTTTTGGAAACCACATCTTCCGAAAGTCTTTCTATGAAATTTGGGACATGTATAAAAGCCCATTGGAAGGAAAAACACCCTGGTGGTTATCACCACTAGAAGTGTTGCGTTTGAAAAAAGCAAATATAAGTAAAAATTGGGTAACATATGAAATGTTACTTCAAAATGATGGTGTAAAATGGAAACTAAAACCATATGAAGAGGTGAAAGAACATGTGAATGATTGGTTGCATTACCACCTGATAAACGAAATGTTTTAAAATGATATGAAGAAGAATGGATTTAGTGATGTTAAATCTAAATTTGAAATAGAAATATTGCGTAATAATTTCAAAACATTGTCAAAAATGTATAAAATGTTGCTGGAATGGCATTTGAAAGATGAGAAAGTGGAGTTGGTGATGATTCAATGGGCAAAAGATTTGGGCCATAATATTATGTCAGATGACTGGGGGAAATTGTGGAAAGAAGGAATGAAATTCACTGCATGTAATGCGTTAAAAGAAAATGTTTTAAAGATGATGTATAGATGGTATATCACTCCAGTTAAATTAGCGAAAATGTATAAGGTTGACAATAAGTGTTGGAAATGTAAAGAAAAAGATGGTACCTTTTATCACATGTGGTGGGAGTGTAAGAAGGAGAGAAGTTTCTGGGATATGATATATAATGAAATGAGGAAAATGTTGACATAAACATATGCTAAAAAAAAACACCATTAAAAGTTTAATGTCTTGTTTTTTAATGTCTCTATTACTGGTACAGACATTAAAAAACAAGACATTAAACTTTTCCAATATGCAGTGACCACGACGAGAATTTTAATAGCACAAAAATGGAAACAAGAAGAAACGCCAACAAAGGAAGAATGGATAGTGAAACTATTGGAGTATGCAGAATTGGACAAAATGACGGGAAGAATCTGAGAACAGCGGGACCAGAAATTCATCAAAGACTGGACTAAATTTACGAATTATTTGAAAGACGATGGTATTCAATCGAATATGTTGATAGGATTGCAAGAAGCTTTGTAGATTAATGAAGAAATATTGTAAATATGAATTTTACAATTATTAAGTTGAATATGATGGTTTAAAGCAATGATAGATTTAAGAAGTATAGATTAAAATGATAGAGGTTTGGAAACCATGTGGAGGGTCTGAGGGAAGTCATGGCCCTAAAAAGCTAAAATGTTAAAAGAATGAAAGTTAATATGAAAGTTTTTCTTTTTTTGTAATGTTTGCATATAAAATTAATAAAAAATGATTATTTAAAAAAAAGAGATTGGCCTATTATATAAATAGTGAATTCCTGCCAACGGAGGCAAAATCCACAGGTCTATTTGCACCCTGACATACCCTTGATTTAAGTCAGTGTCTCAGGCATGAGTATAAACATTGTATTATGCAGCCAGATATTTAAAGAAAAACCTGAGGATTCCTTCCAGCCCTGTGAGATGGTCAAATAAGCAGCTACTAATAGAAAAATTATATATTGTTTACATATCAAGTCTGTACTCTCATAGGATTTAGAAAGGTCTCATAGAAACATCCACCAGAGAAGAAGGAGGGAGAGAGAGAGAGAGAGAGAGAGAGAGAGAGAGAGAGAGAGAGCACTTTGATATGCACTTCAAGAGAATTCTTACAAATGTTGGGATGGAAACTTTTCAAATACAGTAAGTGAAAACACAAATGAAAGATTCTATATAAGAAACTAATCTCTCTCTCCCTCCCTCCCCCCGCCCTCTTCACTGTAGATAGAATTACTCAACCAATGAGGAATCTCGGTTCTTCCTCTTTATGTACATGATTTAAAACAATATATGCAGACTTTGCCCTCATTTCTTACAGGAACATTGAGCAATAGGGTAGGTGTGGCTGCTCTAGCTGGATCAGAATCAAGTTTCCCTCGACACACAACAGTCTGTTCTGACAAAATGCTGCTCCAGTTTCTCCTTGTCCTCTGGGAGGCCTTGTCCCTCCAGGTTGTTCTGGTGTTTCTGGCTACATTTCTGCTTCTTGCTGGTTACAAGAGTCGCCCAAAGGATTTCCCGCCAGGGCCCATAGCTCTTCCCTTTCTGGGCAATGCCCTCAGTTTGGATTTGAAGAAGACTCATCTTTCAGTACAAAAGGTAAGGATGAAGGAAATGATCCATTTGATGAACACTCAGCTGGCATGAGATAAATACAAAATTGCAGTAGAAGGGAGCAGGCTGAGAGTTGGCATCCAGATGTCTTGGAGAAGACCACAAATGGGGCATGAAGACAAATGCACTTTCTGTTGTTTGTTACAAGCATCTGGTACCCAGAAATATAGTGTTTCTAAAGCTTAAGTAAGTCAGTTGTTTGTATGCTTCTATTTTGTTAGCAAGTTCCTTCCACCCTTTCCCCTCTCTGGCCAAGAAGGAAGTCCACAGCTATGAGCCAGATCTCTGCTTGGGCACCACAGTGACCAGCTGGATCTCTCTCAGCTCCTCAGTCCAGCGGAAAGTTTGCTTTTCTCAGATTTCACCTTAGGCACAAATACACAGCACGATCCAATGCAGCTTGGTAGCTGCATTTTGAATGTGCAGGGGGCTGTATGTGTGTGAGGGGGTATGCCTTGCCCTTGACACAAACTCATTTTCAGATTTCAGGTCAAAATTAAGAAAAACAATACTTTATTTTTGTTTAAAAGAAGAAGATAGAATCAGAGATAGCAAATCTGTGCTTTAATAAAAATAAATAACTGTTAAGAAGCTAGCTTTCCAGTGCTATGGTTCTTAGAACAGAATTCCAGAGGTGTGCTTAGTTTCAATTAGAAAACAGGCCTTTAATTTTGCAGCTCCAGCTGCCTTGGATCAGCTCTGTGAGGTGGCCTGGGGTGAGAGTTGGGTTGGCAAACTGTTTTGGTTTGGTTCCATATTTTGCTATAAATAGCAGGATAATAAAATACTTCAGTTAAAGCAAGGCAGCTGCTTTTCCAGCGTTTTTTGTGACTCGGATGTTTTGGCTCCCAAACTCCACAAACCTGGAAGTGAGTGATCTGGTTTGCAAATGTTCTTTGGAACCTGAATGTCTGACGCTCCTTCCACAGCTTCTGATTGAGTGCAGGAAGCTCTTGCAGCCAATCAGAAGCCACACCTTGGATTCTGTTCAAGAACCAAGAAAGGATTCTGTCTGTTCGAGAACCAAGGTTTACATATTCTTTCTAACTTTCTTCCCCCCCTCTCCATTCAGCTTTCAGAAAAATATGGCAATGTCATCAGCCTTCATCTTGGAAATATGTGGTTTGTGGTTGTGAATGGATTGCATCTGGTGAAGGAGGTTCTTGTCCATCAGGGTGAAAACTTTGTTGATCGTCCAACCGTTCCTCTTAATGATGAAATCTTTAAGAACCTTGGTGAGCTTCTTTCAATATGGTCAACTATTTAAACTTATAGAACTTTTTAAAGTCTGCCCTAATAGTACAATTAGGTGTAGTGTGGTGCCAGTGTGGTGTAGTGGTTAAGAGCGGTAGACTCATAATCTGGTGAACAGGGTTTGTGTCTTTGCTTCTCCACATGCAGCTGCTGGGTGACCTTGGGCTAGTCACACTTCTTTGAAGTCTCTCAGCCCCACTCACCTCACAGAGTGTTTGTTGTGGGGGAGGAAGGGAAAGGAGAATGTTAGCCGCTTTGAGACTCCTTCGGGTAATGATAAAGCAGGATATCAAATCCAAACTCCTCCTCCCACTCCTCCTCCTCCTCCTCCTCCTCCTCCTCCTCTTCTACAAGCCCTTAGAATGTTTTATAACATTATATTTTCACGACTATTAGATTTTTTTTTATTTGCATTTCCTGTTTCATTGCACCAAATGAAAGCAGTAGCATTAATGTGTGCCAGTGAAGCATACCCTCTCAACTGTTCAGATTGACTGAGCTTACTATGAATTGGGTGGCAAGTCCAGATTTTTGCAGTTTTCTCTGCCATAATGCTTTCTTGAATATTTTATGTTGTATATTGTTTTTAATAACATTTGCATTTTCATGCACACTTCACTTAACAAATCCTTTTTGCGTCTTTTTTTTTTTAGTGGATAGCTTCATTTGAGTTCATTTATTCTTTTAAAAAGTGAGAGTTAGGTAGCATTGCATTACAAAGCAATCTAATAAAGAATAATATCCTTGAAATTTGTATTGCGAGCCTTGGAAATGGATCCACATAACCTCCCCCCCCCCTTCCAATTCTACATTCTCCCTATGGCTGTGGTGTGCTGGTGGCATGAAAGGAGCTGAAAACCAGTTCCTTTACTAAGTTACTTCATTAGCAGAATGGTTGACCAGGCGATTTGTGCCTACAGTTGAGTGGATTTCAGATGACCATGGTACATGCCTACTTATTTAGCCTAACTGCTGTGAATTTGTGACAAAGGCATCAGAATGTCGGATTCAGCAGCTCACCCTCATACCTGCTCTGGGGTTGTCCTTAGGCCCTTCATCAGGAATCATGCCACTCCTGAGATAAAGGAGAAAGTGCAGTTGGGGGATATGCACACTAACCTCACCTCCTGTGTCCCTGCCCAAACCCACTGGCCTTCCATGGGGAAGAAACTTCTGTGGCAGAAAGTCAGTTGTAGTCATGTACATTCCCTCTGCATTTTAGAGCAGTGCATGATCAGGGCTCCAAGTGGCACAGGCAGCCTACGACAGTCTCCGTTTGCCCTCCAGCACAGTTAGTCTTCAGTTACACTTGAAGGGCTTAGTTCCTCCAAGAGCAGGTCTCAGCAGGTCCTGCGGTCATTCTCTGCCGCTACTCCTCCCTCCTGGACATTGCCTTTTTGACAATGCCAGGAACTCTCCAACCACAAAGTCTGACCTTTTAACTTCCATTAAAAGCATCAACACTACCAGGAAACCTCCAACCACAAGATCTGTTCAGTTAGAAAAGCAGGCGTCAGCTAAGGGGGTCATGCTGCTTGCAAGCTGAGTCTGACTGAGAGAAAAGCAATCGTGGCTGCACCTACCCCTATAACTGCACTTACTACTTGCAGGAATGGTCATGAGTGGGGTCACTGGCTGCTGAGTTGGGTCTTCCATTTGACTCTGTCTATCTGTATAAAGGGTGGAGAGGGCAGTGGGAATAGAAGCAGTGACCTTTGAGATATCCAGGTCCATGGATGCTCTATGTATTAAAATAGCAGAAGAACCCTACAGATGAAATATGTTGGGTTTTTTTTTACATGTTATCATTCTTCCATTTTGCCCTATCACTGTTCCCAAAACCTTTCACAGGGTGAAATAAACGAAATAAAAAAATAAAAAATTCCTTCCAGTAGCACCTTAGAGACCAACTAAGTTTGTTCTTGGTATGAGCTTTCATGTGCATGCACACTTCTTCAGATACAGGTAGGTAGCCGTGTTGGTCTGCCATAGTAAAAACAAAATAAAAAATAAAAAATTCCTTCCAGTAGCACCTTAGAGATCAAGTGTGCATGCACACGAAAGCTCATACCAAGAACAAACTTAGTTTGTCTCTAAGGTGCTATTTTTTATTTTTTATTTTGACTATGGCAGACCAACACGGCTACCTACCTGTAACTGGAACTAGGGTGAAATAAAGTTAGTATTAAAATACTAGGCAATGAAACAGCTACCGCAGATGGATCAGCAAAGTCTCTTCAGTATGATATAAGTAGGCAAGCCAAATAGCTTAGGGAAGAGAGGAATCCTCTTTTATAATTAGAAGGTCCATTAGCTCTCCTAACTTGCTATTTGCAGTTACTCATTTTAAAAGTCCTTATTTGCTATATGATGATAATTCTTCCTATTTAGGATTGATTTTCTCTAATGGCCTTGGTTGGAAACAACACAGACGATTTGCCTTATCAACTCTCAGAAACTTTGGTTTGGGCAAAAGGTCTTTAGAAGAAAGAATACAGGAGGAGAGCCGATATCTAACAGATGCCATTGAAGCTGAGAATGGTGAGCACCAGAGCCCTGCAACCAGTGGCATCATCCGTGATATTAGAGCTGCCTGAATTCGAGTGGGGGGCACTGTTTTGCAGTGGTTTGGTCCTTACCTGTATGGTCATTTCCAGAGGATGATTCTTAGGGAGTTCTGTTCAGCCTCATGTGGGGTTCCCTAGGGTTCAGTTTTATCCCCCATAATGTTTAACATCTACATGAAAATATTGAATGGGGTCATCCTGAGCTTTGGAGTATATTGTCAGCAATATGCTGAAGACACACAGCTCTGTTTCTCCTTTACATCTGCAGGTGTGGCAGTGGATGTACTGTTTTGTTCTATTGTGCATCTCTTTTCTGCCTCTGATTAAGATGGTCCAGGCCATACTAGTTAGCCACTTCTCCAGAAATGCCCTTTCCTAACCTCCTGCCTTGGCCAAATCTTGACTGATGATCTCACAGATGAGTATGCTAGAAAGTCGCATAAAACTCCAACACTGCACCTTCATGTTTAAGATACCTTCCACCTGTAGATTATTAGCTATGTCCTCCTGTTGCGGAATAATCCCAGCCTTTCAAGAAATGTAAACAAAGCACAATGTGACTGATGTCTTATATATAATTCTATCTCACAGAGTCCTTAAATTATTGGATTTAACTTTCGTACTCTTATTTCTCTTCTACCATCTTTTCCTCCCTCCAGGGCAGCCATTTAACCCTCACTTTCAGATTAATAATGCTGTTTCAAATATCATTTGTTCTGTCACTTTTGGGAACCGCTTTGAATACCATGACAGTCATTTCCAGAAGTTATTGAAGTTGCTTGATGAGGCGACATACCTTCAAGGAAGTCAGGGTCAGGTAGGTCTTCTGTGAGATCTTGTGGGTAATGAAAACAGAAACACTCTGGCCCAGACAGACTCCCACATGCTGGTTGAATGTTTATTCATGTGCTGTGGGTTTTCATGTTACGATTTCTTTTTTACACATTCTAGTCATCCAAACATCTCTTCCTATTTGTATCCCTTTGCCATCTTGCCTCAATTTAGCATTGTCTGTTGGTTGGGATGCCTTCAGTATTATAAAGCATTCATAAAAAATGAGAGCTATGGGATACAACACAGTTTAGACTATTGAATTGGGAATCACATGTGTAAATGAATAAGAAAAAGTAGCACACACCATGAGAAGGCTAAAACCTTCTCTGCTAGCTTTCCACATGGAGGGAATTCGTTTTTTTTATTCCTTGTAGGGGACATTCAAGTATTGTTCCTGAATATTTACAGAAATAATACTAGATGGTGCACAAAACAAGTGTTTATTAATCATTTATTGTTGTTATTTTTCCCTAGAAATAGTACTAGTAGGCACCTTCTTTCTGCCAGCTCCCTTCCTTGACAGCAGCATGATGTGCAACTGTAATAAGAGAGCTTTCCCTTGCACATATGTGATGTTAGTATTTGTTTCCTCAGCTGTACGATCTCTTTCCCACTCTCATGAAGCACCTGCCAGGATCCCATCAGACTATTTTTAAGAACTGGGAGCAGGTGAGATCCTTTGTGAGAGAAATCATTGAAAAACACAAAGAAGACTGGAACCCATCTGAACCCAGAGACTTCATTGATGCCTACCTAAATGAAATGGCCAAGGTAAGAGGCGTAAAGGACAACAAGTATGTACAGTAGATACCATATCATGTGAGATCTCAAAAAGTTTATCACATTCTGCATTGGACAAGCAGATGGAGGTCTACCAATATGTTTTGAACAGTATGGTTCCCCATTCTGCTAGAGATTTCTTAGTCCTCGGAGTAATACAGAAGAAATATGCAACAGGGAAGCCAGATCAGAAAGATCTCAGTGAAAACCTGGCAGCAACTCAGGGACTTGCACACATGATAGCAGAATGCAATAAACTTTTTGATATCCCACATGATATGGTAACACAGTCTCAGAACTCATATGTTGAGGCCGAAGTGGAACTCTGGTGAAACTGGGCAAGCAAATGGACGAAGAAGGTGGGAATTACCGGACCTACATAGAAAGTCTAATACAGAGCCTCTGCAAAGAAGTGAAAGTATATAGTTGTTGTTCCTTTTACTAGAAGAAGGCAGAGGTACAATCTAAAAGGCCAGAACTAGCTAAGTGGTTTGTCTAAGTAGCCTTTAGCGACTGGCCATATTGTTTCTGCTGACTGTGTATTTAATTTGACAATCAGGTGAAGTGTGTGTGTGTGTGTGTGCGCATGCGCAAGTGCATACATAAATCATTTCTCCACTAAATTTCACCACTTGTCTGTGATTTGTCAGAGCAGACAGTCAACATGACCCAAAGCATTGTTGTAGAGGCATATCATGAGATGCCATTTACTCAGTTGTCTGTCTGAATATACTCTGTAGTCCAGACCAGAAATTTGACAAGACCAAGCCCATACTTTATCCTAGCTTCTATAATTTGCTGGGTTCTGGATACTCTTCAGGAAATAGAGCTGAGGAATTCCATGGTGATCACTTGACAGATGGGACTGAAACAGGGATGGTGGTGTTTTTAATGACAGCTTAACTCCCTGGTGCATTTTCTTTGCTTCAAGGGGGATGCTGCTCCCAGTTTCCATGAAGAAAACCTTCTACATTCTACACAGGATCTGTTTTTTGCTGGAACAGAAACAACTTCTACAACCCTGCGCTGGGCTTTGCTTTACATGGCCTTATATCCAGAAATTCAAGGTAAAACTGTAGTTGGCTTCTTTCCCTTTCATTACTTTGGGTTGTATTCTGTTAAGTCCTACCCAGAGTAAACCCAATGAAATTAACAAACTCAGATATATCCAGTGCTTTTTTCCTGGGGGGTATGGATACACCTAAAGAATTTGTGAATCTAATGGGAGAAGAAAGTAAAAAATAATAATAATTTATGTTTCTTCTCTAGCATAGTGAATCGTCAGTTCCATTGAATAGCCTGGTGAATCGTCAGTTCCGTTGCTACCACCTACGGCAGCCTATAAAATGGTGGTTTTCTTGAGTCAAAATGAGAGTACTGTACCCCTGAACATTTTTAATGTGGAATTCTGGCAGGTTATATGCTAAATAAAGCATAAAGAGAAATTGCTGAAATACATATGGGGGGGAACTAACAAAGAAAACAAGAGAAGTTTTTTTATAATTTTTTTATTAATTTTCCACATTAAATAACAGATAAACAAATACACCACACAAATACAATTAAAAACACAACAAATACAATAAGAAAAATAAAAATAAAAAAATTAAAAATTAAAAAAGAAAGAAAACTTATACATACCTAACACACGAACACTGGAACATTATATACTTATTGTTTAATTCTAGTTTCAAATCTTATATGGGGACTTCCCCCGTTCTCTCAACTGCGTTCAGTACTAATTTACTTTAGTAACTTGGTAACTATTTTCTCATCATTCATCATTATTCTTAATACAATTTCAAATAACTAACTTATCTCATATAACTTATTGCTACATTTAATAACATAAACATTCCATAAACATTACTTCTAATATACTATTTTTACCTAACATCATATAACTAAAGCCACTTATATTCGCTGATTCTGCTTCAAATATCTAATTTTTCACGATTTTTTAAATAGTCTTTAAATTTCTTCCCATCTTCTTGCACCTTCTCCTCCCTCTGGTCTTGGAGCTTTGAAAATAAGAGAAGTTTATGACTATCAATGGAGTGCAGTAACAGAAAAACTACAAGATTTGTATACAAGAAATAATATATTTATATTTAAAGAAAGTCAACTACTTATTACAAAGTGGCAGGAATTATATTTATCCTTTTGGGGAGAATAACAGTTATTAAAATGATAAAAATATTGAAAAACCAGTTTTTATTTCAACATTTACCAATTCAATTAACCACACATGGCTGAAATCTGAAATTATGCATGATGAGAAAGCAAAGGAAGAGTTCAAGTTCCTGTTTTAAAATTATTGTATGTCACAAACTGCAAAAAATCCTTGTAGAACCATGTTTGCATCTTTGTACTATATGTATATATTTCTATGTTTGATATGTGGGAGATTCCACTACATGAAGCATTTGGGAAATAAAAATTAGGTCTGGGTGAAAAAATGAGTCCCTAGGCAATGCTGAAACTCTAGCAGTGCAGCTGTTCTCTACAACCCAAATAAAGGCGATTCCACAAATGGGCCACAATTGCACAGAAGCACATTTACCTTGTCACCACACAATGGGCACCCAGTGATGGGACAATGTGATGAGTCTCCCCTGCAATTCTCCTGCTCTTGTATTTAGAACAAATCTTCTTTTCTTTGTAGCAAGAGTCCAAACAGAAATAGATTCTGTGATTGGCCAGTCTCGCCAGCCAGCGATGGATGACAGGGACAGTATGCCCTATACCAATGCAGTTGTTCATGAAGTTCAAAGAATAAGCAACATTATACCTTTCAATGTGCCCCGGTTGACAACTAAGGACACTATAGTGGCTGGGTTTCGTGTGCCCAAGGTAAATGTTAAGAAGATACAGCTTTCTTATCTGCCTTTACTCTTCCATTAAGATGTGAAAACTTGAAGCCCAAGTTCTAAATGAAGGGTAGCCAATATTGTGCTATCCAGATGTTTTTGGACTCCCAACTGCCAGCAGTTCCAACCAGCATGGCTAATGGGCAGGGGTGGTGAGAGTTGTGTCCTAGGTTGCATCACCCCCATGTCAACCTGCAGAATTGCAACATACCATTAGGTTGCCATTGGTTGGGAAGAAACTGGTCTGTCGGTTGTAAGTCAGGACCCTTCCCACTATGGTGTTCTGCTTTGCCCATCATTTCCCTGCTCTACTGCTATGGAATTCTACGCGTGTTCTATGCTAGCCCTAGGGCAGATGGGAGAGTATCCTTTGGAGACACTATGATCAGGAAAGGATAGAGGGATCTGAGCTAGATAAGCTTTTGTTTTGTTCAAACTCCTCTGCAAAACTGCAAAAATAATAATAATCACAGTCTCGGTTTTAATGGCTTGCTTGTCAGCCTGAAATAGAATAGAATAGAATAGAATAGAATAGAATAGAATAGAATAGATATTTATTGTCATTGTCCCCTTTTGGGAAACAACAAAATTCCTCGGTTGCTATATCAACTCAAATAAGGCACTCCACATAATTTTAAAAATACTGATAAACACAATACAATACAGGACAATATAACAAATAAAATAAGATGACTTCAGAGTCCAGAGTTTCCATTTAAGGTCAAAATTGCTTTAGGAAAGAAACTGTTCTTGAGACGCCTCGTTCTCACCTTCATTGTTCTGTATCTCCGTCCCGATGGCAGAAGCTCAAAGAGCCGGTGACCTGGGTGTGATGGGTCTCTAATATATCTAATGCCTTTCTGTGGCACCTGATGGTATAGATACGTTCTAGGGTAGAGAGTGATGTGCTAAATGTGCTAAAAATCTGGTGTTTCTAACCATAAATCTTAGTAGCCCAGAAGACATTGAATATATTTTTAGATGTATATTGGAATCTGTGTTTTCGTGGAATGTAGTTGGATGAATTACTTAATAATAGAAAGCAAATCTCTCATTCAGATCATATCTTTTCTGCACCAGACAACAGAGTTTGAAAGCTATGATTACACAGATATAACGCAGAGAGTTCATTGACATTTTTAATCTAGCTTCTTCTTTGACAGGGAACCATAATGATTGCCAACTTGACCTCTGTGCACTTTGACAAGGATGAATGGGAAACACCCAATGTGTTTAATCCTGGCCATTTCCTGGAGAATGGTCAGTTCAAGAAAAAGGAAGCATTCTTGCCATTCTCTGCAGGTAAAAAAATGATGGACTCGTCATCAAAATTTCAACAGTGACTAAATGATGGATGCCTAGTAGCCGAGAGCCTGGTGTAGTACTAACTATATTGTATATTGCATAAGTTACCCAAGTTTTTGGGCCAGTGGGCACATATGACCTAGAATAAAGTGATGTAGGCACCAGTCACAAAATGGTTCTCTTTGTGAGTATGTTACATCACAAATGTTGTTGACATGGTCCCCTCCTCCATTTAAGCAGTGTGGGATTTTAGGGGATGTTCACAGGTGTCATAGGTGGCACTGACAGCCCACAGGGACTAGACTGGCCCCCCCTCCATGTATTGTTAGAGTTTGCCATACACTTAGCTTAGTTTTCAGCGTCTGGACATGCGCACAAGTGATTTCTGGCATCATGCTGCGCCTGTCCGGCCCACGGAGGATCTCCGTGGGAGTCATCCAGCCCATCCCCAGTAAGCCTTGCCGACCCCTGGCTTAGTTACATGCAAATTAGGTAGTGTGAATGAGATAGATTCCAATTAATACAATAGAAATTTATGGACCTCAAATGTATGTATCCCAAATACTGGAAAGCTGTGATCATATTTGTTCAGTTTCCCCATTTCCTTGAGTAGGAAATGGATAGGACCAGCTTCTTCATTTATTTTGCAACAACAGAATCCCTTTTACAGGTACAGTGGTACCTTGGTTGTTGAACGGCTTGGCTCCCAATCAAATTGGCTCCCAAACACCCCAAACCCGGAAGTAAGTGTTTGGATTGCAAACTTTATTTGGAAACCGAATATTCGACACAGCTTCAGCCAATCGGAAGCCACGCCTTGATTTTCGAATGGTTCTGGGAGTCGAAGAGACTCCTGAAATGGATTAAGTTCAACAACCATGGTACCACTGTATTTGGCTTCCTGGTCTGCCAGGGTCATTTTAAACAAGCCACCGCCTCTACTGCTTTAGCAACAACTAGTTACAAAAGAAGATGATACTGTGGGCAAAAGCTCTCCACTAAAGCATTCTTTGTATCCTTCTCTTCTAGGAAAACGAGTTTGTCTTGGAGAGCAGTTGGCGAGGACCGAGCTCTTCATTTTCTTCACCGCCCTAATTCAGAAGTTCACTTTCCAGGCTCCAAAGAATGAGACATTAAGCCATGAATTTAGGATGGGTCTGACATTGACTCCCCTGCCATACCGGATATGTGCATTCTCTCGCTAAGGGGGCCCATCTTATAGCATTGCCATTTCTTTAAAAAGTAGGATCAGTTTATGGTGCAGGAACAGATCTATGCCACTTGGAAGCCCGCAAGAAGTGGCATAGCGACTCCCCCAGGTAGCCTCAGGTTCCACGACCCCACAGCCGGATCTGTCCATGCACGATCTTCTCAGATGCTGCCCAACACCATCTGATTTATAGATAGCTAATTTGTTAGCTTGGTGGCTTGCTCGACTGGCTATGTGCAGATTATTCATTAGCCACCTCTTCCAATGCCTCATTTCCCCCAAACAATGTCAAATATCAAAGAAGGTGAAGGGACCCAGTAACTATCACATCCTTTGACAGATTAGGGCATTAAAGCTTGTTCTCAGCCATCAAAGAGCTGAACAAGACATGGGGGGGGGAGCAAACAAAGGGTAACCATGTCAGATCACTATCTCCTCGAAATACAAATATCTTCTGGATAGATTGCCCATACATCCACCCCCAAACGATTTGCACAAAATAGCTTCTGGGGAGCACCTGTCTCAGATGCCTCCAGGCTGCAATGGAAAATGAACAGCAAGACAAGAAGCAGGATAGCAAACTGGAACTATCAGCTCTTTAGGACCCTGGGGTCTTTCTATCAGCTGCTGTCCAAAACATTGCAGTTTGCTCATTAGCTCAAAATAGGGAAGGAAGTTCTGCTGGTCTCTCTCTTATCTCTTGAGAAAGAGAGGGAGCAAACGCTTGCTTCTTCTTTCTTTAAAGGAAGATCAGAATAAATGCTAAGGTCCCCAAGAATTTGTGGGCTCTGGTGAGGTCCTGGGCCACAGCTGCTGATAGCCTTCTTCAGCTCCAACCCATTCTGTCCTGGAGGAGAGCTGCTGGTAGGTCTTTGTACTGCAGGTTTTCAAATTTGTTTCCTGACGACGGAGAAGTCTCCCTCAGATCTTCCACATCTATCATGGACTGGTATTCTACCTTAACACTTTTGACCTTTAGCATAATTTTTAAAATAAATTAGCTCCTTTGCTTTTCCAGATTGTGTTTCTACATCTTGCCTATCTTTCTACCCTCTGGTTGCATCTGCTTTTTTGTCAGGGAGGTGGGGAGGCATCAACAAGTAGTATTAGGACTAAGTTCACAGTCAAATTTTGTTATGCATGCTTTGTTTGCTAATATGTATTTCTTACTTGCCTGAGAAGATTTCATTAAAAGCCAATTAAAAGCAACAACTGTGGATCCCTAGGAGTTTCTGCACCTGGGCCCGACCTGGTCATGAACTTGTTCTGGTCCTGTTGTAGTGAAGAAAAGACATTGTTTTGTTTATAAGAATGTGTGTGCTTACAACTCAACATAAAACACTAATGGAATTCCCGCCTATCGTTATAAAATTAGAAAATGTTGTTAGGCATGTTTTGTTCATAATGAACTTGCAAAGAGTTTGATATGTTAGCTGCATCAATGCATCTTAATGAACATACATGCACTTTCTCTTCTTAAATGACCAGTTATTGCCATTCTGTATTGGTGGCCCTGATTCAAATGCAGAGTTTAAATGTGCTTGTAAATATAGTAAAATCAGTGAAGCATACAACTCTGAGTTTGTTTGTAGACTATGAATATTCTTAGGTTTTATTATTTTCCCAAAAACATTATTGTTGTGATTGAATAAACATAGTCAATGACAAGGCGAAAACTGAGTCTGCAAAGTGATTTCCTTGAAAATAGTTAAGAGTGGCAATTTGGATCTCTGGAAGCACATAGTGCTGACATTTACAGGGGCAGGGGCAGAAGAGAATGCCACGCAGAAGAGACATGCCCCCTTTCCAACAGTACTATTGTGTCCATTTGAAAAAGTTCAAGAAGACATTAATGGGGATATTGTGCCTGCAGTTCTTAGAGGCTTGATTTAGCTGCATGTTGGGCTTGAACCAAAGAAGCAACACAGAGTCTTATGGCCTTTGAACACCTCTTAATGAGTAATGAAGGAGTAGATGAAGGCTTAATCCCAGCTCTTTATAAACTTAGAGTGTTGGGAAGTTCTAAAATAATGCAGCAGGATATACTCCTTACCCCAAGCTTGGTACTATTGAATCTGTTCGACAATTCAAATAGGATTTTAAAGAACAATGAACTTACTATTCATCTTCATCTTGTGAGTAGGCAAACAGTAATGAATGTTTGGAACAATTTCACCTGTATTGATCTGAAATATTAATATGATACATAAAGCCATCCTGTAAAAACTCTCTCATAAGCTACAGGTATTTACTAAGAGGGAGAATAGCAACATGGCAGTGATGTTGATTTGCTGCAAAAATGTGGACAGAGCCAATCCAGAGCTCCTGGCAATGTGTTTACATTGCACCAACTTCTCTTCTGCCACGTGGCCTCCTAGTAGCTAAAACTATCTAGTAGTAGAGGGCTCTGGCCCTCTGAATGATCCTTCTCCCATCATTCCTGACTATTGTTCATACTGGCTGGGGCTGCTGGGAGTTGGAGACCAAAAACCTGCTGGTTCCTAGTCCCTGATCTAGTCAGTCTGTTGCCAAAAGAAAATCTATGTAGTATTGAACAGAAGGTAAGCAGGTTCTCTCCTCTGGCCTCCTTAGCCAAAGGTCCAAGCTGCTGAAACTATAGCTGGTCCAAATGCCTCAGGAATGGGAGACATCTCCTTTGGTAGAAGTTTTTAACTTCTTTATGCACTTGCAGAAAACCCTTCTTAGAAATGTCATAAAGGAAATAAACATTTACTGTTCCAAAGAAGCAAAAACAGGAAGGAAATATTCTAGTTCAGAAACTGCTCTCTCCCACTCTCTCTTTCCCCTCTTGGTAGGGTGACTCATTAGGTTATCTCCCATCTGCTATCTGTGGCCATGATGTATAACAGTGTGCACAAACTTCCCCTTCATTTCTTACAGGAACGTTAGCCCAGAAGGCAAGTGTGGCTGGTCTACCTGCATGAGATTTTGGATTCCCTTGACAGATAGCAATCCATTCTGACAAAGGAAGGCTAGAAGGGTTTGAAGATGCTGCTGCAGCTGCTCTCTGTCCTCTGGGAGGCCTTGTCCCTGCAGGTCATTTTGGTGTTTCTGGCAACATTTCTACTTCTTGCTGATTACAAGAAAAAGATTCGCCCAAAGGATTTCCCCCCAGGGCCCAGGCCTCTTCCCTTGCTGGGTAACATGCTACACATGGATTTCAAGAAACCTCATTTTTCCATGCAAAAGGTAAAGAAGACTGAAAGATCCAGGATATGAGTTAAGCACAACATTGCACAGGAAAGTAGCTTGTGGCCCTTGCTGGAAGAGCAGCCAGATGTTTATTGCCTCTGAACACAGAGGATCTATTTTACCTAACAATTATTTGTAACAGATCTGTCAACAGATTCATTCTACTACCTCTGCCTTTTTGCTCCAACTCTGGGCAGGAGAAAGGTCCCGAGCTTTGAGCTGGATATCTGGATAATTAAACACCTTACAAATGCAACAAGTTAAGATTCCCATTCAGACCCAGTAGTCCAGCCCACCATGCAGACCGATTAATACACAATATTAATGTTTTACATTTATATTCCCTCTTACATAGTTCCTTCTTCTCCATTCAGTTTGCAAAAAAATATGGCAACATCTTCAGCCTTCAGGTTGGAAACAGGCGGGTTGTGGTTGTGAATGGATTGCAGCTGGTGAAAGAGACTCTTGTCCATCAGGGTGAAAACTTTGCAGATCGTCCAGTCCTTCCTCTTGATAAAGAAATATTTACATCATTTGGTGAGTTTCTTTTAATGTGCTCAGTTATTTAATTTACAAAGTGTGATATTTTCCAAAGTCTGCCCTAATTGTACAATCCCTTAGGTTGTTTGATAATATTATGTTTTCATGCCTGAAGATTATATTTTTTCATTTGCATTTCATGTATCATTACACCAATCTCAAAATATTTCAGGAATAATTAAAGTTCCTATTAAAACCACAATCAAAAGAGTAAAACACACAAAAACAACGGTGAAGCAGCAGCAGCTTAGCTTGATTCAAATGCTTTGTAGTCTCCTCAGTGTGGTATAGGTAGACAAGTGGAATAGTTTAATGGAAAGAGGAGTCCTTTTATAATTAGGTCTTTTTAATCTCCTTGCAATTTTCAGTTACTCCTTTTAAAAGTACATATCTTCTACATGATATTAATTCTTCCTATTTAGGCTTGATCTTCTCTAATGGCCTTAGTTGGAAACAACAAAGGCGATTTGCCTTATCAACTCTCAGAAACTTTGGCTTGGGGAAAAGGTCTTTAGAAGAACGAATACAGGAGGAGAGCCGATACCTAACGGATGCAATTGAAGCTGAGAATGGTAAGCACCAGAGCCTTCCAACCAGTGGTATGATCCATGATATTTAAGCTGCTATTTCGTATACACACTCAGAAAGACCTTAGCCATGGTACAAAGCTGTGTGGCATTCCTAGCCACAAATGTAGCTCTGCTGGAGCTGGCAGAACCTCATGATCGGAAGGATGTTTTTTGAAAAATAACACAGGTGCTTATCCATTGTGGGACTTGGAGTTTTGTTGCAACCCCAAACCACTAGGTAGGATAAAAAACAACAGCAAATAGGTACACAGAGTGTTTGGGCTAATGATGTGTTCCCCTTTTTGATAGCTACAACAACCAAAGTCATAAAGTCATAAGTTTCGGTATATACTTTTGGTATATTGTGCCTCTCTTTTCTTCTCTTGTGAGGACTGCCCTTGCCATTCTTTTTAGCCAAAATGTCATTCCCCAACCCCCTGCCTTGGCCAAATCATACCCACAGCTGTTCAGCATATGCTACTGAGGCTATAGGACTCCACCACGGTGCTTTCATATTTACATCCTCCACCTGTAGAATATTACCTGTGCCCTCCTCCAGCAGAATAATCCTACCCTATGAAGAGGACAAATGGTTATTTGAAAATATAAGTGTGCTTAATGTATTATATGATGTGTACTAACTTAAATCACAGGATTTAATGTTCATACTAAATGGTTTCTTCTATTCAAAGATCCTACCCTATCCACACCCACCCACATTCCCCACATTTTGCTCTTGTTATACGGAAGCCATAAACACTCTTATTTCTCTTCTACCTTTCCCCCCCTCCCTTCTTCCAGGGCAGCCATTTAACCCTCACTTTCAGATTAATAATGCTGTTTCAAATATCATCTGTTCCATCACTTTTGGGGACCGCTTTGATTACTATGACAGCCGTTTCCAGATGTTATTGCGCTTGCTAGATGAGACAACGTACCTTCAAGCAACTATTTGGAGTCGGGTAGGTCTTGTTTGTAATGAAAACAAAACCGCTTTGGCCCAAAGAGACTTCCACACTTTGGTTAAACATTTATTCATCTGCTTGGGTTTTCACGTTCTGATTTCTTTATTTTCACATATTAGTAATTCGAGTATCTCTTCCCATGCATTCCTTTGCCATATTGTCTTAACACTGTCCATTATAATATTGAAGACATATTTGTTGGGATGCCTTCAATATTACAGAGCCTTCTCTCTGCTTGCTTTCCCAGGGAAGGTGTTGGTTTTATATTCCATACAGGGGACATTCAAACATTGTTAGGGTATTTACAAAACTAAATACTGAATATTTACAAAACTTAATAATTCTGGGTGGTGCACAAAACTAGCGCACACAATCTTTTATTATTTTTTCTCGGAAATAGCCCTAGTAGGCTGCTTCTTTGTGTGGCATGATGTGAATGTTTTTTGAGAGGGATTTCCCTGCACATATGTGATGTTAGTGTTTGTTTCCTCAGTTGTACAATATATTTCCTACTCTCATGAAGCACTTGCCAGGGCCTCATCATACTGTTTTTAAAAACTGGGGAAAGCTGAAATCCTTTGTGAGAGGAATCATTGAAAAACACAAGGAAGACTGGAACCCATCTGAACCCAGGGACTTCATTGATGCCTACCTAAATGAAATGGCCAAGGTAAGAGATGAAAGGGACAAACAGTATATATCTTTGATGATAAAATAGTAGTAGAAGGCAGAGAAGCAATATTAAAAACCAGAACTAGTCGTGTGGCTTGTCTGAATGGTCCTTAGTGGCTGACCATATTCCTTTTGTTGAGTTTATGACTTCAGACAAAATACATTTCTGCACGCATGAATATGAAGTCATGTATTTTGTGGGCAGACACCTCCCCACTTGTTCATTGCTGGGGTTTCACCACTTGTCTGTGGTGTTTGAGAGCAAACAGTTGACATGACTAAAAGCATCACTGCAATGAAAGTTTCTCATGACCATTGCCTCTGTTGCCTGAATAACCTCTCTCTATGCCTACCTGAATGAAATGACCAAGGTGAGATATAAAAATATCAAAATGTATATAGTTTTTAAAATAATAATAATTTTAAATAATAATAATAATTTTATTATATTTTATCTATATCCCACCCATCTGGCTGGGTTTTCCCAGGTACTCTAGGCAGCTTATAGCATATATAAAACCAAACAAAACATGAAACCTTAAGAAACAGAATATCCTATACAAGGAACAAACCAATAAATCAACAGAAACTGATAATAACAACAATAATAAACAGTTTACAGTTATACCCATATTAAAAGAACTGCCAACCCCAAGTAAACATCTAACCAAATGCAACCTGACAAAAACATACCAGAGGAACAAAAATTAGAACTGCTTAGAACATTGTAAAACAATTTAGCCAGCTCCCCAAACCCAAGAGTTGTTGCAGCAATATTCCAGTGGCCTCCCAGGAGCCTCTTTCGGCTGTTTAAGCCGAGTCTGGCCCTTGCCCCCTAGGCCAGGTGTAAATGGGACTCGTAGCAGGGAGCAGTCCTCCCTCCAGCAGTCACGGCAACAGCAATGATAATAGGAGAAGGCAGAGATAGAATAAAAAAAATACCAGAACTAGCTACATAAGTGGTTTGCCTAAGAAGGCTTTAGTAGCTGGCTACAGTATATTGTTTTCATTGACTCTGTATGTATTCAGATGAACAGGTGAAGTAAATGTGTGCATTTGCAAGTGTACACGTTAAAATGGAATCATGCATTTCAGAAGGTCCACTGCGCAAATTCCACCACTTGTCTGTGATTTGTCAGAACAGACAGTTGATATGACTGAAAGCGTCACTGTAGAGGCATCTCATGACCTACCATTGCCTCAGTTGTCTGTCTGAATCCACCCTGTCTAGGAGTCTATAGTTCAGACTAGGACCTTGACAAGACTAAACCAATCTTTATTCTAGATTCAATGATCCATGAGACTGTTGACCTGACCCTACTGCATTCTGGACACTCAGAAACAGAGCTGAGGAATCCCATGGTGATCACATGACAGATAGGACGGATACTAGGATGATGGTTTTTAATGACATGGCATTTTCTTTGCTTCAAGGAGGATTCCGCTTCCAGTTTCCATGAAGAAAACCTTCTACATTCCACACTGGATCTGTTTTTTGCTGGAACAGAAACAACCTCAACAACATTGCGCTGGGCTTTACTTTACATGGCCATTTATCCAGAAATTCAAGGTAGAACTGTAGTTGGCTTATTTCCCTTGCATTACTTTCGGTTATATTCAACCAAGTCCTACCCAGAGTAAACCTACCGAGATTAATGAACATTACTTAGACATGTGTAAAGGAGATAAGGAAATGGAAGATTCTGGCAAGTTATACACTAAATAAAGCAAAACCAGAAATTGTTGAAATAAACATAGAAAAAGAAAACAGACCAATGGGGGAAAAAATAAGAGTGGTTTATGATTCTAAGTGGAGAAACAAATCAGTGCAGTAACAGAGAAACTACAAGATTTGTATAAAAACAACCATGAACTATGAAGCCAGTTACTTATTACAGAGTGGCAGGAATTATCTTTATCCTTTTCAGGCTGAATAGCAGTTACTAAAAAGATAAAAACACCAAAAAAACAAGTTTTTATTTCAACATTCGCCATTACAATCAAACATACAGCAGTGATTTATAAATGAAACGTAATAATAAAGCAGCAATTTATTAGGGTTGCCATGCATCTGGAATTTCTTGGACATGGTCCTCTTAAACAAATGTCGGAGACTATCCGGACATTTGGCAGCCTATGTTGGAAGTGTAGATTTAGGTGAATTTAATTAAAAAATGAAACTCTGAAAATCATTTTTTAAAAAGAGATTTTTTTAAAAAAAATAGGCAAAACTAAAAAGAGCTCAACAACTTTTGTGTCTAGGTTGCGCTATTAGAAAACATGAGTAGATCTACAGAGTAATACATAATTCAGTTGAATACAAATTGGTTTTATTTGCAGATGATATTATTTTGTTTATTTCTAAATCCTCCTATGCTGATGTAAATGATAGGTGCCTTTACTAAAATATCAGGATACTCTGTTGACTGGTCCAAATCAAAATTGATGCCAATAAGTGAAAATTTGGTTACCCATCCATTTAAGGAGTATCAATTATGTGTTTGTTCAAATCCATTAAATGTTAAAGATGGGCCTCCCCTACAGATCTTAGAGTCTATTCTTCTTGTGTTGAAAGCAGAATTTCTTTTATTTGCAGCAAAAGTCCAAGCAGAAATAGATTCTCTGATTGGCCAGTCTCGCCAGCCAGCGATGGATGACAGAGACAGGATGCCCTATACCAATGCAGTTGTTCATGAAGTTCAAAGAATAAGCAGCATTGTGCCTTTGAATGTGCCCCGGATGACAACTAAGGACACAACGCTCACTGGGTTTCTTGTGCCCAAGGTAAATGTTAATAGCTTTCTTACCTTCTTTTCCTCTTCCCTTAAGAGGTAAAAACTTGAAGCCAGGGTTCTAAATGAGGGTTAGCCATGATGAGGTTCTCCAGATGTTGTTCAACTCCAACTCTTACCAATTTGAGCCAGTATGACCAACGGGCAGGACTGGGGGGAGTCTTGGATGTTCTTGGGGGGAGGGATTTGGGATAGATAGACTTTTGGGTCTCCCCCCACACACACACACCCTGCAAAAATGGGTTCCAACTGCAGTCTTAACTATTTGTATGGATAGCTAGTATCTTTCTTTCTTTTCTTTTTTAGTGGTCATTACTAAGAAAACAAAACAGCAACAGCCAGCCTCTTGTGTTTCCAATTGTAAATCCCCTAAACACTGAAAACTTCTCCTTTCTGATTTAGTGGACAGCATTGGTCTTGGATCTAGGAGGTTCAGTACTGCTGTTGATAGTTGCACAGATAAAAATAGAGAAAGTTCTCTGCCAGTTTAATCTGCTGTCTTCTCTGCTTCTTCTTTGACAGGGAACCATAATGGTCCCCAACTTGACCTCTGTGCTGTTTGACAAGGAAGAGTGGGAAACACCCAATGTGTTCAATCCTGGCCATTTCTTGGAGAATGATCAGTTCAGGAAAAGGGAAGCATTCTTGCCATTCTCTGCAGGTAACAAAAGTTGATGGCTCCATAGAATAGCAATAGTGACTACATGATGATGGCTTGGTTGCTGGAAGTCTGGTGTATTGCTAAAATAGTTGTGCACTGTAGGGGTCACC
Source organism: Lacerta agilis (assembly GCF_009819535.1). Taxonomy (NCBI): domain Eukaryota; kingdom Metazoa; phylum Chordata; class Lepidosauria; order Squamata; family Lacertidae; genus Lacerta; species Lacerta agilis. The sequence goes on from NC_046317.1 coordinate 36,498,683, forward strand.
ACCCTATTGTGGACAGTGGTCATATTTGGGATTCTGAGGAAGTAATGTGTGAAAGACACAAATGGCTGCCATAGGAGGTGTGATGTTACACAATAGGGTGTTGACATGCTCTCTCCCTACTCCTCATTGAGCCATGTCAGTTTTTGAGGGAATGAGCAAATAGATAGGACTGGCTTCTTCATTTTGCAACAACAGAATTTTTATAGGTATTTGGCTTCCTGGCCTGCCAGGGTCATTTTAAATAGTCCTCTGCCACTACGGCTTTATGAGGGACGCGGGTGGCTCTGTGGTCTAAACCACAATGCCTAGGGCTTGCCAATCAGAAAGCTGGCAGTTCGAATCCCTGTGACGGGGTGAGCTCCCGTTGCTCGGTCCCAGCTCCTGCCCACCTACGGTAGCACTTCAAAAGCACATCAAAGTGCAGGTAGATAAATAGGTACCACTCTGGCGAAAAGGTAAATGGTGTTTCCGTGTGCTGCTCTGGATTGCCAGAAGCAGCTTAGTTCTGCTGGCCACATGACCCGGAAGCTGTCTGCGCACAAACGCCAGCTCCCTCTGCCTATAGAGCAAGGTGAGCACACAACCCCAGAGTTGTCTGCGACTGGACCTAAAGGCCAGGGGTACCTTTACCTTTACCTTTACTATGGCTTTAGCAACAACTACTTACAAAAGAAGTTTACTGTAGCAGAAGCTTTCCACTGAAACAGCCTCTTTCTCCTCCTCTCCTAGGAAAGCGAGTTTGTCTTGGAGAGCAGTTGGCGAGGACCGAGCTCTTTATTTTCTTCACTGCCCTAATTCAGAAGTTCACTTTCCAGGCTCCAAAGAATGAGACATTAAGCCGTGAATTTAGGATGGGTCTGACATTGTCTCCCCTGCCATACCGGATATGTGCATTCTCTCGCTAAGGGGACCCATCTTATAGCATTGCCATTTCTTTAAAAAGTCGGATTAGTTTGTGGAATAGAAGCAGATCTATGGCTTAATCCTAACTGTGTTTAGCCAGAATTCATTAGGGCTTAACCCAGGTAAGTAGGGTTGGGACTGCAGCCTGTACTTTTAAAGCACATTCAAAACACATTTGCCCCCTCAATGAATCTGGGGAACTGTAGTTATTTTGGGAGTTTTAACTCTCCCAGGGGTAAGCTACATTTCCTAGGATTCTTAGGGAATTTTGTATGCAGTTCATAATGATCCATTGGTGAGGATACAGAGTCCCCATAATTCCCTGTCCTTGGTAAGGGGGTCTCTCCCCCACCCTGGGTTGTATTAGTTCACTTTGTAATTTTGACAATTTTTGTTCATAACAATTGTCCTGTTATATTATTTTATAGTTGCCAGTTATTGTTCAGCATTTCCACCTAGCCCCCAGTAATTTGTAAATATTGCATTGGTGGTTATGTAAATCCTAAAAACAAAAGTAAACAATAAAAAACCAAGAATGACACCAAGCATCATAGGGATGCAGCAGCAAAAGCACATATCTAAAACAGACTTTAAGTGAACCCACCCACCCTTAAGATGGAGCCTGTAAGCCTATACACATTACCTGAGAGTCTGCCTCACTCAATGCATTGGGACTTACTTCTGAGTAACCAGGCAGGGAAGTTTCATTTGATTGGGAGGAAGGGGGGGGAGAACAATGGAGCAGCACTATGTAGTACAGTTATAATGCTTCAACTGTTCTTAATCTACCCTGACTACTATAATCCTGATTTACCTGAGACAAAGCCCAATTAAACATAATGAGAATTACATCTGAGTAGAGGTGTGTTCATTGTGCTTAGAATTTGCTCTATAGGGATCTTTGAGTGCCTGAACTTTAGCAGAACACTTTGCTTTTGCCACCCACTAGCACACTATTTGCACAAAATAGCTTCAAGGGAATACCTGTGTCAGATGCTTTCCAGCTGCTATGAAAAGTGAACAGCAAGACAAGAAGTGGGACCGAAAAGCAGAAATCAGAAGGTCTTTAGGACCCTGGGACGTTCCTATCAGCTTGTGTCCAAAACGTTGCAGTTTGCTCATTGGCTCAACACAGGAATAAAGGTCTTGCTTGTTTCTCTCTCCCCGCTCTTAGGAGTGGGAACAAATAGCTTGCTTTCACCCTTTTTAAAGGAATGTCACAATCAAGGCCAGGGCCCCAAGACACTGTGCGCTTCCTCTGGCTCTCTTCTAAAGAGCCTACTGAACAGGTCTTCCTGTGCAACTCTAACGGTTTTCCCGTCACTGAAGAGAGCAGCTGGTAAGTCATGTTGCTGCAGGATTTCCATCTGTTGACTTTGTTTCCTGACAACAGGTAGCAGTCCTCCCCACAGATCTTCAGTGTCCATTATGCCCTCGTGTTATACCTAAACACTTTTTGATCTTTAGATCTTGCTTTTCCAGATTGCTGTTTCTACACCTTACCTCTTCTTGTCTTATATGCGTCAGCCAGTACTACCAGGACTAAGTTCGTAGCCAAGTTTTGTTATACATGTTTTGTTTGTTGTTATGTATTTCTTATTTTTTCTGAGAAAATGTCAATGAAAATCAATTGAAAACAACAACTGTGGATACCTAGGAGCTTCTGGGTCTGAGCCTGACAGAACGCAAGCTTGTTCTGGCTGCGGTGGAAAAAAAGGCAATGGTTTATTTATAGAAAAGGGTGTGCTCACAACTCAAGATCTAGCTCTAATGGAATTCCTGCCTATGTTTACAAAATTAGAAAGTGTTACAAGGCACATCGTCTTCATTGTGATCTTGCAAAGAGCTTAATATGTTAGCTGCATCAATGCACCTTAATAAACATACAAGCACTTTCCCTTGTTACATAACCAGTTCTTGCTGTTCTGTATTATTGGCCCCACTCTCAAGGCAGTGTTTAAATGTGCTTATACATATAGTTATATTGGTGGGTTAAGCATACAACTCTGAGCTGGATTGTGGACGATGAATATTCTGTAGGTTTTATTGTTTTTCAAATGCATTTCTGTTGTGATTTAATAAACAAAGTCAATAAAAAGGTGAAAACTGAATTTGTAAAGTGATTTCTATGAAAATATTTGTGGAATTGTATGGGACGTCCAATGCTTTGGGGGAGAAGGTGTTTATAAAAATTTCTAGAATAATGCAACAGGATGTACTCCTTACCCCAAGCTTGGCACTACTGAACCTGTCACAATTCAAATCGGGTTTTAAAGAACAATGTTCTTACTGTTCACCTTGTGACTAGGTGGAAATAACGAAAGTTTGGAACAATTGCACCTGAACTGAACTGAATTATTAGTATGATATATTCTAGCATATAGCCTTCCAGGAGAAACTCCCTCATAAGCCATAGGTATTGGTATTGGTGGTGGTGGTGGTGGTGGTGGGGAAGACAGAAAAGAGATCAAATTGTGGCCATTGTGTTTCCTTTTGTTTGAGCATAAAGATGGACAGGGCATAGCTGGATACTTTCAACAATATATAAATTGGTGTAGATATCCTGACACCCAAAGGGAAATATTTAAATTGTTTTCGAGAAATTTTGCAAGAAGGTAACAGAAGAGGAAGACAACTAAATATTCAAATGCTGCTTTTGTTTATATTAACTCTGTTGTCGTGTTTCGTATCTTACCATGCTGTGATCTGGATTCTGATTATCTTTTTTGGTAGTTTGTTTATTTGTAGTAATATCTTATGGTTGAGTAATGACCTCAATTTGATAAAATGTAAAGACTCAATGAAGATCTACTGTATATGTTTAAAAAGAAGTTTTACTTTTCTTGTATAATCAAAAGATTTAATTTCCTCCTTGGAACTAACTGATCAGGAAAGTATATTAAAAATCCCCTTGACAACATGTTCACACAATCATAACCATCAACCCTTTGGCAACAGACGATTCAAAATTTAAAGGATCTATCAATGTATATGGTTTACAGCTTATATAAACAATGCACCTGAAGTTAATTGACATATGGGGCCTCCAACAAAGTTCCTGGACAAGCCTCTGATGTTGTTTGGTTGGAAGTGGGGATTTCCTGATTATTATTATTATTATTATTATTATTATTATTATTATTAAAGCTTGTAGGGTCTGGTTTATTTGATTTGCATGGGTGTACGTGGTTTGCTTTGTTCTGGGAAGGAGTATTTCTGAGCTTCACTATTATTTCTTCTGTGAACTGGATATTTTGTGGTGCCCTCAATAGTTTCAGAAGTGCCTCTGGGCCCAAACAGATTAGAGCCTCTGGTTTCCACAACAACATTTTAGTGACTGGGTGACCTCTCCCAGCAGAAGTCCATGCTTTTGTAGCTTGCAGCCATTTGTCCTCCACTTCTCACCTGCATTGCATACCAAGACACCTAGGGGCATAACAATTAAGGGCTCCTTGCCCCTCAACTCCATGATAGGCACCATTCCACATGTCCATCTGATGATTATAAGTATGTACATTCTTGTATTAAAGATGCAGGACCAAAATTAAGACCAGTGCTATTTTTCTAGAAAAGGAAGTGCCAGAACTCACCATCAACACCTCCCTTCGTGGCAATGGGTCCCACGTGAAAGGTGCCGGAACTGAGTTCTGGTGAGTTCTGGCTGGAAAAAAAGCCCTGGCTAAGACTAGTAGTACATGATATGGTAGTGCTCAATGAACCTCACAAGAGCTGAGTTGCTGCTGCTTATGAGAGGGAGAGAAGCAACACCGCAGTGATGGAGCCAATCTAGGGCTCCTGACAATGCATTTGCATTGCATCAATTTCTTCCCTTCTACATGGTCTGCTGCTGGTTAAAACTGTCTAGTACTAGAGGGCTCTGGCCCTCAGGATGACCCCTCGCCCATCATCCCTGACTGCTGGCCATAAGGGTTGTGGCTGCTGGGAGTTGGAGACCAAAAATATCAGGAGAGGTGCTGGTTCCCAGTCCCAGACCTAGTCAGTCTGTTGCCAAAACAAAATATAACCTTTGCAATATTGAACAGAAGGCAAGCAGGCCGACTCCTCTGGCCTCCTTAGCCAGAGGTCAGAGTTGCTGAAGCTACCCCTGATCCAAACCTCTCGGGAACAGAAGACATCCTTCTTAGTGTAAGTTTTTATCTTCTTTATTGACAGTGTTTTGATTTGCACTGAGAGAAAACCCTTCTTGAAAATGTCATGAAGGAATTTAACCTTTACTGTTCCAAAGAAGTGAAAATAGGAAGGAAATATGCTAATTCAGATTACCGCTCTTCCCCATTCTCTTTTTCCTGCTTGGTGGAATCATTCATTAGGTCATTTCCTGCCTCTTTATGGGCACGATGTACAACAATATATGCAGACTTTGCTCTCATTTCCTACAGGCGCATTAGCCAACAACACAGGTGTGGCTGCTCTAGTGGGATCAGATTCGGGTTTCCCTCAACAGACAGCAGACCAATCTGCAAAAGGAACACCTAGGTGGGTTTGAAGATGCTGCTCCAGCTGCTTTCTGTCCTCTGGGAGGCCTTGTCCCTGCAGGTCATTCTGGTGTTTCTGGCTACATTTCTATTTCTTGCTGATTACAAGGAAAAGATTCGCCCAAGGAATTTCCCCCCAGGGCCCATGCTTCTTCCCTTGCTGGGTAACATGCTACATGTGGATTTCAAGAAGCCTCACATTTCACTTCTAAAGGTAAGGATGAAGGAGAAACCTATGGCATGAGTTAAATCCAACACTGCTGTGCCATATTTTGGGTGGTGCAAGTGGGCACAAAATTGAGAGGATTGATCATTGTGAATATCCATTTATGTGTGCCAGATTTTGCTCACTCTCAGGGTGCCATACTACCAAAATATGCCCCTACGTTGCACTGGAAAGGAGTGTAAGACCCTGGCTGGAGAATCAGGTTGAGATGCTTCCAGGTTTAGCATCCTGATTCTGAGAGAGGTAAGCCTGATGTCTGTGAGAAGCCTATGTGTGGTGCACCAAGAAAAAATGCCTTTCTTTTTGTTTCTTCCCAGAATATGGTATCCAGAAGTGTTTTGCCTCTGAACTTTGAGTATCTATTTTATGCTACAGTTATTTGTAACAAATCTGGGTCTACAACTGCCTTTCGCTTACTGTGGTTGGCAGAGTATTTTTTTGTGTTTGTATGTTTTGTTGTTCCTTGTTCTACCTTCCCCACTTTTATCTTTGCAACAACTCTGTGTGGTAGACTAGGCTAAGTTACTACAGCACATGCACATAAGCAGCAGCTCTTGTCAATGGACTGCAGGTACAGTTTGGAGGGGGCCTGTCCATGTTCAGTCTCTGCAAACCCTTTCGGCATCTCAGTTGTATATCTGATGACAACCAAAGTTTCCTTCTTCCATATAGGCATTCAAGAATCGCCAAGCAGACAAATTAATATATAGAGAGGATAAATCATTTCTTGCATTCTTCCTCAATCTCTATTCAGCTTATAGAAAAATACGGCAATATCTACAGTCTTCAGATTGGAAGCATGAGGTTTGTGGTTGTGAATGGATTGCATCTGGTGAAAGAGGCTCTTGTCCACCAGGGTGAAAACTTTGTAGATCGACCAAATAGTCCTGGTACCCAGGAAATGTTTGGGTCATCTGGTGAGTTTCTGTTAATGTTGTTAATTATTTAGATAATTAAAAATTTCCTTTTTATTTTTTTATTTTTAATGGTCTGCATTGATTGGGGAACCTTTTAGATTATTCCCCAAGTTTAAATATTCAGGACTCATTGTTAGATCTTTCCTTAATCTTCATTTTCATTTATTGCATCTTTAAACCAGTAGTATTAAGCTGTGTCATAAAAGTATACCTACTAAACTGTTTACATTAACTGAACTCACTGTTCAGTTTTGGGTGGCAACTGAAGATAAACAGCCTGTAAATAAGAACCTGGCATTATTATGGATGGAGGAATCTGTCAGTTTTTCTTTCAATCGGTTCTTCATTTTTCCATTCTTCAGTTTGCAACACTTACACATCAGTAACACTCCAGTTTGTGCATTGTTTCAGGAAGTGAGACTGAAGCAAGACTGCATTTAAATGCAAGCTGAACTGAATTTCAGTCCCATCACTAGTAGAGATGGAATAATATTTAGTGCTTAAGCATGAAAGGAACAGGTAGCATCTTCTTCATAGTTATTTGTCTGCTTATAGACTAATTTCCTGGAAAAAGGACTACAGTTCACAAGCCAACCTAAGAAAAGAGTTATGCAAATGAAACAAAAAAAATGAAATCTATTAACCACAAGGAAAGGAAGGGTATGAATAATTATAGAAGGGGCTAGAGTGGGAACCCCATTTTAAATCTACCACCAGTTAATTCCAGGAAAGAAATGCCTGAGTGGCCTAAGGAGAAGAAGGTACAAAATATATTAACTGCATGACTTCTTTACCTGTCAGTATTTTTAGTGCTACTTTTCTATCAGGAGTTCCCACAGTGTTTCACAGGACAAAATAAAATTAGTATTAAAAATTCTACCCAAACAGTGAAACACACAAAAAGCATCAATGAAAGAGCAGTAACAGCAAAGCCAACGGAAAAATGGCAGAATTCAGAGCAACCAGATAAAAGCCACCAGCATAAATTAGCTAGTTTCTAATGCCTTGCAGTCTTTCCAACATGTCAAGAGCAGCCAAGCAGAATAATGCAAAGCAGAGAGGAGTCCATCTTGGAATTAACAGGATTGCTAAATCTACTCAGTTGCTCTACATACTTATTACTCTTTCCCATCTAGGGCTGGTCTTCTCTAATGGTCTCATCTGGAAACAACAAAGACGATTTGCCTTATCAACACTCAGAAACTTTGGTTTGGGCAAAAGGTCTTTAGAAGAAAGAATACAGGAGGAGAGCCGTTACTTAAACGAAGCAATAGAAGCTGAGAAAGGTGAGAACCAGAGCTGAGCTCTGCTTGGACTGGAATGACCCCGTGATGACGAAGGGGGTGTTGATAGGAAGCTCCACAGAGGCTCTTCTAGTTCTAGTGTGAAGCTCTGTGCTGGAACCTCAAAACCCCTGAACTAGAACAGACTTAAGAACAAAGGTTGGGTTGAGGTTATCTGCAGATTTTTACATAGAAGTTCTAGTGTGAAGCTCTGTGTTGGAACCTGCCATGGGAGCTAAAAGCCCCTGAACAAGAACAGAATAAGAGCAAAGGTTGGGTTTTGAGGATATCTGCAGATTTTTGATAATTTTGACAACCAACGTCGCAAATAGAGTAGGGTTTGAAGTGCAATAGTTTTGGTATATCAGTGTGTCTCTATACTGTCTCTGATGGGGACGGTCCTTATCCTTTTTGACAGCCATTGTTACAAAAATGCCCTTTCCTGACCTCCTGCCTCTCAGATCAATATCAACACACTGCAGAATAATCATTGTCTATGGATGTTTGCGTGGTTGCGCGCAGCCCCCCTGAATTCCCGGGCGACACCTGGAAGTTTGGCTGGCTGTGCCCTCCCCCAGAAGGGATATCTGGGGTCTCCACCTACCCCAGTTAACCATCCAATCCCACCTGGGGGAGGCGTTGCTAAGGGATTGGCCAGGTATGGGGAGGGACTACCCAGCCCACACAATAGAGGGTGTAGCTTACCTGGGAAGCAGCAGTTGGCTCCAGAGCTTCTCCCACCCTCCACTCCCTCAATTAACGCTTATTTTGCAGGTTAACCTCTTCTTCACAGGTACGCAGGCGCTGCTATGTCAAGGCCGCTGTTGAAGGGCCAGAAAGGAATTTCCCTGCATTGGCAGGTTTTGCCTTTCCCGTAGCAATTCGTCACAACTTTGGTGGTTTCAGGCCTTGGGCGGAATCCTTTAGTCATCTTCCTAAATGGAGGGGGGGGGCGTGGGGTGGTGGCTCCACTCCCCCAGTGCGGCAGTGATAACAGGGTTCCCCATTAAGGGGGTATTGGGGGAGGCTTTGGCCATATGCCGAGAGGTTGTCATTGCTCTCTCCCACCAGTGGTGGCAAACGGGGGGCAGGCTCTCTGCTTGAACATATGTTCTCCAGAGCCAGTCCAATCCCCACACATTCTGGATAACCCTGACGTTGCCCAGATCCCCGGCTGGGGGCTGGGTAGGAAAAACGCCCAATACCTGAGCCAAGGTCTCCCTACATCTGAATCTTAATAAAGTTGTGGCCAATGTTAATCCCATAACACGTTGTCTTGTGACATTATTCTGCTTAGGGGGTCCCCTGGGGGTTGGGGGGACTCCGCCTGTCCACGCAATAATCATTGTCTATGGAGAATAAATATAAATGGACTTCAGAGTCCTGGGTGTCCCAGGTTAAATTACAAGATATAATGTTAATATGAAATGATTTCTTCGGCTAAAACAAATCCTGCCTCATCAACATCCAACCACTTTCCCCTCCTTTTTTTGTTATATGGAAGCTAGAAGCACCCCAATTCCTTCTGCACCATTTTCTCTCTCTCTCCAGGGCAGCCATTTGACCCTCACTTTCAGATTAATAATGCTGTTTCAAATATCATCTGTTCCATCACTTTTGGGGACCGCTTTGATTACCATGACAGCCGTTTCCATAATTTATTGCACCTGTTTGATGAGGCTAGCCAACTTCAGGGAAGTTTTTGGAGTATGGTAGGTTTTCTTTGAGTTCAACAGAATTGCTTTGATTCCAGACACATTCCCACATTCTTGCTGTCTGTGCAATCATTTGCTTTGGGTCCTCCTGTTTGTTCATGTTCTGATTTCTGTTTTCTCCCTACTATTCATTCAAGTGTCTTGACTCATCCATATTCCTTTGTCTAGCATTCTTTATCAAGGCACTAAAGACTTTAGTATTGTAATGTGGGTTGCAGAATTGTGTATTACAGCAGAGTTTGTGTTTTTATTTTTTTATTTTTTTACAAATCATATTTATTGTGGTTTCCAATAAAACAATATCATATGAAACATTCCAAATTACATTCCAAATTATTTCTCCAATTATAAAACAACAAAAAAGGTTCCAAATTGTCCAAATTATTACTTTAAATTTTATTTAAGGCTTCCCATGCTTCAAATTCCGGAGGCTCTATTATCATAAATTATTGCTTTGCTTTCTCTTCCAGTGTTTTCACAGCCGCTGATATATCCAACAAGTAAGATAAGTCCAAACAAGCAGTATCACTGTGTGATTTTAAGTCTGTACTCCACATTCCTTCTTTCGCTTTGCTGGTTGAAATCCAAAAGTCGTATTTGTACAGTCGCCATTTTCTTCTTTGTTATATTTCATATATTTTCCACTTTTAAAAGTCCCGATCTGCACCAGGTTATAAATCTTTGGAGGTTAGCCATCTCACTTATAAATCGTCACGTAAAAAGAAAAGAAAATGCAGCCTTGTCCCTCCTACGATCTCACGTTGCAGTCCGGGCATAATTCTAACTGCGTCATTTCTTGGCAGTCAACCAAATTCTTCCAATTAAAGTCCGTCAATGTCCAAGGGATTCATTTCATACTTCACACATTTATAGATTATAGTTCATATATTCTCCTCCATACTCAGTTTTTCAATCTTTCAAATCTCACTTGTTATATAAACGTTGGGTCTTCTGGGGGGTATTTGCCCAATATAAAATCATACAATCACATAGTCCAGGGCTCCTCCCCCCCCTTCTGTCCCATTTCACATATTTCACATACCGATACAGTCGTAAATTCTCATCCTCTTCTTTTCAAACAGTGGCTGGATTCTTTAGCAAAATACTTTCTCCTCTTTCGTTTGAAGCATGCCCAAGGCGACTCACTAATTTATATTTCTTAGCGTTGGGAATCCCGGACGGACAGGCCGGTCGCAGGAGTGCCGAACCTCAGGGGGGCTATCTGCCCTGACTCCCCTGCCCATTTTCCCGAAGGGTCAGAGCAGGTTTTGGAGCACCGTGGGCGAGCTGCCCTTCCCACATGCCTGGGAAGGTTGGGAGGCTGCATACTCCCAAAACAGCCTCAAAATTCCCCATGGAGGTCGGGAGCAGATGGAATTCCGACCATACCAGTCCGTGCCGGAAGCGGAAGCCAGCAGAGTTTGTGTTTTTAAGTAGCTGGAGGTATGCGTACATCCGTTCCTGGTACGCAGATGTCCAGTGACCCACATCCAGTGTAGCTGTGGGCACCCTATTAGCATTAGCAAAGTATCAGCAAAGAAGCGAGACTGTAGGTATTTGGCATCGCGAAAGCTTCTTTATTTACAGAAGATCAAAACAACAAACATGGCTGAGTGTGAGCAGCAGCTTCACACACGTCTCCTCTGTCCGAAAGCAGAGAACAAAGAGAAAAAATATAAAAGCACATAGAATATAAGAACAGTGTCTGAGTTCTGTTCCCACACTCCTATCACTATTGAATGTAAGCAGTGGATCACGAGATCCAACAGCAATGAGAAAATGAAATTACTAACAGGAGGGGTGTCACATATGTGATTGAATAAAATCTCTGTGTATGTGAACAAAGTGTGGCTTGACCCTATACAAACCTGTTCTAATCTGTGAATGGAAACCCCATGCAGATGGGCATCATCAAAGGGACATCAGCAGGCAATTGGCACATGCCATTTTCAAAATGGTAATCATCTTCATGGGAAGTCCATCAGTGAATTACAAGTTGTGCTTGTAGAACTAACCACAATGATGGCATTTGATTTGCAATCTGTACTTTATAACCAAGAAGTGAAGACATTGCCATGGTGTAGCATCGTAAACAGTGCTGAGTGCAATATTTGCTCTGGTTCCAAGAGAGTCTGCCATCTTTGAGCCTGTGCACAGCAGCCTTTATTACTGCTAGCTCCTTTCCCATGACAACAACATGGTGTGAATGTTTTTTGAGAGGGTTTTCCCCTCACATATGTGATATTAGTGTTTGTTTCCTCAGCTGTACGATGCATTTCCTACTGTCATGAAGCACTTGCCAGGGCCCCATCACACACTTTTTAAAAAATGGGGTCAGTTGAAATCCTTTGTGAGAGAAATCATTGAAAAACACAAGAAAGACTGGAACCCATCTGAACCCAGAGACTTCATTGATGCCTACCTAAATGAAATGGCCAAGGTGAGAGATGAAAAGGTCAAAAAGTATGTATCTTTAATAATAAAACAGTAGTAGAAGGCAGAAAAACAATATTAAAAACCAGAACTAGTCATGTGGCTTGTCTGAATGGCCCTTAGTGGCTGACCATGTTGTTTCCATTAAGTTTATTATTCCAGACAAAATATATTTCTGCATGCACAGGTGCTTATGCATGAATATGAAGTCATGTATTTTGTGTGCAGACAACTCCCCACTTGTTCACTGCTGGGATTTCACCACTTGTCTGTGGTGTTTGAGAGCAAACAGCTGACATGACCAAAAGAATCTCTGAAGTGAAGGCATCTCATGACCAAAGGATTCAGGTGTTTTAATACCCTCTCTATAGGGCTTTGGCGTCCTTAAGCAGAACAATCCCAAACATCATGCCAGCACCAGTGATTCACAGGACTGTTGGCCTTCCTAGATGCAGGATTAGAGTCACTGAATCCCCTGCTGATCTCTTGACATGTGGGGTCGACAGTAGGATGGTGTTTTTAATGACAGCTTAACTCCCTGGTGCATTTTTGCTTTAAGGAGGAAGCCCCTTCCAGTTTCCATGAAGAAAGCCTCCTACAATCAACACTGGATCTGTTTTTTGCTGGAACAGAAACAACTTCTACAACCCTGCGCTGGGCTTTGCTGTACATGGCCATTTATCCAGACATTCAAGGTAGAACTGTAGTTGGCTCATTTGCCTTTCATTACACTCAGAATACTATAGCTTCAGGTGAACTCGTCAGAAAACACACCTTCCCCTCAATGAAAGAAAGATGTCTTATTAAGTCATTGCTGAAACTTGACTAGTGAAAGTCCTGTGTGCTTTTTCAGTTGAAGGGAATTTCACAAATGAGATGCCACTACTCAGGAGGGTCTATCCCTTGTCACCATCTAGTGGATACCCAGCAGATTTTCTTTTATTTGCAGCAAAAGTCCAAGTGGAAATAGATTCTGTGATTGGCCAGTCTCGCCAGCCAGCAATGGCTGACAGGGACAACATGCCGTATACCAATGCGGTTGTTCATGAAATTCAAAGAATAAGCAACATTGTGCCTTCGAATGTGCCCCGGGTTACAACTAAGGACACTACACTGGCTGGGTTTCATATTCCCAAAGTAAGTATTAAGATGCTATACCATTCTTATCTTCCTTTCCTCTTCCTTAAAGATGCAAAAACTTGAAGCCAGAGTTCCAAATGAGGGTTGGCCAACATGAGGTCCTCCAGATGTTGTTCAAGTCCAACTCTTACCAGCTTGAGCCACCATAACCAATAGGCAAGAATGGCTTTCTTGGGTCACCTCAAGATTTGGAGTGAAGGGAGGGATTTGGGCTGGATAGCCTTTGGGCTCTTTCCAATCCCCTTGCAAAAAGGGATTCCAACCATAGTCTGGAACTTTTGAATGGATAGCTAGTATATTTCTTTTCTTTCTTTTTAAAATGACCATTACTAACCACTCAAAACTACAACAGCTGGCATCAGTGTTTCTAATCCTAAATATAAACATTCTGGCAAAATGTATAGAGGAGCCTGTGTTTTCATGAGTTGTGGTTCAATGAATTACTTAATAATGCATAGGATGTCTCTCATTGAAACCATATCATATCTGATTTCGCGGACAGAGTTGGACTTTTATCTAGGAGGCTCAGTACAGCTGTAGATAGTTGCACAGATAAATGCACAAAGAGTTCTCTGCCAGTTTAATCTACTGCCTTCTCTTCTTTTTCTTTGAGAGGAAACCATATTGATTGCCAACCTGACTTTGAATGTCTTTTAAAATATTGGAACTGTGCTTTTGTGGGACTTCTTTGGATGAATTACTTAATAATGGGAAGTAAATATTGCATTCAGAACATATCCTTGCTCTGTCAGAGGATAGAGGCTTAGTACTGCTATAATTTCAAAGAGAATACTCGAAAGTGCCTTGCAATTTTTATCTACTTTCTTCTCTGCTTCTCCTTTGACAGGGAACCATAATGCTTGCCAATTTGACCAGTGTGCTGTTTGACAAGGATGAGTGGGAAACACCCAATGAGTTTAATCCTGGCCATTTCCTGGAAAATGATCAGTTCACGAAAAGGGAAGCGTTCTTGCCATTCTCTGCAGGTAAAAAAGTTCATCGGCTGCTCATCAGAACTGCAACAATGACAATATGATAGTGATTTGGTTGCTGAGTGTCTGGTGTATTGCTGGGGTCACCACCCTATTGGGGCCAGTGGTCACATTTGGGATTTTGAGGAAGCGCTCTGTGTGCATGTTACAAAATGGATGCCATAGGAGGTGGGATGTTACATGAAATGGTGTTGATATACTCTCCCCACTCCACCCAGTAAGCAGTTTTGATTTTTTTAAGGGAATATTTACTGGGACCTTTCTCAGCTACCATACAACAGAAACCTACTTCCACCTGGAACTTGAGCAACTAACTCTGTTTGCCACACCTTAGCTAAGCTATATGCATATTAGGGAGATTCCTAATAAAATATAATTGAAATTTTCTCCAAAGCTACATATGAGAGAAATCTATGTTAACTGAACTGTATCTATTCCAAATTCTCGAAAACCATGATCAGATTTGTTCAGTGTTCCCATTTGCTTCACTAGGAAGTACAGAGGACTGATTTCTATCTTTATTTTGCAACAGCATACTTTTTTAAAGTATTAGTTCCCTCAGTGTTGTTTTAAACTGTGCAGCTGTTTTCTGTAGCAAAAGCTCTCCACTGAAACAGTCTCTTTCTCCTTCTCTTCTAGGAAAGCGATCTTGTCTTGGAGAGCAGTTGGCGAGGACCGAGCTCTTTCTTTTCTTCACTGCCCTAATTCAGAAGTTCACTTTCCAGGCTCCAAAGAATGAGACATTAAGCCGTGAATATAGGATGGGTTTGGCATTGTCTCCCCTGCCATACCGAATATGTGCATTCTCTCGCTAAGGGGACCTATCTTATAGCATTGCCATTTCTTTAAAAAGTCGGATTAGTTTGTGGGGCAGAAACACACCTGTGGCTTAATCCTAATTATGTTTAGCCAGAATTGATTAGGGTTTAACCCAGTTAAGTAGGGTTGGGATTGCAGCCTGTGCCTTTAAAAAAAAAGCACATTCAACACACATGTCCCCCATCAAGGAATTCAGGCAACTACAATTAAAGGATGCTGGGAACTGTAGCTCTCTGAGGGGTAAACTACATTTCCCATGATTCTCGGGGGCGTGTATGTATGCAAATCATAATGCTTCATTGGTGATGATCCATATTCTATCCTTCCACTTCTTGGTCAGGCGGTCTATCCCCCATCCCACTATTTTCAATATTATTATGTCCTGGTTGTAGTGAAGAAAAGGCATTGCTTGCTCTAATGGAATTCCTGCCTATGTTTATAAAAATAGAAAATGTTGCTTTAATTTTTTTGTTACATAACCAATTCATAGAATCAAAGACTCATAGAATTATAGAGTTGCAAGGGACCCCAAGGATAATCTAGGGCTGCCATATATCTGGGTTTTCCTTGACACATCCAGGAATTGGGCTGCAAAATGGCGTCTGGGCAGATTTTTGCTGAATTGGCAGAATGTCTGAGAAAAGTAGGGGTCATTTTTTTAAAACAACAACAATTTATAGATCCCCATCTTAAATTAAACAACAACCCCCAAAAAAGCTCAACAACTTAACACTGGGGAATATGGTCAACCCCCTATCTTTCACACAATGTTGGGCTCAAACCCATGACCCTGAGATTATCTCTGCTCCGTATTGTTGGCCCAAACCCCAAGGCAGAGTTAAAATGTGCTTATAAATGTACTAAAATTGGTGGGTTAAGCATACAACTCTTGAGTTGGATGGTGGACAATGAATATTCCCTAGGTTATATTATTTTCCAAAAACAATTTTGTTCTTTAATAAACATGGTGGATAACAAGGTGAAAACTGAGTCTGCAAAGTGATTTCCATGAAAATAGTTAAAAGTCTCAATTTGGCTGTCAGGGAGCACATACGGTATTGCTGACGTTCAAAGGGGCAGGGGCAGATGAGAATGTCACTCAGAAGATACATGCTCCCATTCCATCAGTACTATTGTGTCCAGTCGTAAACGTTCAAGCAGAAGTTTCCTGGGGATATTGTGCCTGCAGTTCTTAGAGAGTCTTGGGCTAGATGTGTGTTTGGCCTGAACCAATCTCTGCTGTGGTGTTCTTTGGAAGAAAAAACACTGAGTCTTAAGGCCTTTGAACAAATATTATTGAATAATAATAAAGGCTTACTTTCAGTTCTTTCTAAAATATTGGATGCCACTGTAGGTGGACCTGCTGGTTAGAAGTTGTGCTGGGAACAAAATATCCAGCTTTCGCTCGGTGATAGAGACTGGGAGGTTTTGTGGGGGAAATTGCCTTATAAATCAATCTATGCTTCTGTGACAGAATTATCTTTGAAAGTACTACACAGCTGATATTTGACACCCAGGTATTTGTCCCACACTGCATCAGTTTCCTCCCCCCTCTGTTGGATGGTGGGTGTCACCAAGTGTGCATGTATTGTTACATGGGGGTTTGGGGAGAAGGTGTTCATAGAAATCTCTCAAATAATGCAATAGCATCACTATTATTTCTTCTGTGAAATAGATATTTCCTGGTCCCCACAATAGTTTCAGAAGTACCCCTGAGCCCCCAAAGGTGGGAGCCTCTGGTTTCCACAGCAACATTTTAGCAACTGGGTTCTTTCACCTCCCCCTGCAGAAGTCCATGCTGTTGTAGCTTGAAGCCATTGCTCATCCATGTGCACTGGGGCAGTAACAAGGGTTTCCTTGCCATTCAGCTCCACCGACACAATTCCACCTGTCCACCTGATTATCATAAGTTTTAGTATTTAAGTTTTTAAGTATTGGGACGCGGGTGGCGCTGTGGGTTAAACCACAGAGCCAAGGGTTGCCGATCAGAAGGTCGGCGGCTTGAATCCCTGTGATGGGGTGAGCTCCCGTTGCTCAGTCCCTGCTCCTGCCAACCTAGCAGTTCAAAAGCACACAGTGCAAGTAGATAAATAGGTACTGCTCCGGCGGGAAGCTGAACGGCGTTTCCATGCACTGCTCTGGTTCACCAGAAGCGGCTTAGTCATGCTGGCCACATGACCCAGAAGCTGTACGCCAGCTCCCTTGGCCAGTAAAGCGAGATGAGTGCCACAACCCCAGAGTCGTCCATTACTGGACCTAATGGTCTGGGGTCCCTTTACCAAGGCTAAGAGATCATGGCTTGGCTAAGACTAGTACTAGATGGTATGTTAGCACTCACTGGACCTCCCAAGAGCTCAGTTTCTGCTGCTTACTGGGAGGGGAAAAAATCAACACTGCAGTAATGTTGATGTGCTGTAAACACACTGATAGAGCCAATCCAGAGCTCCTGGCAATGTGTTTGCATTGCACCATTTCTCTTCTTCCACATGGTCTGCTACTTGCTAAAACTATCTAGTATTAAAGGGCTCTGGTGCTCTGGATGTTCCTTCTCCCATCATCCCTGTCTATTGGCCATACTGGCTGGGGCTGCTGGGAGTTGGAAACCAAAAACAGCTGGAGAGGTACTGGTTGCTAGTCTCAGATCTAGTCATTCTATTGCCGAAACAAAATGTAATCTATGCAATATTGAACAGAAGGCAAGCAGGTTGACTCATCTGGCCTCCTTAGCCAGAGGTTATAGCTGTTGAAATCACCACTGGTCCAAAGGTGTCAGGAACAGAAGTCATCCTCCAAATTTGTTTATTGAAAGTGCTTTGACTTGCACTGCCAGAAACGCCTTCTTAGAAATGTCCGGAAAGGAAGTAACCTTTACAGTTCCTAAAAAGGGAAAACAGGAAGGAAATATCATAACTCTTCTTCCCCCTTGTTAGTTACTCATTAAGTCATCACCTCCCAAGAGCTGAGTTGTTCCTGCTTACTGGGAGGGGGGAAAGCAACACAACGGTGATATTGGTGTGCTGTAAACACACCGATGGAGCCAATCCAGAGCTCCTGGTAATGCATTTGCATTGCACAAAGTCCCCCCCCCCACACACACACAAGGTCTGCTTCTGGCTAAATCTAGTACTAGATCCCTGACTGCTGACCATACAACCTAGGTCTGTTGGGAGTTGGAGACCAAAAACATCTGGAGAGGTGCTGGTTCCCAGTCAGTCTGGTCAACTTGTTGCCAAAACAAAATCTAACGTATGCAATACTGAACAGAAGGCAAGCAGGTTGACTTCTCTGGCTCCTTAGGCAGCGGTCAGAGTTGCTGAAACTACCACTGGTCCAAACGTGTCAGGAACAGAAGACATCCTCCTTAGTAAACATTTTTAATTTCTTTATGGACAGTGCTTTGATTTGTAGTGGCAGAACACTGTTATGTACTGTGTTGAATAGGATCCAAACTGCAGCAGGCTGATTGGTCCTAGAACAATAGGATTGAGATTGCAGCAGTCTGACTGGTCCCAGAACAATAGGATTGAGATTGCAGCAGTCTGATTGGTCCGCAGGAGCCACCCAATCCAGCTCCAGGTGGAAGTGAATCTGCACTCTGATTGGCATACAGGAGTATCCTTGAATTAGCCAATCACGTGGGGCCCATTGTGTAAATAGTGTATATAAAGCAAAAGTTTTGGGGGAACTGCATTCCTCACTACTATGAGCTGAATAAAGAGCATGAAATTCACACTCGACTCCGAGTATCTTTCAAACACCCTTCCTAGAAATGTCATGAAGGAAAGTATCATTTACTGTTTCACAAAAGTGAAAACAGGAAGGAAATATTCTAATTCAGAAAGCAGCTGTTCTCCACTCTCTTCCCCGCCCCCCTCGGTACAGTGAGTCATTAAGCAATCTCCTTCCTGCCTCTTTGTGGGTGTGATATATAATATATACAAACTTTGCCCTTATTTCAGGAAATTTAGCCAAGAGGGCAGGTGTGGCTGCTGGAGCTGGAGCAGAATCAAGTTTCCCTCGACACACAGCAGTCCGTTCTGACATAAGAACACACAGAAGGGTTTGAAGATGCTGCTCCAGCTACTCTCTGTCCTCTGGGAGGCCTTGTCCCTGCAGGTTGTTCTGGTGTTTCTGGCAACATTTCTACTTCTTGCTGATTACAAGAAACAGATTTGCCCAAGGAATTACCCCCCAGGGCCCACTCCTCTTCCCTTTCTGGGTAACATACTATATTTGGATTTCAAGAAGCCTCAGATTTCGGCACGAAAGGTAAGGATAGAGGAAACAGCTTTAGGGTGGTGTGGGACGTTTCTCCCTATAAGGTGCCCAGCCAAGTGGGCACAAAATTAAGAAAATGCATTTGGGGGTGCTAGATTTTGGCCTCACTCACCAACTAACAGCTATTTTTTAACAAATATGTGTCCACAACTGCCTTTTGCTTTCTATGGCTGGCAGAATATTGTGTGTGTGTGTGTGTGTGTGTGTGTGTGTGGTGTTGTTGTACATTGTCCTACCTTCACTCCCCCTTTATCTATGCAACAGCCCTGTGTGGTAGACTAGGCTCAGTTACTACATGCAAATAAACAGCATGTGTGAATAGATAGCAGGTGGAGGATGGAGGGGGCCTGT
This sequence comes from Lacerta agilis, assembly GCF_009819535.1. Lineage (NCBI taxonomy): Eukaryota > Metazoa > Chordata > Lepidosauria > Squamata > Lacertidae > Lacerta > Lacerta agilis. Next base: position 36,518,236 of record NC_046317.1, read on the forward strand.
CCATGTACAGTCCCTGGAAACCATTTTGGCAACTCTGATGTCCCTGATATATTTGACGGCAATCAAAGTTTCCTTCTTCCATACAGGCATTCAAGAAACACCAGGTGCACACACATAAAATCTCAATTCTTCTTTCTCACTCTCCCTTCAGTCTGCCAACAATTTAATATATAATATATTTTAGAGGATATATCCTCTCTTGCATTATTCCTCCATCTCCATTCGGGTTCTAGGGCTGCTCAGTGATGCTAATGCTCCGGTGACACTTAAATGTGGCATTTTTTGCAGGTGGCAAGAAAGATCAGGGAGAAGAACCTGGACAAAATTGCAGTAAACTGTAAGGGAGATTCAGTGGACTAAACTGGAAAATATTGTATGCTGTGTGGAATCCCCAATCTACACATGAGTCTGCACTTTATAGTTTTGACAATTCAGGCAGTGGCTCTGTTTTTTTTTTTTTACAATATAGTTATATAGTTATGTTGATACATCTTCTCTTGATAGTATTTTGTCATGGCCTTTGGCTAGTACAATAAAGCTTATTTACCTTACCGTCTCCATTCAGCTTGCAGAAAAATATGGCAATATATTCGGCCTTCAGACTGGAAACATAAGGATTGTGGTTGTGAATGGATTGCACCTGGTGAAAGAGGCTCTTGTCCACCAGGGAGAATATTTTGTAGATCGACCAAAATCCCCTGTTCTTGATAAGGTATTTGGGTCACTTGGTAAGTTTCCTTTACTATGGTCAATGATTTAGATGATTAAAATTGCTTTTTTAATTATATGCACTGATTGTACATCCTTTTAGATTATTATTTGTTTTCTTAATTTGCTTTTGTATTTCTTGCATCTTTAAACAAAAGTAAACTAATAAGATTTCTCATAGATGTAGACCTGCAAAACTAGATTAACTGAGCTCATAGTTCAGTGTTGGGTGGCAATCAGAATCTGGCTGTGTAGTGCATCAAACAGCTTGTCATTATTGGCCTGCAATTGTTGGAGATGGAGGAATATGGGAGTTTTTCTTTCATTCAGTTCCTCATTTTTCCGTTGTTCAGTTTCCCACGCTTCCACATTGAATAATGTTTTATTTAATGTATTGTTTCGGACAGTGAGAATGAATTAAAATTGAATTAAATTGCACATGAGGTGACTTTCTGCCCCATCCCTAGTAGTGATGAAATAACATGCTGTCATTAAGCAGTGCATGTAAGCAGCAGGTAGTATCTTCTTCACAGCCATTTTTGAGTCCACAGCTCCCTTGACCAACTACATTCTTTCCACGGTACCCCTGTGGGGTTCAGGAGCCCAGTTATGTCACCCTTTTGCCTACAGAGCTGGCAGCCTCTCACAGCTTTTTGAACACCCTCCCTTGTGGAGTGTTCCCTCAGCCTCCTCTCCTCTTCCCTCTCCTTGGGAGTTCCCTGGGCAGCCACTGCTGCCACCCTTGGTCTCCGAGCTCCCCTGCCTCCATGCCAAAGAGAGGTGCCTCCTCACATTGCCCCACAGGGGCCTGGAACTTGTCTGTCCCAACAGCAAGGACTGGCTGGCTGGGCTCCCTAACCCACTTGCTTCCTTGCTCCGAGGCCACCTCAGCTCCTGACAACCAGCACGCCCAGAGCATTCGCTTGCGGAGCTCGTAGCCATGGCTGCTGCAACAAACAGCCACACAAGCCTTTGGGAGGCAGAGATGCTAGAGGGCATCAGAGGAGGGAGGGAAGGAAAGAGGGACAGAGACCAGTGTTGCCCGCAGCACTACTAAGCATAATTCAAGGCACCCTAGGGTACCATGGCACTCTGGTTGCAAACCACTGAGCTGAGACTTCCCTGTGATTGTGTCCATTTAGGAAGGGGAGGGCATTGGGAAGGGAAGCAGGTCCCTTTCAGTTGTCACTGTCCACAGATGCCCAACATATAGACCTCCGGGTATAGGGCGGTATATAAATTCTAACAACAACAACAACAACAACATATAGCAAAAATGTTATGCAAATAAAACAGCAAAGAGAAATATGTTAATAGCGAGTAAATGAAGGATGTGAATAATTACAAAGAGGGTAGAGCGGGATCCCCATTTAAAATCTACCACTAGTTAATTTCAGGTAAGGAATGTCAGAGTGGCCCAATGGGCTCCAGAGATGAAGGAGCAAAATATATTGACGGCATGACTTTTAAAACTGTTTGTATCAGGGTTTTTTAAAAATCTATATGCTGCCTTTCTATCAAGTGTTCCCACAAAGTTTCATGAGACAAAAGAAAGTTGGTATTAAAAACACTACCCAAACAGTAAAACACACAATAAAACAGCAGCAGTGGCAGCAAAGCCAACTGAAAAATGGCAGAATTAAGAGTAACCAGATAAAAACTGCCAGCACAAATTAGCTAGTTTTGTTAACTGACCAATAGGTCTGAGCTTTGCCAGTTTTGCAGGCCAAACAGGACAACAAGCAGGTGGGAAAACACCGGTTTATTCAATGTAGCTCTGAATGGTTCAGTGGAGTCATCTCCCAAAACTGGACGGACGATATGAGGTTGAAAGCACATTATATAGTTTCTTACATGTATGACGTCCCAGCCATAGCCTGCCCACCCTTGTGCTCCCTTGGTTGGTGGACAGGGAGTGCAGTCCTTTTATGGATTTGTTCTTCTCAAACCATGTGTTTTTTCCCATTAAACAAGCTCAGCAGACTGATGCTCCAACTCTTGTAAGTTGGTGCTAACAACGGGAAATCTGTGGTCAGCCCTTAGCTAGGTTTTGAGTTTAACAAGGAGGTACAGCAGGGGCTCTGCTTGCTCACTGCCTGGCCAACCTCCTTTCCCAACTGCAGTCTGCTAGCTTACAAAATTAGCTTTTCTAAGTATTGACAACTTCCCCTAAAATGGTCAGGGAAAAGTTAGAGTAGCTGGCTTGTGTTGCCTGCTAATAGAGACTAAATGAGCAGAACCCAAGTGGGGATGCAGCATGGTGGAACTCATGCCAAGTGGGCCTGTGGCCAAGATCCAGGTCACATTTTCAAATGCCTTGCAATCCTTCCAACATATTAAGTAGGCAAGCAGAATAAAGAGACAGGAATCCATCTTGGAATTAACAGGATTGCTAAATCTACTCATTTGCTCTACGTACTTATTACTCTTTCCCATCTAGGGCTGGTCTTCTCTAATGGTCTCAGCTGGAAACATCAAAGACGGTTTGCCTTATCAACACTCAGAAACTTTGGTTTGGGCAAAAGGTCTTTAGAAGAAAGAATACAGGAGGAGAGCCGTTATCTAAAGGAAGCAATAGAAGCTGAGAAAGGTGAGAACCAGAATCAATAAACCTGTGGCATATTTACACTGCTATTTTCTATGAACAAGATCAAAAATACATTAGCCAGCGTGTGAAGCTCTTTGGCATTATTTCGTCACACAAATGTAGCTCTGCTTGGACTGGAATGACCCCGTGATGGAGAAGGGGGTGTAGATAGGAAGCTCCACAGAGGATCTTCTAGTTCCAGTGTGAAGTTCTGTGCTGGAACCTCAAGGCCACTGAGCTAGAACAGACTTAAGAACAAAGGTGGAGTGTTTGGGCTGAGGAGGTGTGCAGATTTTGATGATTTTGACAACCAACATCACAAATAGAATAGGGTTTGAAGTGCAATCATTTTGGTATATTTAGGTATATACTGTCTTTGAGATGGTCCTTACCCTTTTTGACAGCCAGTGTTACAAAAATGCTGTTTCCTGACCTCGTCCTGCCTGTGGATCTTTGAATCAGTATATCCATACTGCAGAATAATCCTTGCCTATGGAGAATATAAATACTCTTATGAAAATATAAATGGGCCTCAGAGTCCTGGGTGTCCCAGGTTAAATTACAGGATATAATGTTAATAGCAATGATTTCTTTGGCTAAAACAAATTCTACCCCTTCCACACCCATCCACTTTCCTCTCCTTCTGTTTTTGTTATATGGAAGCTAGAAGCACCCCAATTCCTTCTGCACCATTTTCTCTCTCTCTCCAGGGCAGCCATTTGACCCTCACTTTCAGATTAATAATGCTGTTTCAAATATCATCTGTTCCATCACTTTTGGGGACCGCTTTGATTACCATGACAGTCGTTTCCAGAAGCTACTGCACTTGCTTGATGAGGCATTGCTTCTTCAGGGAAGTTTTTGGACTCGGGTAGGTCTTCTCTGAGTTTTTTTGCATAACCACAACACAATTGCTTGGGCTCCAGTCACCTTCCCACATTCTTGTTGACTGTGCAATCATTTGCTTTGGTCCTCCTGTTTCTTCATGTTCAGATTTCTGTTTCCCCCGTGCTATTCATTCAAGACTCTTGTTCCATCCATATTCCTTTGCTGTCTAGTGTTGTTTATAAAAGCACTGAAGATACAAAGTTTGGGATGTGTTCAGTAATGTAAAGTGGGTGGCAGAACCATGTGTTACTGCACAGATCATGTTTTTAATGGAGGGAATAACGTGTGTGGCTGAATAAAATCTCTATGTGTGTGAACAGAGTGAGGCCATCACAAATGATATATATAGAGTGAGCTGCCATTGTTCTGTCCCAGCTTCTGCCAACCTAGCACTTCGAAAGCATACAAGTGCAATTATATAAATAGGTACCACTGTGGTGGGAAGGTAAACAGCGTTTCCGTACGCTCAGGCTTCCATCATGGTGACCCGTTACACCGGAAGTGGTTTTAATCATGTTGGCTACGTGCCCCAGAAAGCTGTCTGTGGACAAACACTGGCTCCCTTGATCTAAAAAGCCAGATGATCGCCACCACCTCATAGTCGCCTTTGAGTGGACTTAACTGTCCATGAGTCCTTTACCTTACCTACATGGATTAATTCTACACACACCCCAGTTACAATCTGTGAATTGACACGCCATGCAGATGCATAACATAAAAGGGAAACTCTACATATTCATGACATGAGCAGGCATTGATAAAGGCCTTTTTCAAACGATGGTAATCTTCATGGGGAGTCAATCAGTGCATTAGAAGGTGTGCTTGCAGAACTCAGCACCATGATGCCATTTCATCTGCAATTCATACACTAACCAAGAAGTGAAGACATTGCCATGGGGTGCCATCGTAAGCAGTGGTGAGTGCAATATTTGCTCTGGTTCCAAGAGAGTTTGCCGTCTTTGAGCACAGCAGCCTTTATTACTGCTAGCCTCTTTCCCATGACAGCAGCATGATATGAATGTTTTTGGAGAGGGCTTTCCCTGCACGTACGTGATATTAGTGTTTATTTCCTCAGGTGTACGATCTCTTTCCCTCTGTCATGAAGCACCTGCCGGGGCCCCATCACACACTTTTTAAAAAATGGGGTCAGTTGAAATCCTTTGTGAAAGAAATCATTGAAAAACACAAGAAAGACTGGAACCCATCTGAACCCAGAGACTTCATTGATGCCTACCTAAGTGAAATGGCCAAGGTGAGAGATGAAAAGGACCGAATGTAGATATATCTTTGATAATAAAAATGATAGCAGAAGGCAGAGAAACAATATTAAAAACCAGAAATAGCCATGTAGCCCATAGTGGCCGAACACATTTCAATGTTTCCATTGAGTTTATTATTCCAGGAAAAAAATAAATTTCTGTATGCAGGGGTGTGTATGCATGAATATGAAGTCATGTATTTTGTGTGGAGACAACTCCCCACTTGTTCACTGCTGGGATTTCACTACTTGTCTGTGTTTAGTGAGAGCAATCAGCTGTTGACCAGAACAATCCCAAGCTTCATGCCAGCATCAGTGATTCACAGGACTGTTGACTTGACCTTCCTAGATGCAGGATTAGAGTCACTGAATCCCCTGCTGATCTCTTGACATGTGGGTCTGACAGTAAGATGATGTTTTTAATGGCAGCTTAACTCCCTGGTGCATTTTTGTTTTAAGGAGGATTCTGCTTCCAGTTTCCATGAAGAAAACCTTCTACATTCAGCACTGGATCTGTTTCTAGCTGGAACGGAAACAACTTCTACAACCCTGCGTTGGGGTTTGCTGTATATGGCCATTTATCCAGACATTCAAGGTAGAACTGTAGCTGGCTCATTTGTCTTTCATTACTTTGGGTTGTATATAACAAAGGCCTACTGAAAGCAAACATCAATATATAATTTTATCATTAGATGCTGAAAAGGTTTTTGACAAAATATATAAACAGTATATAGTGGCTGTACTAAACTAATGGTGGTTGTATTTCCTTTAGAATGCATAAAATGGATTAAGATATTATGTAATTTGCCCACATCTAGACTAAAAGTAAATGCCATGTTTTCTGCTACTTTAGCGGAGCTAGACAAGGATGCCCACTTTCACCTTTGCTTTTCAATATTTGCGTGAAACTCTTGGCTTGCACTATTAGACAACATACCGGTATGTACTCTTGATCTATGGAGTCATACAGAATTCAATTGAATACAAATTGGTTTTATTTGCAGATGATATTCTTTTGTTTATTTCTAAATCCTCCTGTGCTGATGCAGATGATAGGTGCCTTTCCTAAAATATCAGGATACTCTGTTGACTGGTCCAAATGAAAATTGATTCCAATAAGTGAAAATTTGGTTACCCATTCATTTAAGGAGTATCAATTCTCTGTCTGCTCAAATCTGTTAAATATTAAAGATGGGCCATCCCTACAGATCTTAGATAAAGTATATTCTTCTTGTGTTGATAGGAGATTTTCTTTTATTTGCAGCAAAAGTCCAAGCGGAAATAGATTCTGTGATTGGCCAGTCTCGCCAGCCAGTGATGGATGACAGGGACAGCATGCCGTATACCAATGCTGTTGTTCATGAAATTCAAAGAATAAGCAACATTATACCTTTGAATGTGCCCCGAGTGACAACTAAGGACTGTACACTGGCTGGGTTTCATATTCCCAAAGTAAATACTAAGAAGATAAACCTTTCTGATATGCCTTTCCTCTTCTCCTAAG